>NC_136958.1:6086659-6089159 GCF_032717465.1 Coenobita brevimanus | reverse complement strand
AGTTTTTCTATGCGGCGTGGTGTTCTTTCTGACTTTTTCCTGCCGGCTTCGGCTGGAGGGTTTGGAGGGCGGGGGAGAGCCTTCTTTGCTATCCTTATCTCATTCTAGTAGTTCAGTTACTCTTCTAGGACCTGCCTAGCATGGGCCAACCGGCCTACTGCTAGGCAGCTCCTCTCTTCTTATGTTCTCTCCTCCCTGATTATCTCTCCCTGTCCTCCATCTCATCCCTCCTCTCTCCAAACTCCTCTCCCTCCTCTTCTCTTCTCCCTCCTGTCTCTCCAAACTACTCTTTCTCCTTCCTTCTCGTCTCTCTCTGCTCCCCCATTCAACTTTGTTCCATCCCGCGCTTGCTTATGCCTACCCCATTTTCCCTCCCCTTGCGTTTCCTGGCTTTCAGCTTTGGCATCTCCACTTCCCTCCATTCTCTCTAACCCCATCTTTCTTCTCTTATCCTCTCCTCTTCTTTTATCACGTTTTGCTTCTTCCTCTCTTTGCCTTTCTTCTTGCTTTCTTCGCTGTCTTCATTTACTTGCCTCCCCCATTTACTTCTCTCCTCGTCTCCATCCTCCCTTGCTTCTTCTTTCTACTCTTGCCTCTCTTCTCGTCTTCACTTATTTTTACCTCTTCCCTCTTTTCCCCAGGAAGGAAGGAAGGAAGGGATACGAAAGAAAGAGGAGAACGGAAGGGGAGGGGAAGACAGGAGGGAGGTGAAGGAAAGAGGATGGAATGCAAGAGGGGATGGGGGAGACGACTTAAGAGAAAGGGATATGGGGAAGGAAGGGAAGGAGGGAGAAAGAAAGGATGGGGATGGATGGAAAAGAGGGGGAAGAGGGAAGGAGGAGGGTGAAGGAGGAAAGGAGGGAAGAGGGTGAAGGAAGCAAAGGGAAGGAAAGAGAAGGAGGCGGGAGAGGAGGGAAAAGGGTGATGGAAGCGGGAGAGGAGAGAGGAGGGTGAAGGAAGCGTGAGGGAGGAGGGGTAAGAAGTGTTGATGTGGAGACAGAGCGATCATGAGAGAAGATGAGAAGGAGGGTGAAGGAAGCGGGTGTGGAGAGTGAAGGACGGTGGAGGGAAGGAAGGAGGGCGAAGGAAGCGGGGGAGGAGGGAGGAGGATGAAGGAAGCGTGAGGGGGGGTGGGTAAGAAGTGTTGGTGTGGAGATAAGAGTGATCATGAGGCAAGCTGACGGGGACACGGCCAGCGCTGGATAAAAACACGGAATTGCATTAGACTGGAGACGACCACCGAGAGGAGGAGGAGGATAACGAAGAGGAGGAAGAAGAGGAGGAGGATAAAGAAGAAAAGGAGGAAGATATGAAAGAGGAGGAGGAGGATAACGAAGAGGAGGAAGAAGAGGAGGAGGATAAGGAAAAAGAAGAGGAAGATATGGAGGAGGAGGAGAAGGAAAAAGACTGAGGAAGAAGACGGGGAATAGGATGATGGAGGAAAGAAGGATGAGGAGGGGCACTGAGATGGAGGATGAGGATGAAAAAATGTATGGAATATCTTAAGAAGGAAGGGAGGTGAAGAAAGGAGGTGAAGTTATAGAAGCTCCATAACATCTCTACCAAAGCGATTTATTTTGCTTATTACACCTTGCCGTCCTTTTCTGTGTTACTTAAATCATTCTCATATCTAGTACAATCTGCATGAGGGACGTACAAAACGATATTGGCCAGCCGTATCTAAAAATAAATCGGTAAGGTAGAGGTGTTAGGGACCTAGAATACAAATCAAGGACACTAACATCTGCATTCACTGGAGACAAGAAGGGCAGGACGAGACTTGACAGACGTGCTAAAAATAAATAACTAAATAAATCCCAAACAAGTACAGTATAGTCTTCTGTTTCATCTGCATAATAATAATAATAATAATAACAATAATGCTAGTTAATATGAGGCAATTTTGTTATCTTTCTTCTGTTGTTTTAAAAAGGAAGAAGTAAAAGACCCAAGTAAGGAAGGGTAAAACCAAGGAAGGAGAAAGCAGGAAGCAAGGGAAACGTAGATGATTTAACAGATGACGAGGGGGAGAGGAGGAGAAGCACTCAGCCGAGGACCAGGGACGAAGGACGGAAAGAGAAGAAAGGACGGAAGGAAGGAAAAAAGAGAGGAATGGAGAAAAGCGGAAAGGTGGATGGAAAAAGGAGAATGGAATGGAGAAAAAAGGAAGGAAGGAAGGAAGGAAGGAAGGAAGGAGGGAAGGAAGGAAGGAAGGAAGAAAGAAGGGAGGGAGGGAAGGAGGGAGAATGAAGGAAGGACAGAAGGTGGGAAAAAAGAGGAGAGAAACAAGAGTGAAAATGGAGTGGGGAAAAGGAACTGGGATGCACATGAGAGGATGGAAGAATAAGGTAGAAAAACTGAAGTAAAGAAAGAAGGAAGAAGGGAAGGAAGGAAGCAGGAAGGAAGGAAGGAAAAAGGGAAGGAAGGAAGCAGGAAGGAAGGAAGGAAAAAGGGAAGGAAGGAGAAAAGGGGAAGGAAACAGTGAATATGGCTTGGAAGA
>NC_136958.1:5994159-6084159 GCF_032717465.1 Coenobita brevimanus | reverse complement strand
AACTGCATGGTCTATTGGCTCTTCCCTCCTTTTCACTGCCTGCGATCCTTACTAATTAAGTCTAAGTCCATCCTATTGGAGTCCGTCTGATCAGCAAAATATCACAAGGTCAGGTACAGATTCTCACCTCATTTCTCCCCTTCCACTTTTCCCGTTCTGTTCCTCTTCCCATCACAGTCTCACTTCTCGTCTCCCCTCCTCACACGCCAACCTCTTTTCTCCATACCTTCCCCTCCCTAACATTTCTACCTCTCCTCCCCCTCACACCCCTACCTCTCCTCGCCCTCTCACACCCCTACCCCCCCTCTCACATCCCTACCTCTCCTACCCCACACCTCTCTTCCTCCTCCTCCCGCTCCCCTCTTCTCCCTCCGTTTCAACAACCGACTGCCACACTGCTGTCCCATTTAATCTTCACCCTCCTCAGTTTTTTCTCCCCTCATCCCACTTCCCTCTTCACAGTCCAACCTACTTCCGCCTACCCACCCCAGCCTCCCTCCCCTCCAACTCCTACTCCCAATTCCTACTCTACCCTTTCTCTGCTTACCATCTCACACTACTGTTCCATTTATAGTTTCGACTACGGGGTGTCTTGCCTAAGCCGAAAAGAAGTGCTTGGTGGTAACAATAATGTCATCACCATCATCAATACCACCACCCAGATCACTTTTCACACCTAAATGTTGCGGTGAAGTAGAATCCAGTAAGCATGAAAAAAGAAAAGAAAATGAAAAGGGATACTAATATATACTTAAGGGATACTAATACCGGTATATAGTTCGGTACCTGCTTGACAGTGTGAGTTTCCTTCCTCTGATGAATATAATAAAACAGTAGATAATCACAACTTTACCTCAGACTTGCACCACTTCTATCGTTCCCTCCCACCGTACTAAAACCCTCTATTTCCTTCCCTCATCCCCTCCCCATCCTACCACTCCTTCCCAACCCGTACCATTCGACCTTTCTTTCTTTCTTTTTTTTTGTAGAAACTTTTATCGCCCCTTTCTACCCCACCCTACTTAAACTAACTCCCACTACTTCTTTCTCCCAGTCCCTTCCTGGCTCACTCTCCCACGCTCCCAATCCTACTTTAACTAACTTCCTACTTGACAATTTCTCCGCCTCTATCCTACCTACATTCACTCACTCTACCTTTCTGTCCCAACCCAACCTACTTACCTTTACTTTCCCCTCTCCCTTACCTTCCTCTCATTCTACCCCCCCCCACACACCTTCTCTTCCAACCCCTCCTTCCTTCATCATCCTTTCCTCCTCTGCACACCACCGTTCCATTTCTCTCCACCCTCAACTTTTTCCCCTCCTGTCGTCCCCTCTCTCCCTGTTCACACAAACCCCAACCTCCTCCTCCTCCTCCTCTCCCCTTCCTACCTCACCCCTAGCCTTCCTCTCCTTTCTCCTCCCTTTCTACTTTCCCCTCTCCCTACTTCACCCTTTCCCTCCCCTTCCTACCTGTCCTCACCCCTCCCCCTCTTTACACTAACCCCCAACCTCCCTAATTCCCTTCCTATATCCCCCTGCCCACTACTTCCCACTTTCCCTTTCTACCTCCCCTCCACCCTCGTTTCCCCTCCCCTTATTACCTTCGCCCTCCCTCGTTTCCCCTCCCCCTTCTTACCTTCCCCCTCCCCCTCCCCCTGGCCACACTGCTGCCGCGGCGGTGAAACAGGCCACTATTTGCCCCACACAACCAACCTTGACTGAGAATAAAGGATGAGGCTCGGCACACAGACACCCGTGGCGGCTTCTTCTCCCTCAAACACCTGCCAACTTTCCCCTCCCCTCCCCCTCTCCCCTCCATTCCCCTCCCCTCCCCCTCTCCCCTCCATTCCCCTCCCCTTCCCTCCCCTCCATTCCCCTCCCCTTCCCTCCCCTCCTCTCCCGTTCCGTTCCTCGATTTCCCGCTTGTCCATTTCTATCGCATTCCGTCTTGTTACATCCCATCCTGTCCCATTCATCTTCCTTGTCACGCGCCCTATCCTTTCCTGGCTCGGTCCATTTCCGTCCTGTCCCAGCCCATTCTATCCTGTCCCATTCCATCCTACCCTGTCCCGTCCCATCCAGTCTTTTTCCTTCCTATTTTCGGTTCATTCCATTTCGTGCCCCTCGTTCCTAATTCCACTGTTTTTCATCCTACGCCGTTCCATTCCTGAATTCCCAATGTATTTGGAGCCATTGAATCCTGTCACGTTCTGTTCCGTTCCATTCCACTTTTAACCCATCCCTTTCCACCTCACACTCCACCCTGAAACCCAAGTCCATTCTGCTCCACTCATATACTCCATTTTACTCCATGTTTTTCCACCCCACTCCACCTCGGTACTTTACTCCACTCCCTCTCTATCTACTCTGTTCCACCCCAATCCACCCATGTCCACCCATCCTATCCAAACCACCATATTCCAGCCCATTCTGCCTCCCTCTCCAATACATACCCACTCCGCTCCACTCCATTAAAGATCTATCCCAATCCACACACTCCACTTCACTCCATATCAGGCCCACCACATTCCACCTTTCTCCACATTAAATCCACTCCACTCCACATCCTAAAAGTGCCATTTACTCCCCACACCTGCCTCCCTAATACTCTTTTCTCCCCTGACCAATTACTGCGCTTAAAAGACCATCAGCATCAGAGAGAGAGAGAGAGAGAGAGAGAGAGAGAGAGAGAGTGTGTGTGTGTGTGTGTGTTTTCCTCCATTAGATACTCTTATTTCTCTTCTCACACAACTGCCTATGTCCTATTCACTCTCTTTCCTCCTACTCCTCTTCCTCCTCCACCTTCTCCTCCTCCTCTTCCTTTTCGTACCCATGCAGCATAATTCCACCTATTATTCTTTATCCCTTCTCAACTTTGCTCCTTCTCATAGATCACTATTACGACAATTCTCCTCCTCCTCCTCCTCCTCCTCCTCCTTCCTTCCTTGTCTCCTGGTCACATTTATACTCCTCCATTTCTTGCTCATATTCCTCTCCTTGGCTACTCCTCCCACTCCCCTTGTTTTTCCTTCTCTTCCTGATTCTCCGTTTCCTTCATTTCCTGGTCACATTCCCCCTCCTCCTCCTCCTCTTCCTCTTCCTCCTCCACCTCCTATTCTCCCTTCTCTCGCTGATTCTCCTCATCCTCCACTGCTGCTATCTTCTTTAAATTCATTCTACTCATCCACAATAAGCTGATTCGAAAAACTTTTGGTGATATCAGCCTTAATCAAAGACATAATATAAAAACACTGATACACCAATTCTTAAAAGAGTAAAGTGTACAGACGATAATAATAAATAAATAAATAAATAAATAAAAAACTACAGGTGTACATTTGACGCGAAACAATCTTACACACGAACGAAACAATCATAAACACGAACGAAACAATCTCACACACGAACGAAACAATCTTACACACGAACGAAACAATCATACACACGAACGAAACAATCTTACACCACGAACGAAACAATCTCACACACGAACGAAACATCTTACACCACGAACGAAACAATCTTACACCACGAACGATGGCTAATGAGAAAATACCGAATCAACTTTTCCTACGGGGTAAATTTGCTTCCATACAGACGTCATATACCGCATCATTTGCGTGTGACATTTTCCAGTCGGCATCGTTATTATATCCACTTATAACCACAAACTAACCATCTTGGGACTTAGGCTATAGTGATCATTTCGGATAGCATCGTACCCCTTCTAAGCGATACATTTTGACCTATTGTACAATTTAAAAAAAAAAATCACTACTCATGTGCTTTACATTTTGAAACACAGGAAAAAGACTTTGAAAAAACGTTACTCTGTGTCCAAATCCATATTATTTCTTTTTAAATTGATCACTTCGTATAACATCGTTCCCCTCTTGCGCGATACATTTCTGATCGACTGTACAATAAAAAACAAAAAAAAATCACTGCTACATTTATGCTGTACATTCTGAAATACAGGAGAGGGGCTCTGAAATAATGCTGTTACTGTATGCCCAAATTCAATTATTATTTCTACCGTAACTAAGTAAACTCAAATTCAATAGTGCGTCACCTACCGCCAAACACAGGTAAGGCGTCAACCACACACACCATCTCAACGTACCTGCGAAAGATGAACAAAATTAGTGACTTTCATACACTTCTAAAATTTAATAAAACCATTAATAAAACAATAGTTCCTTCAACACCAGAGAAGGCCAATACGAAAACTGCAATGAGAGAAGGAAATTGAGACGATGGTGGAATGGAGTGGAATGGGCAGGAGTGGAGAGGTGTAGGAAATGTTACGTTGGGTGTTGGGGTTCAGAAGAAGGGAAAGGGGTGGAGGGGAAGGGGTACTGAAAGGAGTAGGCAGAAGGCCGTGGGGGCAGGGGATGCAGTGCAAGAGTTAGTGGCAGAGGTTGACATGGCTTAGGGAGGTTTGGGAGCACAAAGTTGGAGGGGGCAATGAGGAGTAGATGGGTAGATGCAGGGGTAGGTGGCGGGGGTAGAGGGCTATGGAGGGGTGTGGAAGGGGTGAAGATGGTAGAGGTAGAAACAAGAGGATATTGGATGGGGGGAGAGGCGAGGAAGGCAGTAAGCGATAAGGAAGGGGGCAGGAAGACAGGCATTTGGGAGATAATGGGGGTTGGGAATTAATGGAGGGGTTGGAAATTAATGAGGGGATTGGGGAGGTAAGGGATGGAGCAAAGGGGAGACAATGGGGTGAGAGCTGGAGGGGAGGGGGCTGAGAGGGAAGCTGGGGGTGAGGGTCGTGATGTGTGATTACCATTAGTCAGGGATAACTTCGATAAGGGGTGAAATGGGAGGCTAAAGGAGATATTGGTAGGGTGGGGTGAGGCAGGGCAGTGCAGGGCAGGGGAGGACAGGGCAGGGCGGGACAGGGCAGAACAGAAGGGGTGAGGAGCACAATACCCTTTTCCCCTTAACTTGGCTCAGATTTTCGTTCTTTTACAATCTATTTCAATTATTTCAGTGGCAGAGTAAGACAATAATACGGATCTACAGTCTTTCCATAGCACACATTAATGACTAGTATAATTTTCCAGTGTTAATCTATTGTTACAACTATTCCGTATTCAAGATGGGACGATAGTAATGTCGGGCCAAGTTAGAGTGAGAAGAGTATAGGAGTCTAGCCTGCAATGGGGCTGGACTGTGGACAGAGGGTTACATGGCAGGGTGGGGACATCAAGGGGAAGCAGGGTAGAAAAGGACAAAGTAAGACAAGGCAGGGAGAGGATATGCAAGGCAGGGGGACAGGGTGAACAGGGTAGGAATATGGCAGGGTGTGGAAGGGTTCGGCACAGGAAATCATGGCAGAGTGGGGAAGGACGAGGTAAGGCAGGGCTGGGAGGTGATGGGTGAGGCAGGGTGTGGAAGGGTGAACCAAGGGAAATTAAAGCAGGCAGGGTGAGGTGTGGAGAGGCAGGCAGGGAGGCACGACAGAGTAAGAAGGAGGGGAGTGGGGCAGGGTACTATGAGGTGGAGAAGGGGAAGATCTGGCAGGGTAAGAGACTATGGTGCGGAGAGGCTTATAAAGGTGTCTGACAGGGTAAAGGTGGTACGGTGAGGCAGGGTGGAGTGAAGCAGGGTGTGAAAGATTCAAGGTACGGCAAAGGGGATGAGACAGGGTATGTGGGTGCAAGGCTAGGTAGAGAGTGGCTGGGTAGGCCAGAGCAAACCAAGAGAAACAGGGTAAGACAATAAATGGACAGGTATGGCAAGGTGAGACAGGGTGTGGAGAAGTTAGGCAGAGGGAGTCATGGTAAGGCAAAGAGCGACAAAGCGAGGCAGATCATGGGAAAGAGAGATAGGGTAAGACAGGGTGTGAAGGGGCAAGGCAGGGTAACATGGGGTGGGACGGGGCGGGGCGGGGCGGGGTGGGGAAAGGCAGCCAACCAGAGAGGAGTGGAGCCAGAATTTACACGCTAAGGGAGGCGGGAAATTGGATCGCAAATGCAAGTGGGGAGGAAAAATGGGGAGGCAAAGGTGAAGAGGGAGTGAATGGACGCCTCAGGAAATGGGGTAGCAGGCAGTCAACGGGGAAAAAGTGGAAGCGTGAAGAAGTGGTGGAGAAGAAGTGTGAAGTGGAAGAAATGTGACAGAAATGAAAGAGGTAAAAGAAAAGGTGGAAGAGGAGGAGGAGGAGGAGGAGGCGGAGGAGGAGGAGGCGGAGGAGGAGGAGGAGGAGGAGGAGGAGCAGGAGGAGGAGGAAATGTGACGTGGAAGAAAGTGTGACAAATGGAAGAGGCAAAAGAAATAGTGAATGAGGAGGAGAAGGAAGTGTGAAGTGGAAGAAGGCATGACAGAAACGGAAGAAACAAAAGAAAGAGTCGAAGTGGAGCCAAAAAATAAAAAAAAGTACAGTAGTGGAAGAAGATGCAAAATTGAAGCGTGCTGAAGTGGAGGTGGAAAGGAGGAAGGAAGCGTGAAGTGGAAGAATGACATTCAAGAATGAAAAAATGAGGAAAATAAATCGTGTGAAAGGAAGAGCAGACTATGAAGATGTGGAAGAACTGTTGCAGAAGTGGAAGTGGAGGCAAGCGAGGGAGTGTAAACGAAGTGGAAAAGGAGGGGAAAAAAAAAGTGTGAGGTGGAAGAAATAGCCGTGAAAATGTGGACGACGCAAAGGATGAAGTATGGTGTAACAGAGGAGGCAAAAGAGGTGTGAAGTCGAAGAAGCAAAAGACGTGGAGAAGGAGGAGGAGAAGGAGGAGGAGGAGGGAAAAGTGTGAATTGGAAGAAGTGTGAAGACGTGCAAGAATAACTTTACTGAAATGGATGGGAATGCAAACGATGTATGAAGTGGCGAAAATAAGTGTGAAAACGTCAAAGAAGAGGAACTAGAAATGAAGGAATTAAAACAAATATATAGGAGTTAGCTATGTGTAGGACTTACTTTACCTCACTACGTTTCATCGCTACCTAACAACCTACCTACCAAGCAACTACCCACACACCTTGCAAGTCCTTCCTTCGTTACCTGCTTAAGTATTATTCCCCTCACTTTTTTTTTTTTTTTTTTACGTGTCCGACTCTGGGCAAAGGCTCAGGGCCTATTCCTTGGGGGCAGTCACCTATCCCAAGGCCCAGTAGTCCTCCTACACCTCCACATGTCACCACTTCGGCGCTAACACCCACCGTCCATATTGAATACATGCTAGGGCTGTCTCATACAGGACTGGTGTATTGGTATTAGCGGGGGTACTTTTACGACATGTCGGCGGGTCATCTGGTAGATCAAGAAAGTCTGCTTTTTAGGAAATTCAAATCCTTAAACCGTTCCCTGCCCCAGCCGGGATTCGATCCTGGGTCCATTAGGACTGCAGGCCGCCTCTCTACCGATTCAGGCACCGCCTCCCCCAACTTAACTACCCACATACCTACAAGAACACCATCTTCGTTAATGTCTTCCTTCACTTATGTAACATACTTTACTACCTGCCTACCGACAAGATCAGACCGGTAACATCTGTAATTCTTCCCTTACTTACCTTATAAAACACTTCATCGCCAGTTAGGTCCCTTCGATGTCATCCCTACGCTCCCGTGAGGTCACTTAGCACTTGATTCGACTTCTAAAAATCCTGTTCCCATCTTCACACGTCCAAAAACACAGAAAATAAGACGGACGCCCATCAAACAAACCACATACGGTAAGAGAGGCGGTCAATCTATCAGAGAACAGAAGCCCATAAGCCTGCACGCATCCCCCTAACAAGCTTGCCATTAACTATTCACCTAATTCAAAAACGCCTAAGAAACCACAGTATCGTCGCCTTTCCTGTCTCTCTACTAATACAATTTCATCCTCTTTGTAGGCTATCATATTTTTGTCTCAAGAACCCGAGGATTATTGAACTAAAAATGTGGTTGATATTTATTGAAGGTAACTGAGTATATATTTCACGCCTTCCATCGACCCTGACCCTCCACACCGCTCCGTTGCCACATCTCTTCTTCATATTAATCCTCCAGTATTTAGAGGGACATACACTTACATCTTTTGATTCACTGGTCCTTCAGATGATAACATAAGAAGTTACAGATTAGACAGTGCACCTGTAAGAAACTTTAAAATACGCTATAACTAAAGGCAGTATGGCCAACTTCCCTAAGGCATCCAGATTTCATGCACACCTCCAACTCGTCCACCTAGCCATCCCTTCCCCCCTCCCTATCTCCCTCCACCCTCTCCCCCTGCCTCTCCCCCATCTCCCTCCAACCTGTTCCTCTTCCTCTTCCCCAGTTCCCTCCAACCCCCACCTCAGCTAATTCTGTCAGTAACCCACCTTATGAATTTGGGGATTTAAACACACCTGTATTTGTGGCAAGGTATGTAATGATAAAACCAATGAAAAATTACTGTGAAACATCTGAATGCGACTGCTATGTATCATTATATTCAGGTAAGTTTTCATATCTATTTCATTGGGATCCCTTTCTACCCTCCCTCGCCCTCTCCTCTCTGCCTCCCCTCCTCCCTTCCACCTCCTCCTCCCCCTCCTCCACCCTTCACCCTATCTCTCTTTCAGCTTTTACATGGATAATAGCTTCTTTATCACCTCTCTCTCTCTCTCTCTCTCTCTCTCTCTGCCACATCGCAAAGTTCCAAGTCACATTTCACACCGCGCACAGCCACACTTCACACCACCACTCACTGGGCGCTCTCTAAGGCGAATAAGAATGCGTAGGATGAAGCCAAGAGGTCAAAGGGCTCACATCGATGCATTCCCACAATCAAATATTTTAGGGATGAAAGTATTAATGTATTCTGTCCCTAAGGTATGGCGGTGTCACCCAAGTCAGCGGGTTAACATCGATCCATTTCCACCGTCAAATTTATCAGGGGGAAAAAATATAAATACATTGGTGTCCCCAGGGTATGGTGTGTAGGAGTCAGGGCCAGGCTTGATTAATTAATTATGCAAATGAAGTATCCCATTTACATAATTGAAAAAGACATGTTTAGGTTCACAGGGGGCTGGGTCAAAATATAAATCAGGCCAGTATGAATCTGCAGGTGGGAGGCGACGTGATAACCGGACTGGGTGTGTGTGGACTGACATGGAACAAACCTCATCAACTCACCTTTACACGGGGATTAAAACATTTGACTCATTATACACACGTCTGTCTGTCTCTCTGTCAATCTGTGTCTGTCTGTCTGTCTGTCCGTGTATTCATGTATGTATGTGCGCAAATCACCTAGATACATGCGATTTACAAACAAATTGGTTGTCTGTCTGTCTGTCTTTATAAATTTTCTGATCACACCAAGACGATATTTTTTTTACTAGTTACGGATGGCCCTCTCATTGTGAAAGGGAAAGAAGTCTCCATATACTCATTCACTGTGATGGTCTCTCTCTCTCTCTCTCTCTCTCTCCAAACTCAAAAGGCAATTTAAAAACAAATCAGCAGCCTCCCCCCCTAGCCTCCTCCCTAGGACTGTGAGCGACAAGCAAAGAAGTGGACGAGGTTACCCTTATTATTGTGATCCATCGTTAAAACAATGATTTCCTAGCAGAGTGAGAGAGAGAGAGAGAGAGAGAGAGAGAGAGAGTGTGTGTGTGTGTGTGTGTGTGTGTGTGTGTGTGTGTGTGTGTGTGTGTGTGTGTGTGTGTGTGTGTGTGTGTGTGTGTGTGTGTGTGTGTGTGTGTGTGTGTGCACGCACTCCCTATGCTCAATGTACGGGCTAAATAATCACTAAGGAGAGACAGGTAGATCGCTAGGCAGACAGGGAGGTAAGTGGGTGGGAGGATGAATGTGAAGGTATATTTCGGTAAGCCAGGCAAGTAACAAAGCAGACTGGTAGGTAGGTAGGTAGGTAGGTAGGTAGATAGGGTACTTACACAGGTGGCTGGGTGGGAGAGATTCAAAGATAGTTTTTCAAGTTAACAGATAGGTAGCCAGAGGTAGGTGAAACTGTAGGTACCGTAAGTAGGAGAGTAAGTAGGTATGTATTCAAGTTGGAGACTAAGAGGTAGTTGTGTAGGTAGGTAATATTATTAAATTTGCAGTTTTTTCATAAATATGCTTTCTACAGTCCAAGAATATTAAAATTAAAGTGAAATTCGACAATAAAAGAATAATTTATGTTGAACTCTTTTGTATACATCATCATCATTATCATCATCATCATCATCCCACTATGTATCAAATTTCATCCCTTATAATAAAATGCATTCGTTCCTTCCTTTCCCCTCATCCTTCCTCCCCTCCACTTCCCCTTACATATCCCTTCCTTTCCTTCAGTTCCCCCTCCCAATTCCCCAGTACTTCATCTTCTTCCGCTCAAAATCGCTCCCCTATTCTTCCCCTCAATCTGCCCCACTTCATTCCCTTTCCCACAACTCCCTCCTTTCTCCCTAACCTTCCTATTCCCCTTACCCTCTCGCCTTCCCCTCATATCCTTCTCCTCTTCACTACAGATCCCTCGCCTTCATCTCAATCTCCTCCCCTTTTCCTTCAGTCCCTCAGACTCCATCCTTTCCTTTCAATCCTCGCCCTTTTCCCCTCAGTTCCCCTTCTGTTTTCTCCATCTCCCTTCCTTTCCCCTTTCCCCCCTTCACACCCTCTCCCCTTTCACCTTACCCCCACCCCCTCTTCCCCTCCCCTTCATAACCCCCCTTCCCTCTGCACCCTTCCCCTATTCTTCCCTCCACCACTCCTCTCCTTCTCCACAGCTTCTTCCCTTCCCCTCATTCCTCCTCTCCTCCCCTCAGCACCCACCCCTTCCCCTCAAGGCTCTCCCTATCCTCTCCCCTCAATCCCACCGTCCCCTCAGCCTTCCTTCCCTCCCCCTCAGCTCTACCTCCCTTACTAACCATTTCCTGAGCCGATAAGATGCGATCCAGGGCAAAAGAAAGGGGTGATGGAGGGGAGGCTGGGGTGAGGGAGGGGAGGCAGGGATGAGGGAGGGATGGTGGGGGTGAGGGAGGGGTGGTGGGGGTGAGGGAGGGGTGGTGGGGGTGAGGGAGGGGAGACAGGGGTGACGGAAGGGTTGCGGGGGTGAGGGAGGGGAGATAGGGGTAAGGGAGGGCAGGGGTGAAGGGAGTGGTGGCAGGGGTGAGGGAGGGGTGGCAGGGGTGAGGGAGGGGTGGCAGGGGTGAGGGAGGGGAGGCAGGGGTGAGGAAGGAGCCAAGCAATCTTTAATACCAATACTTTAGCGAATATTCTACAGACTTTTTTATTGTTTTTAAAAATTTTAAGGACATTTTGCATACTTACCAACACACACACACACACACTACAATAAACTTTTAAAATGTCGAATAAAACTCCTCTACTCCCATCTACCTTACTTCCGGGCTCCCAACTCTACCCTAAAGACAGTAAAATTGGTTGAAACGAAAGCAATATTTATGGATTCACCGCCAAGGGGAAAGGTCAGGCGAGATTGCCCACGTCTACCCTCTCCTTTATAGAAAACGGGGGATGGAGCGTATTGGGGGACTCGCTTTGTTTTGATTGTAGTGGTTGCTATGGTTACCGGGTTGAATTGAGGTGATTGGGAGACTGGCAGATAATGACTGATGGATATATATGGATAGACAGATGGACAGGTAGACAGACACTGAACAGGGATACGTAAATAGATAAACAGTTACCTACAGAGAAAGAAAAATAGATCTACAGTACATGAGCATAGATAACTGACAAAATACAGACAGATAAAATGAGAATACAGATGCAGAGAGGTGGGTTAATAAAATACAGATAAAGATCGGTCACCTAATGATGTCTCTCCATGCTGCTCGATCTCTGGCAGCCTCCCTAATCAGTCCTTTATCTCTGAGGTCACACTCTATGACCTCGTCGCAGGTCTGTATGTACATAATAAATTGCAGCTCACATACATACATACACGACACAGACACAGACACACCATACAGACAGAACGATAGATAAGTAGATAATGACGAACAAAAAGGTATATTGCAGTAACAGCACAGAAATGATGCAGAGAGAGAGAGAGAGAGAGAGAGAGAGAGAGAGAGAAATACAAATAGGGATATATGCACGAGGAAAAGGGCTCCATACATCAGAAGTCATGCAATATAGGGAGTGTGCATGACAAGCAGGCAGACCCACAGCAGGCAGGCAGCAGGGAAAGCCAGAGGGTAGGTGGGTGGGATGTGTGTGTGTGTGTGTGTGTGTGTGTGTGTGTGTGTGTGTGTGTGTGTGTGTGTGTGTGTGTGTGTGTGTGTGTGTGTGTGTGTGTGTGTGTGTGAGAGAGAGAGAGAGAGAGAGAGAGAGAGAGAGAGAGAGAGAGAGAGAGAGAGAGAGAGTAATAAATTATCAGGAATGAACTAAACAGAGCAGAACGTTAAGAAAGGCGTGAGAAAAGAAAGAGAGGGTATAAAGAAAGAGAGAAAGTAGGTGAAAGAGAGGAGAGAGAAAACTAATAACAAGTGAAAGATGGGGTACGGAAAAGAGCAGAGGAAAATAACTGAGGAAAAATGAGCAAGGAGAGGTAAGGGAGAGAGAAAAGAAAAAAGTGAGAGAAAAGGGGCTGAGAGAAAAATTGAGAGAGGGAGAGGGGACATGATAAAATGAGAGAGAGAGAGAGAGAGAGAGAGAGAGAGAGAGAGAGAGAGAGAGAGAGAGAGAGAGGTAAGGTGGAGAAGGAAAGAAGGTGGAGGGGGGGGGAGGGGAGGGTCGTCCACCTGACAAGTTCTCACGACGGTCGATGATTCCCACTGAGACCACAACCTCCACTCTACCTCACCCTTACCTCACTCTACCTCACCCTTGCCTCACTCTACCTCACCCTTGCCTCACTCTGCCCCATCCTTGCCTCACTCGGCCTCATCCTGCCTCACTCTACCTCATCCTTGCCTCACTCTGCTTCACTCTACCTCATTCTACCGCATCCTTGCCTCACTCTATCGCATCCTACCTCACTCTATCACATCCTGCCTCACTCTACCTCCTTCTACCTAACCCCACCTCACCTTGCTTCACTCTGCCTCCTCCTACCTCATCCTGCTTCACTCTACCTCACCATGCCTCACTCTAAGTCATCCTCTCTCACTTTAACTCATTCTTATCTTTCCTTGTCTACCTCACCCTGCCTCACCCTACCTACCCTGTCATGCAAATTCACTCGACCTCATTCTTTAACACTCTACCTCATCCTGTTGTTCCTAATCTACCTCATTCTACCCCCTCCCCCCCTCTACCCCTGTTTCACTCTTATCCACCCACCCTATCTTTCACTCAGCCTGTCCTGCCTCACCCTGCCTTGCCTGTCTCACTCTAACTCCGCCTCACTCTAACCTACAACTCTACTGCCTCACTCTGTTTCTCCCTAACTGCCTAATCTCAACCTACCTCACTTTGCCTGCTCTGCCTCTCGTTTCCTGCCTCGTCTCAACCTACCTCACTCTTCCTGCTCTACCTCTGCCTACCTCTCCTTACCTGCCTCACTTTACCTGCTCTACTTCTCTCTGCCTGCCTCTCCTTACCTGCCTCACCTCAACCTTCCTCACCCTTCCTGCTCTACCTTTTCCTGCCTCAGCCTGCCTCCCCTTACCTGCCTCGCCTCAGCTACACATTGCCTCACCCTGCCTCACTCTTGCTCCCCTGCCATCAATCTTCCTTACCATGACTGCCTACCCCATTCCTGCCTTGCCTCGCCTCGCTGCAACACGCCACCACCCTTCCTAACCTACCCTACTTAACCCTGCCTCAACTTACCTCAAACCTGCCTAACCCTACCCACCTTTTCTCTTTTATGTACGCTACAACACAGGTAAAAATCACACACACACACACACACACACACACTCTCTCTCTCTCTCTCTTTCACACACACACACACACACACACACACACACACACACACACACACACACACACACACAGAGTCATATTTCAAGCACGTTCATTAAACATTCATACACACGTTCCTACATGGCCTATCTAACATAAAAAAAACACCATAAAAACATAACGCATAAAGCACTGCCATGGGGGATATGCGTTTATATATACTAAAAGAGAAAGATTTATATGCAGACATACAAACAGGACTATAAATCACATCGAACGAGACAATATACGCACAGGATATTCACACACACACACACACACACACACACACACACACACACACAGGAGAGTATACAGGCACGCTGACGAAAACATACACGGGCCACCTTGTACACACACACACACACACACACACACACACACACACCGTCCTTCCTTCCTTCCCTCTTACTTAGCAATTCCTCTTGTATTTATCTGACACTTTCACTCTTTAGTTTGCTTCGTTTTTTTTTTCCTTTCCTAACAGTCCATCTCTCTCTCTCTCTCTCTCTCTCTCTCTCTCTCTCTCTCTCTCTCCTAGCTTACTCATTTTTTTTCAATAACTCCATCATCCCTTTTGTACCATTTTATTTTTTTTTTTTTTTAATCTTCGCCTCTCTCTCTCTCTCTCTCTATTACCCTGCACCTTTCCTTAATAAGTTACCTTCTCTCTCTCTCTCTCTCTCTCTCTCTCTCCAAATCGATACAGTTTCTCCTATTTTCTCTTATTTTTCTGTCCCCCAAAATTATTCTAATATCGCCATACTCTGCATAAGGAAGGCACAAAGTGATGATAATGAATGTCAGAAGAACGCGAGGTGCGGGCAACAGATTGGTAGCAGGTCACGCACGCATACATACAAGCATACACACATACACAATATACGCACATGTCATGAGTGCATTTATATTTATACACACGCATGTAAAATACGCACTGGATCTCTCACGCACACACATCAACACACAAGGCCATAAACACAGTAATACGGCCAGGCAGACATACAGGCTAGACGCGCACACACACACACACACACACACACACACACACACACACACACACACACACACAAGCTGCCGTGTGTACGTGTGCGGGGGGAGGGATAACACACCATCGCGTGAGGTTGATGGGATGATGTTAAATTCAGTAGGGGGCGAGGGGCGGTATACAGGGTGAGGAGGGGGGCGCTGGTGGGGGGGTCCTAGCTCCCTTCACAACCCCTTCACTCTATTTCCCCCCCCCCTTCCATGTCTTTCCTCGTACCTTGATTTTGTCTTCCTTTCCTCCCAGACCTTCAAGTCTCCCATCTTCATCTTTTTCTTCTCTTACGTTTGTCTCCCTCCTCCTCCTCCTCCTCCTCCTTCTTCCTCCTCCTCCTCTCTTATCTTTCCCACACTTCCATTGTCTTTACTATCTTCCTCTTCTTCGACACGTTGCTCTTCCCTTCCCCCCTTTTTTCCCCTTTCTCTTTCCTTACTTTCCTTTCCTTCTACACCTCTTTAGCTTTTCCTTTCCTTCACATCCCTTGCCTTCAATTACTTTCCTTTCACTACATATACTTTGACATTCCATATTTTGTTCCGTGTTCTCGTCGACTGAGGAAGCTCTTAACACCTTTTCCTCAGCGATTTATTTTCTTTATTCCACCTTGCTGTCCTCTTCTGTTATGTATATACTTCCGATATCACCATACTCTGCAAAAAACAACGTACAAAAGGATATTAACCAGTCATAGTCAAAAATAAATCGCTAAGGAAAAGGTGTTAGGGAACTTCCTTACCTGATGAGAATACGAGTCTGTCTCCCTTTTCTTCACGTCCTTTCTCTTCCTCTCCTCCTTCTCCTCATTTCCTTCATCTTCCTTCTCTCTGATTTCTTTCCTCCTCCATTACTTTCTATTTCTTCCCTTCCAGTTCCTTCCCTCGATACGGCTAAGTCTATTGTACTTCATTTTAGCGATTTAATTAATTTCTGGCGGTGATAACTATAAAATAATCTCCTGCAACCCCTTCACAGCCCAACCAATGTCTCTATTTTTTTTTTTTAAGTAAAAGACGATAATATCTGGCTCTGAGATTTCTGATGGTCATGAGGGTAAAGCAAAACTTATTCACGCTCACCTGATGTTCAATACCTTCCCTATTTAATTTACACCTGACAGCACTGCCATTCGTCTTCCTCCTGCTCCTGCTCCTGCTCCTCCTCCTCCTCCTCCTCCTCCTCCTCCTCCTCCTCTTCTTCTTCTTCTACCGCACCCTCCATTTCACCCACCGTCCTTTCCTTCACACTATTGCTTGTCATTCTGCTTCCTTCGACTCACGCCCAGTGTTTGTGGAGGAGATCAGAGGTAGAAATGAGGTGTGGCAAGGGTGTGGTGTGTGCTGTGGCTGTGGTAGGGTGTGATGTGAGGTGTGGTTGTGCTAGGGCGTGGTGTCAGGTGCGGTGATGGTAGGGTGTGATGTGGGGTGTGGTTATGCTAGGGCGTGGTGTCAGGTGCGGTGATGGTAGGGTGTGATGTGGGGTGTGGTTGTGGTAGGGCGTGGTGTAAGGTGTGGTTATGTAGGGTGTTGTGCCAGGTGCGGTGATGGTAGGGTTTGATGTGGGGTGTGGTTGTGGTAGGGTGTGGTTTAAGGTGTGGTTATGTAGGGTGTTGTGCGAGGTGTGGTTATGGTAGGTTTGATGTGGAATGTGGCGATGGTAGGGTGTGGTGTGAGATGTGGATCTGGTAGGATGTGGTGTGAGGTGTGGTTGTTGTACGGTGTGGTGAGGTGTGGTTGTTGCAGGGTGTCGTGTGAGGTGTGGTTGTTGTACGGTGTGGTGAGGTGTGGTTGTTGCAGGGTGTCGTGTGAGGTGTGGTTGTGACAGGGTGTATGGTACCGTATGAGATGTGTACAGTACAAAAAAGGTGTAAAGATATGGAGATTTTGCAGTGTGACGTGGGATGTGACGTGAGGTGGGTGCGTAGTGTGGTAAGGTAGGGGGGGTTGGGGTACAGAAAATATCGTGTGTATGTGTGTGTGTGTGTGTGTGTGAGGTATTTCGTGTGTTGGAGATATGACATAGAGCGTAATGTGGTAAGAGTGCGCAGTAAAGTGTGGCAGCTGGGAGTGGTGAGTCTGCGTGAGAAAAGGGTGTGGTGTGAGTTAAGACTATGGTGTGGCTCAGACGTGGTGTAAGGTATGGTGTGTGGCAGAGGATGTGATAAGTATAGTGTGGTGTGGCAGGTGTATGTGTGTATGGTAGTGGTGTGGTTGTGGTGTGGCGTGTGCAGTATGGTAGAGATGTGGCATAAGTGTAGGTGTGGTGTGGTGTGGTGTGGTGTGGTGTGGCGTGTGGTAGGGGGTGATGCGTGTGGGAAAAGCAGTGTGGTGGTGGGTGCAGATAGGGCCATAATGATACGCCTGCTCGCATACATTACGCCAGTGGTCGCCAGCCACGGTACGCACCTCTCTCTCTCTCTCTCTCTCTCTCTCACACACACACACACACACACACACACACACACACACACACACACACACACACACACACACACACACACACACACACGCACGCACGCAAGCAAGCAAGCACACACACACACACACACACACACACACACACACACACACACACACACACACACACACCTCAATAATGAACCCCGGCTAACTAGGGGTTCTAGTAAAGGCTCTCAAACTATCACGGAAGCGTAAATAATTAAGGTAAAGGGCGATTGTCTAAAGGTCCGTGTGTGTGTGTGTGTGTGTGTGTGTGTGTGTGTGTGTGTGTGTGTGTGTGTGTGTGTGTGTGTGTGTGTGTGTGTGTGTGTGTGTGTGTGTGTGTGTGTGTGTTTGTTTCACGGGAAGTGGTAAGTACAAGAAACTAGAATTATGGAAGAGAAGTGAAAGATCGTATAGACAAGGCTTAGGAAAGAGAGTGGAGAAAAAGAGGAGACGGAAAAATGAAAGGAAGAGAAAATGAGAAGAAAAGGAGGACAGAAGGTGAACAGGAAGGGTGTTGGGTGGGGTGGGAAGAGCAAGAGGGAGTGACAAGATAAGGAAGAATGAGAGGGTGGGGAAGATGGAGAGGAAAAGTGGGGTGTCGTGTGGGGTAGCAGGAGGGGACGGAGGGGGAGGGAGGAGAATGAGAAATGAAGGAGATAGAGATTTAGGAGAGAGGGGTCATTGGTAAGAGGAGGAGGAAAGTGAACTGGGGCTGGAGAGATGGAGGGAAGTGGAAAGACACTGAATGGAAGACGCAGATGGATGGGAAAATGGAGGGAGGGAGCGAGGAAGTGAGAGTAAAGGAGGGGGTGGAGACGTTAGGGAAAGGTGAGAAGGGAGGGAATGGAGAGAGGGAATGGAAGGGTGAAAATGAAAGGGATGGATTACATAGACAGGGAGGTAAGAAAGAAAGTGATGAAGAGAGGCAAAGGAGAGGAGCGAAAAAGAAGAGGGATGGATGGATGGAAAGGAGAAGGGTTAGGATGGAAGAAGGAGAGGAGAAAAAGGGAAAAAGGCAAGGTGGGGGGAGAGGAAACGGGAGGGGTGTGGTGAGAGGAGGGGAGGGGAAGGGCGTGGTGAGGGAAGAAGGAAAGGGCGTTGTGGGAGGAAAAAAGAGAGGGGCGTGGTGGGAAGGAGAGGAAGGAGTGGAGGGGGCTGGGGGAGGAGAGGGGGAGTGGAGGGGGGGGAGGGAGGAGAGAGAGGGGCGTGAAGGGGGAGGGGCGAGGGGAGGAGTGGGGTGTGTAGGGGCGGGGAGAGAGGGGGTGGGGTCTTCTCCAGTTACCCAAGCGACCCACCCCAAGTCAACAGGATCAGCAGATTACACTGGCTTACCTGGATCACACACACACACACACACACACACACACACACACACACACACACACACACAAATTACACTACATACTGGGTTAACCGCATATCTCGCACACACACACACACACACACACACACACACACACACACACACACACACACACACACACACACAACCATTACAATACAGACTGGGTTAACCGCATCACACACACACACACACACACACACACACACACACACACACACCATCGTATACAGGAGGCTAAATCAGGTATATCCGAGTCACATAAAACGTAAACAGACGAAGAATGCGTAAGATTAAAAATAAAGATGCAATGAATACGCAATATTAGGCGTAAAAGAATCCAAATATGCCCATAACTAAACGTAAATAGGTAAAAATACGTAAAATCAAACTCAAAGAAGGTAAAAAACGTAAGAAAAAAAACGCAAAATTTGACATAAAAAGAGAAATTACGCAAAATTAAACGTAAAAAAGCGGAAAATACGCAGAAATAATCGTACAAACGCGAAAATGCGTAAAAATAAACGGAAAGAAGAAAATATTACGTAAAACTACACAAAATAATGGACATAAATCCGTCAAATTATATGTAAAATACGCAAAAAAACACACATAAAAACCAAGGTATCAAAAGTCCTCCAACTCACGACAGACGCCGATGGACCAAAATACGCGACCCGTTTTCTATGCATCACCGCGGGCAGTATTCCAGGGGGGTCTCACTCGTCCACACGCCAGTTCCCTTCAATGGCCCACACTCATGCAAATTCATCTGACATTCGTTTCAGGGGGCGAGGAGTGAGGGATTGGGGTGGGAGAGGAAGAATCTGAGGGCAGGGAGGGGAGAGGGAGAATAAAAAGAGGGAAGGGAGAGTTAGCAGGTGGGAGAGGAGAATGAGATAGGATGCGGGAAGGGAGGGGAGAGGGGAGGGAGAGTTAGAAAAGAAGGTAGGAAGTGAGGAAGAGAGCTGAGGAAAGTATGTGTAAACCGAGGGTGAAAGAGAAGAATGAGGTGTGAGAGAAGAAAGACAGGGTAAAGGGGAGGAAGGGAGTGTAGGAGAAGAGACAGAGACGGTGAGAAAGAGATGTGATACAGAAATAAAGGGCGAGAGAGGCAGAGAAGAGTGGAGGAGGGAGAAGGGAGCTAAGAAAAGAAGAAACAGAAGGTGTGGGAGAAGACAGAAGATGTGGGAGAGAGAAACAGCAAATGAGACGGAGAGATGGAGGGGGGAATGAAAGTGGAAGGAGGTTCTGGGAGGGGAAAAGGAGGGTCGTAGACAAGGAGGAAAGGGGAAAAGGACGTCAGAAGAGGGGAAAATATAGTTGAAGAGAAGGGAAGACGGGCGAGACAGGGGGACGAGAAGACAGGAGGGGAAAATTTAGATAAAGTATAACTGTGAAGCGAGGGAAAAGTTGGGGAGGGAGGGGAAAGTTGGAGAAGGAGGGGAAAGTTGGGGCGGGGGGGGGAAGTTGGAGAAGGAGGGGAAAGTTAGGGAGGGAGGGGAAAGTTGGGGAGGTAGGGGAAAGTTGAGGAGGGAAAGAAAAATATGGGAAAGGGGTGGGAGACAGAAGATGAGAGGAGGAGGTTGGGAGAGGAAGCGAAAGAAGGGGAAAGGACTAGATGGGGAGAGGATGAAGGAGAAACGGAAAAGAGGAGGTGGGGTGAGGAAGCAAGACAAGGGGAGAAGAGTAGGTGGGGGGAAGAAGAAAGGGACGGGGAGAAGATGGGGAGGCTGAAGGGGGCGAGGAGATGGGGTGGGGGAGGCAGTCTTTCATGCAGAGTCCTGGGAATTAAGGTGTAAAGAGCGAGTGTGCTTGAGGTAACGCGGTGTTTGTGAGGCGGTGGGGACTTCAAAGACCCGCTGGATAAATCGGAGGGGGAAACAGCAAAGTCTGACTGAACGAGACGAAAATAAAGAAAAGAAGGAGAGAAAATATTACTCCTCATGCCCCCATCCGCGTCCACCATCCATTTTCATTATCATTGTTTTTTGAACTTAACTAAGAAGAAATGGTGCAAGGTTCAGCTCAATTTCATCAGAACCCCGCACATCAGTACACGATTTTTCCAGCACACACACACACACACACACACACACACACACACACACACACACACACACACACACACATGCACAGAGAAGCAGGCTAGTGGTTTCTGAATACACGCTAATCCGAGGTGAAGGGTTACCTGCCATACATGTAATTCCTGAAGATTAAATGGTGTACTTGTCAGGGGAGAAAATCATTATAGAACAAGATATAAGAGCATTAAAAAATATATTTATAAAAGAGGATATAAGAAATAGGTACTGATACTCCTGAAGACTGGGTACTTGGCAGAGGGAAGGGGGGGGGGGATATGGAAAGAAAAGGATAAAAAAAGCATTAACAAGGTATTTATAAGAAAACACCGTAACACTGAGAAGGTACCACATCTTTCAAAACGATTACAACTTTTCTGTTTTATTCTTGCATCTGTTCACAGCATTTTTATTTTTTCTGCAGACAGGGAAGATGGAACTCAAGGCTAGAAGTCCGCAAATTGTTCCCTTTAAAATAAATAAATAAAAACAAGATAATAGCGAGCCAAAATCATGATCTACTTGGATTAGAAGAATCTTTCCGTTCTGAAGGGCTTGGATATAGACCTCACTGACTCCCTTCATTACTTGTAGCTCTTCTACGATAAATAACATCCTTTGGGATAGCAAGAACAGACTCAAGACAACACGGCGAAGAGACTGAGATGTAGGGATAGGTAGGAAGTGTTCAACATTAGATTATGCATGCAGACAAGGTAGATATAAAAGACTAAACGAAAAACTAAGCAAATAAAGACCCGAGAAAATGCAAACTGAATAAAATGAAAACATAAATATCAGTGCAAGGTACAGTAGTTACCAAATAGTTACCAGATGCTTGTATAATTTCAAAATCTAAAAATATACGCAAATTTCCTCTTCAGTCGATAAAAACCCATGCAGATCCGACTCCCAATTAAGAGAGTTCGCATATCTAGTACCCGTATGATTGATTTGTATCCAGTAAAATTCTCTGTTAAATACCGGGATACATCACCTTACCATTAAAAGATGATAAAAAAAAACACACACACATCAATTAAGTTTTTTGACTTCCTTTGCTCGAAAATATAAATTCATACCAAAATCTTTACTATAACGTTTTGGCAATTTATATTTTTCAAAGAGGTAGATAACTTTTTCAGATTTTCTTTTTTAAATGCTGCTAAAAATAAATGGAATGAGATTTTAATATGTGGAAACGAATAACTTCTCCGCTTTAAGGTCACTGCACATCAAGGAGGAGGAGGAGGAGGAGGAGGAGGAGTGGAGAGAGAGAGAAAGAGAGAGAGAGAGAGAGAAACGAGGACAACTCTGTATAACCGTGATGATTACACATTTGGTATTCAGATAATGACTCACAGAAATGGCAGAACCGGGTCATAAAGCCTGAGCATTACGGCGAAGGATGAGAATATGCCACAGGGGGAGGGGGTGGGGAGAGATGGGGGAGAGAAGGGGTGAAAACAGGAGGTGGCATGAGGTGGGAAAGGAGCGAGTTGAAGGGGAGGGAACTGATAAGGGAGGGATGTCAGCCTAAGCAAAGGAGGAAAGTTGGAGGGGGGAGGGGGCGTGAGGGAGAGAAGGAAGAGAGGGATGGGGAGAGAAAGGGAGAAAACTGAAGGTAGCATGAGGTGGGAAAGGACTGGGTAGAGGGGGAAGGAAGATGGGAAGGGAGGGGAGTAAGCAAAGGAGGAAAATTGCGAGAGAAGGATGCGAGGTTTGGGGAGAGGGGGAGGGAAACTGAGAAGGAAGGGTAGTCAGAGAGAGGGAGGTGCAGGGGTGGGGAGGAAGAGAGGGAGGTGCTGGGAAGGCGGAGAACGGAGGGAAAGAATGTGAGAGAGAGGGAGAGAGAGAGAGAAGGAAGTGCATTGAGGGGTGAGGAGGTCAGAAGGGGAATGAGGTGGGCTGGGAGAGGTCACGGGGTCGTGTGGTGAGGGTCGAGTGAAATGATTGTGGGTATTGTGAGGGGGGCAATACTGGTGGTGATAGTGGTGGTGGTGATAGCAGTGATAGTGGTGGTTGTGGAGGTGGTGGCAGTGGTCGTGTTAGTGGTAGTGGTGGTGGTGACAGTAACTGGTGGTGGTGGTCCGTGTGGTGATACTGAATGCGGTGATGTTGACATAGTTGGTTCTGTTGTGATGGCGGTGATAGTGAACAGTTGTGGTGACAGTGATGCCAGTGAGGGTGAGGGTGATGACAGATACAAAAGGTTACACGAAAAACTAAGCATATAAGACCCGAGAAAATGTATAATGAATAAAAACAAATATCATAGGGCACGTGATGTAACTGGAACCGCATGTATTACTATTATTATTACCGTCAATATTACCGGTACTACTATCACCACACATTTTTTTTCTCTCAAAAAAAAAAAAAAAAAATTACAGAAAAAGCAAAGACAGCTGCAACAATGGGAAACGACTTAGAACTCTCTCTCTCTCTCTCTCTCCTCCTCACAACACCAACAACGGGTATAAAAAAAAAAAAAAAAACTGCAATCCACAATCCCTCACTTCCCCCTCCCTTCCACCTCCCTTTTCCTTTCCTCCATCATTCCCATTCCCATCATCATCATCATCATCACGCCCTCCTTCCCTCCTCTGTAGCCAGGTACGATCAAGACCATTACCTAAGCTCCTAATTACCGGCTGGCCAGGTAAAATAACCGTAACTATACCTGGCTTCTCTCGTATCGTATTTCAATTGTCCTTTGGCTGTGCTTCGGGTGTCCTCTCTAATAATTTTCCCTTCCAAGCCTAATATTTTCCTGCTTCCACTCTCTCATTATCCTCTACTTTCGGCTTTACTTCAACTTCTCAAATATTTCTTCGCATGCAAAGTCAGTCCTTAGCTGTAACTCTCCCACCACCCCCGTCCCCTTTTCCGACCCCCTTCCCTGCCTTCCTTCCTCCTTCTTCCCGTCACTCACTTCTTCCACCCTGGCCAATGCCCCATCTTTCTTCCTGTTTCTCCCTCTCTCTCTCTCTCTCTCTCTCTTACACACACACACACACACATCCTTTCCATCCCTTCCTCTCTATCAACCACTCACTTCGTACCAATCCTTCCTCCTTCCCTTCCCTCCTTTCAGTCACGTCCTGTCCTTACATTCCTGTTTCGACCCACCTTCTCCCTCTCCCCTTCATCAATTAAGTCCACCCTTACTCTCCCCGCCTGACTATTTCCTAATTTACCACAACCCTCCAGCGAACCAGTCAACATTTTAATTATACACGCAACTATAGTCCTATCACCTTAACCTGGCCCGGATTTATGTCCTACCGTAGCTTGTGTGTGTGTGTGTGTGTGTGTGTGTGTGTGTGTGTGTGTGTGTGTGTGTGTGTGTGTGTGTGTGTGTGTGTGTGTGTGTGATGGCATTTGTATAGCACGGAAATCTGTGTGTGTGCGAGAAGGAGAGGGCTGGCTGTGTTTACCCTTGGCTTTACCTCTTGCTCACCTGCATTAATGTGACCTTTGACCCCGTTTGACCCCCTTCACCCTTGCCTACACCGGGACACCTTAACATACACAACACTCTCTCACTCTACTTGCTTCTGGTATGTCGCCAGCTGTACACCTTTCACCTTAACTTGGCCCAGAATTTCTTCCTTTTTGTTGCTTATTTCACGATGCTCAGACTTTTATCCTTTTTGTAGACATCATCGTACACACACACACACACACACACACACACACACACACACTTTCATCCATTTTTGCAGCTTATTTCACGTAGCCCACTAGCAGAGAAAGGCAATACTACAGCTCTACAACCCTTTTTGCTGTCCACGTTTCACTATCATGAAACATCACACTTCGCACACTATCTGTCTATTGCCAGATGCCTTAATCCCGAAAGGGGTGGCCACAAACAACTCGCCTCCACGTCGCCCTGTCCTCTGCCATTTGACTGCCCTCCTTCCGATTGACACACACCCTTCTCTAATATATTATCTCTCTTCTCCATCCCTCCATCTCATCCTTGGTGTCCCCCTCCTCTTCTCCTCCACCTCACTCACATACACTCATCAGTCTCCACTCTCTCCACATAGCTAAACCATCTCAAAGTATTTCTCTTAACACTTTCAACCATATCGACATCAACGCCACAGTACTCCATTAATCCTCACACACGAAGCACAATTTCCTTTAATACGGGGGACGAGTGACCATGAAAATACCATCCCAAATCAATATTATAAAAAAAGAAAAAAAAAAGAAAAAGAAAATCCCACTTTAGCCCCGTCATGGAAACCCCTCTGGGACGCTCTGGGGCTTGTTGCGTCCCTTCTCCCACCCCCCAACCAAACCCCACCCCACCCCACCACCACTACACACGACTCTGGTCTATTTTTACAGACCTCAGTTCTACACCTTTTTACTTTACATCCTCCTTCCACAGTCTTAAATAATTCCAGTCCTATACACTAACAATATAAGCATCCAACCCAGGTAAAAATTCTGGTACACTACTCTATTGAAGGAAAAAAAAAATGTTCCTTCTCTCTGTTAAATATAAACCATCTCTGCATCTTGAATCCTGGGATGTAGCAGCAGACTAAAACTAGAATATGATGCTAGTCTGGAAGAAGTGCTGTGAAAAGGATGTAGACCCGTAATGCTGCCTTCCTCTGCCACTGAGCTACGTGAAATAAACTGCCACAAGGATGAAAGTCTGAGCCACGTGAAATAAGCTACAAAAAGGGTGAAAGTCTGAAGCAACAATAAGTCTCGTTTTCTATTACCGACACACCCCAAAATGAAAAAATCCTTGTCTTTATAGCATTAAAAAAAATAAAAAAAAGCAACCAGGCATCCCCTCCACGAAGCATTATATATATACATCTTGGTGGCTCTACCGTTCCCCCATATCCCAAGCCAAAATAAAAACAACAACAATAACAACCGCAACAACTACAACAATAACAGAAACAACTTGGTTCAGACCTAGACTCTTACGCCTTTGAATGCAGACTCAAGTGGAGGAGGAGGTGGAGGGAGAAGGAGGTGGCGGTGGAGGGGGACGTGGAGGGGAAAATGGGGGGGGAAGGATGTGGTGGGGGAAATGGAGGGGAGAGGAGGCGAAGAAGGAAGAAGGAAGGTGGTGCAGGGGGAAATGGAAGGGGAAGATGGATGGGGGAGGCGGAGGGGAAGGAGGAGGTGAAGGGGGACAGTGGATGGGAAAGGTAGTGGAGGGGGAGGATGTAGTGGGGGGGACGGGGTGGAGGGGGGAGGCGGAGGGGGAGGAGGTGAAGGGGGACAGTGGATGGGAAAGGTAGTGGAGGGGGAGGATGTAGAGGGGGGAACGGTGTGGAGGGGGGAGGTGGAGGGGGAGGGGATAGACTCTTCCAGGAACTCCACTTGTTTTCTCATCTCTTGCCTACCTCAGTCTCTCTCATATCTCCACCTCATGCTGTCATACCTCCACATTACCTCACCTCCACTTCCTCTTAATCTACCTTAAATCCACCTCATATCATCTCATTTCACCTCCACTTTATTTGTCCTAATTCACTTCAAATCATCTCACTTGTCTCATCTCTGCTTCAACTCATCTCAGTTCACCTCATCTCCATCTCGTCTCACCTCCACCTCACATCATCTCATCTCCAACTTATCTCACCTCCACCTCACATCATCTCCACCTCATATCCACCTCCACCTCACCTCATTCGACCTCATCTCCACCTCATTTCACCTCATCTCCGCCTCATTTCACCTCACTTCCACCCCACTCCACATCAGGCCTTGGGGTGGATGCGGGTCCTTCACAGATTTGAACACCTTTTAAATCTATTTCTGTCTATGCACCGATTTTTTTTTTACAATAACATAGCAGAGGAAGGAAAAACAAATAAATATATATATATATATATATATATATATATATATATATATATATATATATATATATATATAAAATCCATACACCAGATTACGGGTGTCCTTCATTCATTCATTTATCTATCTACGGCATCCTATATAGCTATGCATCACCTATTTATCTATTTATCTATTCATGTTTATCTCTCTCTCTCTCTCTCTCTACGGTATTCTATATAGCTATGAATCATCTATTTGTCAATTTAATTATCTATTCATGTTTGTCTATTCTCTCTCTCTCTCTCTCTCTCTCTCTCTGCCACTAAACTACGTGAAATAAGCACCAAAGGACGAAAATCTGGGCCAAGTTAAGGTAAAAGAACTATGGAGATAATTTTTAACTTGAATAAAATCGTCTGGAGGGGGCATGAGAACAGGAAAAAAAAGACAAAAAAAAAAGAAAAATACATCATCACAGTGAAGAGGTTTGGTACATCCCCCCCCCCTCCTAGTGAATGGTACAGGAGTTCATTAATTTCATCCCACGGTACCTTCCCTCCCTCATACCTCAGTAGCTTCAGAATTCAGTAGCTCGTAATGAAAGCAAGGGGCCATAATTAAATTCATGATGTTGTTGCTTGCAGGTTTACGAGGGACAAGCAGACCGGAGAGCAGGCAGGCAGACAGGGACACAGGAGCAGACGACAGGGGAGAAGGGGACAGTAAATGTGGAAAGCAAGCACGGACACAGGAGCAGACGACAGGAGGGCAGAGGAGAGGATGGCAAAGGAGTGAAGTAGAGGAAAACAGAGGCACAGAAATAGCAGGAGTAAACACCAGCAGACAGATAGCAAGCAAGCAGACACAGACAGAGACGCAGAAGCAGGCGAGAGGAAAGAAGAGGAAATGAAGACAAAAGAGAGACACTTAAGACAGCAAAGGCAGAAGCAGAAGGAGTAGAGAAGTGCAAGAGAGAGAGGGAGAAAAAGCAGGAGATGCAGAGTTGAAGATAAAGAAGGGGGGGGGGCAAAGAAAAACAGAGGACAGGAATGCAGAGAGGAAGACCAAGAAAAGAAGCTTAAGTGAATAATGGCAGAAGAAGAAAGAGCAGAGAAGAGCAAGAGAAAGCAAGGGAATTAGAGTTGAAGGATGAAAGTGGAGCAATCAGATGCCAAGAGAAGCAAAAGGCAGGAGACAGAGCAGACAGGAAGAAGCAGAAGGCAGGAGCAGACAGGAAGGAGCAGAAGGCAGGAGCAGACAGGAAGAAGCAGAAGGCAGGAGAAGCAGAGGGTTGGAGAGACAGCAGACAGGAAGAGGAGGCAGAAACAAAAGCTCCACAAAAGCCTGAGAGTGAGGGTAGGCGTGGATGAGACAGGGAGCTGCGGGGGCGCGAAAAACGAGGCCTGCGAGAAGAATGGCGCCCCCCCCCTATCTTGGCCCGCCGCTATCGATCATATGGGGTGCTGAGGGAGGAAGGGAGGGGCATATGGGGGGGAGGAGGGGGTGGCCAGGGGAGGGAATGGCAGGGGATGACCGGGGAAGGGAATGGCAGGGGATGACCGGGGAAGGGAATGGCAGGGGGTGACGAAGGGAAAGAGAAGGGCAGGGGGTGACCGTGGGGGAGAGGAGGGCAGAGGGAGGCTGACCATAAGGGAGGGCAAGGGGTTGACCAGGGAGAGAGGAGGGCAGGGGGTCGACCAGGGGAAGGGGAGGGCAGGGGGTGTCCAGGAGTAGGGGGGATCAGAGGGGGAGGTGATGACAGCCGTTATTCATAAACTTTCCCAAACATCAGTCCTGCATAAGACTCATAGTTTACACTTCATCTTCACTCATACAGTCACCAAACGCTTCACAACCAAGCTTAAATGAATGCTAAAGTTAAAAATCTGACCCAAATAATACGATTTCTGAAAAAAATTAGTTGGGCGGCTTTATAAATACTTCTATACGTGTGTGCTGACTGCTGACCAAGAGTGGGATGTGCTGACTGCTGACTACGAAGGGGATGTGCTGACCAGGGGGTGACGGGACCAGGAGGTAATACAATAACATCTGGGGTCAGGGGGGTGAAAGATGACTAAAGATGGGGTGGTGATCCGGTGGCTCAGTCGATTTGGTACTGGCCTCATGTTTGGTGGACGCTGTTCTTTGCCATCCTTGTCTTATGCTTTCCTCTTCTAAATCTCCCCCCCCCTTCTCTCTCTCTCTCTCTCTCTCAAGATCACACATGTATCTCTCTACCTGCCTACCAATTTGTTTATCTATCTATCTATCAGTCTATCTATCTACCCTTCCCCTCTTATACACTGAAGCATCAAAGACTACGAGGGAGGGTGGGATGTGGGATAAAGAATGGCCTTGTCTCTGTGTAATGTCACTGACCCTCTCTCTCATTTCTCTCTCTCTCTCTCTCTCTCTCTCTCAGAAACTTCATCCCCCGACTCCATTACATTTCATCTTCACCTCAAACCACCGTTCCATGTTACACTCGTCACTCAAGTCTCTCCATATCGTCTGTGGTCTACCTCTCTTTCGCCCCTACCTGTCCTTCGCCTCTACCTGTCCTTCGCCTCTACCTGTCCTTCGCCTTTACCTCTCCTTCGCCTCTACTTCTCCTTCGTCTCTACCTCTCCTTCGCCTCTACCTCTCCTTCGCCTCCACCTCTCCTTTGTCTCTACCTCTCCTTCGCCTCCACCTCTCTTTCGTCTCTACCTCTCCTTCGCCTTTTAAAAATCTACTCTCGATTCGACTACATATCAATTCATTTTCTAGCTACTTCTCTTTCTCCTCGACTAAACTACCACTACTATTTACGGCATCCTAAACTCTACGGTCCGTACTCTCGACAGGTAAAGAAGCTCCCTACCACCTTTTTCTTAGAGATTTAGTTTCCATTCTACAGTTTGCTGCCCTCTTGTACGTCGTCTGCGTCTTCTACCACCCATCCCATCCCAAGCTTTTAATATTTCAACGTCTTCCTAATACCTAGCCATCCACTTACTGCTCACTGGTCAATCCACTGACTCCTGATACCTGTCCACTCACTTCGTTCGTGGTCTACTTCTTCTTCTTCCGCACAAAACTTTGCCAACTTTAACACAACTATGCTCTGGTCACTTTATCTAGGCAACAAACTGCCATCTCTTTATCCTGAATGCTGAACTATGACAGGAGATTAACGCTAGAATACGATGCTGGTCACGAAGAAGTGCTCTTGAAAGCATAGAGAGCCACAGTACTGCCTTAATCCTCCACTGGGAAAGGGGGAAATAAGCTGCAAAAGGACGAAAATCTCTGCCTACTTAAAATAAATGAAGAAAACATGGAGTCAATCTACCTCACATGTTTTTTCCTCCACATATTCCTCAAGCTTTCTGTTCCTTCATTTCATTCCTGGTCTTCCTCTCCTCCTGGAAAAACCTGCCTCAATTTTCACTCGTTAAAAACTATAGTAATACAATAATCTCTTCGTTAATCCAAAGACTAATAACATGCCATCAAACTTTCAACATTAATAATACCAAAAAAGAACTGGGATTTAATTTGTGATATGTTTTTGTCAAAGGGTAGACTGGGAGAAAGACTGAAAGGGCAGTGTGTTGTGTGGTGGGTGTGGTGAGGCTGTGTGTAGTGTGGTAGTGTGTGATGTGGTGAGGCAGTGTGTGGTGTGGCAGTGTGTGGTGTGGTGAGGCAGTGTGTGGTGAGGTAGTGTGTGGTGTAGCAGTGTGTGGTGAGGTAGTATGTGGTGTGGTGTGGTAGTATGTGGTGTGGTGTGGTAGTATGTGGTGTGGTGTGGTGAGGCTGTGTATGGTGTGGTCAGAAAGTGTGTGGAGTGGTGTGGCAGTGTGTGGTGAGGAAGTGTGTGGTGTAGTAGTGTGTGGTGTGACGAGGGAATAAGTAACTACATCACACTCCGGGAAAGACACACACACACACACACACACACACACACACACACACACGATGAGCGGCTTACGAATTTTCCATGCTGGCATACAAAGAAGCTGGATAAACACCAACATTTTTCTTTATCTCTGCAACCATCCACACCCTTCGTATCCACATCCACTTTCACATCTCATCCCGCCTCCTTCTACATATCCACATTGTCCTTCATTCCCCTCATCCATATCCACACCATATCTCAAATACCATCCCTTTTCTCTCTATATATCCACATCATTCTCCATTCTTTTCGTCCATATCCACATTTCATACCTTCTCTTTCTACATATCCACATTACCCTTCATTCTCCTCACTCATATCCACACCAGTCCTCATCTCATGCTTTCTCTTCCTTCATATTCACATCACCTTTCATTCCCCTCATCCATATCCACACCATCTGTCAAATACCACGCTTTCTCTTTCTACATATCCACATTACCCCTCACTTCCTTCACTCATATCCACACCAGGCCTCACTCCACACAGGCTATTCACACTGGAGCCACCATTTCTCCTCGCTGTCCCCTCCTATCATCTCCATCTCTCATCTCCATCGCCAAACCCTAACGCCTCTCTGCCTAACACTACTGCCTCGCCTAGACAACACAGAATCCCCAACAAAACCCCCATTCCTCCTCCACAGCCCCATTCTTCCTTCACAACCCCATTCTTCATCACATAACCCCATTTTCCTCCTCTAACATTTTTCCTCCAAACACATCCTATGTTTAAATATTTCTTCTTACATACCTCCATTCTCCTCCACCATTTTCCTCCCACAACCCCATTCTTCTCCAACATTTTCCTCTACCAACCCCATTCTCCTCCACCATTTTCCTCCCACAACCCCATTCTCCTCCACCATTTTCCTCCCACAACCCCATTCTCCTCCACCATTTTCCTCCACCAACCCCATTCTCCTCCACCATTTTCCTCCCACAACCCCATTCTCCTCCACCATTTTCCTCCCACAACCCCATCCTCCTCCAACATTTTCCTCCACCAACCCCATTCTCCTCCACCATTTTCCTCCCACAACCCCATTCTCCTCCACCATTTTCCTCCCACAACCCCATTCTCCTCCACCATTTTCCTCCCACAACCCCATCCTCCTCCAACATTTTCCTCCACCAACCCCATTCTCCTCCAACATTTCCCTCCCACAACCCCATTCTCCTCCAACATTTTCCTCCACTAACCCCATTCTCCTCCAACATTTCCCTCCAACAACCCCATTCTCCTCCACCATTTTCCTCCACTAACCCCATTCTCCTCCACCATTTTCCTCCAACAACCCCATCCTCCTCCACCATTTTCCTCCCACAACCCCATTCTCCTCCACCATTTTCCTCCCGCAACCCCATCCTCCTCCACCATTTTCCTCCACCAACCCCATCCTCCTCCAACATTTTCCTCCACCAACCCCATTCTCCTCCAACATTTCCCTCCAACAACCCCATTCTCCTCCAACATTTTCCTCCCACAAACTTCATTTCCTCCAACATTTTCCCACATACAGCTCAATTCTTTCTCTACCCCCATTCCTCCCCACACAACCCAACCCGATCCCATGCAACACCCCACCCCTCCCACACATACCCTAACATCTACTCCCCCATACAGCACGTTTTTCCCCAAATAACCCCATTCTTCCCCATGCCCCCACCTCCCCACTGTCCCCCACACAGCCCTAGCTTCTCCACACGTCTTCTTCCTTAGACAACCCCATTCTTCCTCCCTATCCCCCCCATTCTTCCCCACACCACCCCATTCTTTCTCAAACCTCCACATCTTTCCCCAACACCACCCCATTCTTTTCCACATCAACCCATCCTTCCCCACGCCACCCCATGCTTCCCCGCACCACATCATGCTTCCCCACACCTCCCCATTCTTCCCCACATCACCCCATCTTTCCCCACACCAGCCTCCCCCTGGGCATGGGTCTATGTGTCCTCAATGTCCTCTCACAGACATCAAGAGAGGGATCAATGTAATGGTTCTGGCTTCCATAATACCACAATTCACACCACCATACCAGACAGAAGAGGAAAGGAGAGGAGAACAGAGAGGAGAGGAGAGGAGAGGAGAGGAGAGAGGAGAGGAGTGAACAGAGAAAAGGAAAGTAGAAAAAATAAAATACACGAGACGAGGAGAGAAGAGAAGAGAAAATATTTTGGAGAGGGAAGAGAAGAAGAAAGGAATAAGAGGAGCAGAGAGGAGAAGAGAAGAGAAGAGAAGAGAAGAGAGGAGAGGAGAAGAGAAGAGGCAAGACAAACAGTAAGATCTTGAATGCTCCTCTCAGCACCATCAAGAGAAGGATCAGAGTAACGTCCTTGGCTTCCATAATACCACCATTCACACCAGCATACCAGGGGGGAGGGAAGGGGAGGGAAAGAAAGGGAAGGGAGGAGAGGGGAAACTATGGGAAGGGAAGGGAAGGGAAGTGAAGAGAAGGGAAGGGAAGGGAAGGGAAGAGAAGGGATGGGATGGGATGGTGAAAAAAGGGATGGGCGGAGATGGGGAAACTAAGGGAAGGAAAGGGAAGGGATGAAATGGGGAAGAAAGGGATGGGAGAAGAGAGGAAACTAAGGGATGGGAACGGAAGGGAAGGGAGAGGAGAGGAGAGGAGAGGAGAGGAGAGGAGCGGAGAGGAGGGGAGGGGAAAGGAAAGGAGAGGAAAAAGAAAGGAAAAGGAATGAAAAGGAATGGAATGGAATAGAGGGGAATGGAAGGGAAGGAATGGAAGAGAGGAGAAGAGGAATATAGAGAAGATAAGATAAGAGAGAAGAAGAACTGAAGGAACAAAAATTCTGGTATGGCCCCCACACAACCATCAAGAGAGGGATCAGAGTAGCCTAATGGTCGTGGCTTCCTTAATACCACCACTCACACCACCATACCAGAAGAGAGGAGAGGAGAGGAGAGGAGAAGAGAGAAGAGGAGGGGAGAGGGTAATCATGAGAGGGATCAGAGTAATGCCGGTGGCTTCCCTAATACCACAACTCACATCACCATACCAGAGAAGAAAGGCGAGAAGAGGAGAGGAGAGGGGAGGAGAGGAGAGGAGGGGAGATGAGAAGAGAGGGATAAGGGTAAGGCTGAAGAGATCGAAAAGGTACGACTAAAAAGACTTAAATACCGGAAATATTCGTTGGTGTAGTAGTTGTTGTAGTAGTAGTAGTAGTAGTAGCAGTAGTACACAGGAAAGCAAACAGTAACAGACCTTATGGTCCTTTCGAGGCTGCTTGTTAGGGAAAACTATGACTACAAGATCTAACTCTACATGCTGAAGGATAAGGATAGTAAAGCAAGAAAGCTCCCCTCACCACCAAACCCTCCAGGAAAAAGTGAGAAAAACCACCATGCAGCATGGAAAAACTGACATGGAAATTTTATAGGAAACACTGGAAAGGAAAAGTCACATTCTATAATACTTTATCTATAAGCTACCCGATAGAGTAACCTGAAAGAGAAAGTAAACAAATAAAATAATAGTTACGGCATGACATTATAAACCAGTTACATTGAGTTAATGGGAAGTCTGTGGACATAACGTGGAAGAGGAGGAGGAGGAGGAGGAATTTTAATCATCATTATCATCATCATCATCAACATCATGATAAATAATAATAATAATAATAATAATAATAATCTTAGACTGCACCACTCACCGCCACCCTCCTCCACTCAGCCAGGATTAACACACTCCTCCATTACTTCCATGATACCATAATGGAATTCCAGGATAAATAGGAGAGGGAGGGGTGCAAAGGGAGAGGGGAGCAAGGAATGGGGAGGGGGGAGAGGGATAGGCTGGGGTGGGAATGGGGCTAAAGGGGGAGGAAGGGAAAGAAAGGATTACTAAATATGGAAGAAATGGGGAGGGGGGAAAGGGGTAAAGAGGGAGAAAATGGGAAGGGATAATGGGAGAAGAGGGAGGGTTTTTAGGTAAGGATGGTGAGAATGAGAAGGGGGGATAATGGGGGAAGGAGGGGCGAATAGTTAAGGAGGGATAGAATGTGTGTGGGGCTAATGGGGAGGAAGACGGGAAGAGGCAGATGGAATGGGAGAGCAATAAGGGGGAGGAAGTGGAAATGGGGGAGTGAAAACTGAGAAGAAAAAGGGGGTGATGGAGTAGTAAAGAGAAGGGAGTAGGAATGAGGGAGTAGGAATGAGGTGGCGGGAATGGGGAGGGGAGATGAAAGAGTAAGCAGCTGAAATGGAGAGGAAGGAAGGGCGATGAAGAAGAGGAAGGAGTGAATGAGAGGGAGGACAGAAGGGAGGATAGGAAGAAAGGTGAAACGGGGAAGCGACTGGGGAAGAGGGGAGCAAAACAAAGAAAGAGAGGAGGAGAGGGATCAAAAGGAGGGGAGCGACTGGGGAGAGGGTGCTTAATTGAGTGGGATGGGGAGGAATACGGTCACTGGAAAGAGGAGTGCAAATGAGAAGCAGGGGAGCTACCTGGGGGAGAGGGGAAAAAGGGGGGGCAAGAGGGGAAGTACTGAAGAAAAAGAGGGGAAAAAGGTACCAAACTGAGTGGGATATGGGAAGAGGGGGATGAATTGAGCTAACTGGGGGAGAGAGCAATAGTGGAATAAGGGGAAAAAAAAAGAGGGGAAATGCTCAAGGAAAAGAGGGGAAAAAGGTACCAAATTGTGTGGGATGTGGGAAGAGGGGGGAGGGGTTGAACAGAAAGAGGGGCACAAATGAAAGGGGGGAGAGGGAGAGAGAGGGGGGGGGCACCTCTCGCACGTCAATGGTCCGAGGGTTAAATCGCTCAAAGGATTCATGAGATTGGCTCTCTCTCTCTCTCTCTCTCTCTCTCTCTCTCTCGCTCCCAGGTAGATGAGGCAGCAGGTGGGTAAGGCACTGGGTGTAAGGCAGGAAAGGTGTAAGGAGGATGGAAGGCAGGTGCGTGAGACAGAAAGAGGGGGTGGGTGAGTGAGGCAGGGGGAAGTAAGTGGGAAGGAAAAGGAGCAGGGAGACGGGGTGAGGGTAAGAGGAAGGTAAGGCAGAGTGTGTAAGGATTGAAGGGGGTAAGGCAGAGAGTGTGGGGGTGGGAGGGGGGGTTAGGCAAAGGATTTGAGAATGGGAGGGAGGTAAGGCAGAGGGAATCAGGCAGTAATGCTAATAAACAGGAAAGATGCAAGGCAGTAAAAGTATTAAATAGGCAGGAGGAGGTGAGGCAGGAGGGGAGGTGAGGCAGAGGGGGAGGGAATGTGGGAGGGGGGAGCTCCTGGCATTTCATTATGAGTCCCAATATCAGCATTAATTTGCCAGTCGCGTCCACCACCTGGGTCTCGGATTACCTCACCTCTCTCTCTCTCTCTCACACACACACACACACACACACACACACACACCAGACTCCCTCCCACTCACACACTATGCTCCTCTCCCCCTCCCACACACTCCCTCACGACTCCCAAATAACTCTCGCTCTTTATCTCCCCACCACCCAACTAGCCAACTCCCTCTCTCATTATAACGCAGTCAGAACACACTCTCCATCTCTTATCTGCATCCCCTCTCTCTCTCTCTCTCTCTAATTATCAGCCACCTGGTCCCCCAAACACACACATACTTTCCTCTCACAAACATACTAAGACACTATTACCAACCCCATCTCACCTCTCTCTCTCTCTCTCTCTCTCTCTCTCTCTCTCTCTCTCTCTCTCTCTCTCTCTCTCTCACCAACCATACAACAGCTCCATCACACACACATTTCCACCACAAACACAAGAAAGGCATACCAACCTCTCTCTCTCTCTCTCTCTTTAACGCAAGTATTCCTATTCCGCACCACAACACTGGGCCCAATATTCCCTCCCTCCACACTCGCCAATATCCCAGGGGAGGCTCCATTACTGGCCTCGTGTTTTCCCCTCCCCCCTGTCTCCCCTCTGCACACACACACACACACACACACACACACACACTCGTACCATCCTCCCTTCTCCCTACACAAACAATTCTTCCCCCCACACATACCCATTCTCCCTGACTCTCATCCACACCCACACTCCTTGTCCTACTCGCTAACATCTCCCCTCACTCAGCCTCTCCCCTCACTCTTGTCATCCCCCCCCCACCTGCTCAGCCACACTACCTCTTCCCCTCACTCACAACCTCCCCCATCTCTTCCCCCATCACCCACACGCCAAGCCCTTGTTCCCCTCGGTTACCCTCATTAAGGCCTCCCCTCCTTCCCTCTTTGCTCTAGTCACTTCATCTCCCCCTATCGAGTCTACTCCCTCACTATTTTCCCCCTCACTGTCCCACATTCATTTCCCCTCATTCATCCATCCACCTCGCCTAAAAACTCACTATTGTTCCCCTTATTCTGACTTACAAACATCTCCCCTTATTCACCTATTCCCATTATCTAGTCTACACCCTCACTACTTGTTCCCCTCGCCTACTCTTGCTAAAAATTCCCCTCACTCACCCCTAAGTTCTTACTACCTCACTTCCCCTCTTTCACATCCCTCAATGTTAGTCCTCCCCTCACTCATCTCACTGAAAATTCACCTTACTAACCACCTCTCCCCTCACTCAATCTCACTCCTCGTTCCTCTCACTCACACCCACTGCCACTTCCCATCTTTACACTCCCCTCACTGCCTCATCCCATCACTCTTACTCCACTTCCTTTGGCTATGTCTCACTACCACTGGCTTCTCCACTACTCAATCCTCACGCCTTTCTCCCCCCAGATTCTTCCCCTCACCACCACACACTTCCCACTTTTTACTCCCCATTCCTTCCTCCCCTCAGATCATTCCCCTCACACAACTCACTCCAAATACCTTCCTCTTTTCAGATCCTTCCCCTCACCACCATTTACTCCCCACACTTTCAACCCCTCACATCCTACACTTTCCCGTCACTCACTTACTTTCATTTTCCTCCCTTCACCACCCCACCACTCACTCCCCACACTTTCACTTTCCTCCCCTCACCACCCCACCACTCACTCCCCACACTTTCACTTTCCTCCCCTCACCACTCCACCACTCACTCCCCAAATTTTCCTCCCCTAACACCCTACCCCTCCCCACCACTCACTCCCTCCATCTTCCTTCCCTCAGATCTTTCCCCTCACCTCCCCTGCGAGGCAACACCTGGACCTGCCGCCTGTCACCAGCAGTAGCTTACTCACTCAAGCAGCCTCCCCTCAGATCCCCTCACAACCCCCGACTCCCCACACCTTCCTCCCCTCAGATCCTTCCCCTCACCATTCCTCACTCCCCATATCATCCTCCTATCAGATCTTTCCCCTCACCAGCCCTCACTCCCAACACCTTCCTCCCCTCTGATTCTTCCCCTCACCACCCCTCGCTCCCCACACCTTCCTCCTCTCAGATCCTTCCCCTCACCATCCCTCAATCCCCTCACCTTCCTCCCCTCACATGTTTCTCCTCCCCACCATTCACTCCCTTCTCTACCTCATCTCTCCAGGCACTCCAATTCTCTGTCACACTACACTCTCTCACACTCACTTCCTTTACTACCTCTCTCTCTCTCTCTCTCTACCTCTCTCTCTCTCTATACATACATACATAGACATACAGACACAGACAAGAAAGAAAGAAAAAGACAGACAGACAGACAGACAGACAGACACACACACACACACACACACACACACACACACACACACACACACACATTCATACCTCCAATAATTATACCTTCCTTCACATTCCAATAAAGTGTCAAACATGGCACTTAGGGACGTAATTTAAGTGGCCTTGGAGATTCCGTAACGTCTCTTCCTAAGTTATTTATTTCCACATTACACTTTAGTACCCTCTTGTAAATCAGTTATGTAATCTGATATTAAAACGCTAACAACAGTATAGGGTAAAAGTGTAATACAATATACAAAATGAATCACAGAGGAAAAGGGGCTACGGATCTTTACTGTAAATGCTCATCCCACAAACATTCACCATCACACACAATAAACATTCCTACATATAAACATTCCACTTAAACCTTCACTGTCAATGGCCACTCTCAAGTCACAAACATTACAAGATATAAACATTCCTATCAACACCTCACTACGAAGACTTCCCATAATCATCTAACACACTAACACAATCACATCACAAACGCACCACACAAACATTCCAGCCCTCCCCATCTAACATTCCTATCAAAAGATGTGGACTGCATTTTTTAAAAGGCAATTCGCTGGTAATTTAAGTGTAAACATCGAAGGTAAATACTCCCCAGTAAACACTCACTGTAAACACACACGAGAGTGAGTCTCCGGCTTCGCGCGCCACAACCACCGCCACGCCGCTCACCTGTAAGAATGAGAGGAGGAAATCATTAAGGTGAGCCGACAGGTAATTTTCTGTGCTGGGATGGAACAAGCTACCAGGATACAAAGTCGGGGTGGAGAAAGCTTGGGAAGGATGATGATGATGATAATGATGATGAAAAGAAGAAACTAATAATAACAATAATAATAATAATAATAATCATAATAATAATAATCATAATACACTGTAATATGATAATGATGATGAAGATGATGATGATGACGAAAGTGATGATGATGATATCACACACTGGATTTGGCTTCTTCTATGGGTGAGCCAAAAACTATGATAAAATAAATAAAGAGTTACATGTTAAACCAAACTTCCTTCCACCATCTTCGTCTACTGTAAAGGCGAATATCAAGGAACAGAGCCAGTGGGGAAATTGACCACCTGGAGGAATTACATATTAAGGTGTGGTTCTGAGGGGGCGGGTGAGGGAGTGGGTGAGGGAGTATGAGAAACAGGTAAAGGGGTGAGTGTGAGAGTTTGAGAAGTGAGTAAAGGGGTGGGAGTGAGGGAGTGCCGGTATGTGAAGGGGGTGGATCAGGAAGTAGGGGAGGGGGTGGATCAGGGAGTAGGGGAGGGGGTGGGTGAGGGAGTCGGTGAGTGGGTGGGTGAGGGAGAGGGTGAATGGATGGGTGAGGGAGAGGGTGAGGGGGTGGAAGAGGAAACATATAAGGGGATGGGTGAGGGTGTAAGTGAGAGGGTGGGTGAGGGAGCAGGTCAGAGGGGTAAGGCATGTCTGGGCGTGGGGGAGATGGATGAGGGGGAGGGAAAGGTGGATGAGAGACTGGATTAGGTCTGTGAGGGAGTGGATGAGGCAGGCAAGAGCGTAGGAGTGAAGGATAATTAGGACAGAAAGGTGAATGAGGGAAAGGTCAGGTGCATAAGGTAGCCTGGTGGATGAGGGGGAGTTAGGGAGTGGGTAAGATGGGTAAAAGAATATTAGGGGGTAGGTGAGGTGGGTGAAAGAGTACGAGAGTTTAGGATGTGGATGAGACGGGTGGGAAAATAAGTGGGTGAAGAAATAGGACACGTGGATGAGGTAGTGGGCAAGGAGCAGGTAAGGCAGGAGAGTGAGTAAGGTAGATGAAAAAGAAAAGGCAGACGGTGTGCTTTGGGTAGCACATAAAGAAGCAGGGAAAGTTAGGGACTGGATGAGATGGATGAAGAAGCAGACGAAGACGTGGCTGAGGCTGTGAGTAAGGGAGAAGTAAGGCAGTTAATTCCCCAAGCCAGCCAGGCGTGTGACCCTCCCTGGCCACATTCATTATGCACTGGACACAGGAATATGACCCGGCCTGCTGGGTTCGCCTTAGTCCACTTTACCCTCACGCCAAATTCAACACTGCAGGATTTCTCGAACAACTTGAAGCACATTCGTTGGGGGGGAAATATTACTTATAAACGTCTCTTACTTCAAACTCTGTCATTAATATAAGATTCATTAATTTTCCGTCCTCATCAAGCATATAATTATTTCTTATGTGCAGGCAATAAAATAAATTACATTCTGGTTACATCCTCAGTATATTTCACGCAGGCGAGGGAAATTCCTGGCAGGTAACAAGGTGAACACAAGGCTGTCTCAATTAATACTTCTAAAATAATAATAATAATAATAATAATAATAACAATAATAATAATAATAATAATAATAACAACAACAATAATAATAATAATAACGCATCTCAAGATCATACCCTGAGTACAACGCCCAATAATTTAATTAAGAACAAGAAACCCATGATTAACCTTGTCAGTAAAAATCCCAAAGAAACTTTCAATGTGGTTTCAAAAATTATTATTAATATTATTATTATTATTATTATTATTATTATTCTGGCAAGGGTAGGCTACTTTTCTAAGTCTGGTTACTAGACCCCTTCTCAATCGTGAGGAAAAAAAAAATGTAATGAATCATATCAAGACGATTTTCACACAAGGGATAAGGGAGAATGAATACCAACCTTGCATTCCTCACGAACCGTACGGGTCAACAACGTGTCACTGGAATACTGGAGTTGCGATGTGGGGATCCTACCGCCCAGCACTTGTACTGCATGCGGCCTCGTAGCCAGTACCTCTTATGGAAAAGGCGGGGGACAGGGACCATGGCTCTTGGATTTCCTTTCTTCTCTGATTCATGTCCCAAATAACACTAAAGACAGCAATTTTAAGTATCTCCAACCCGTATGAACAGCGTTAGAAAGGGTTCAGACGGTACTAAGGCTTTCCACAAAGGTTTAAGTCTTAAGCCCTAAAACAATCATCTTTTTCTTTGACTCGTGTGTATGCCAAATTCCTAAGAAGATTTTTTTTTTCTTCCCTGTTTCTTGAGGCAAAATTATCTACACTGACAGAGAAGCTTATAAGACGGAGCTGCTGATACCGCCCCACCACACGCCATCCACACACCCACGCCTCCTCTAAATCGCACAACTCCATGTCTTTCTTAACGATTGCCAGCGCCTTCCTCACCACACCCGACCCAAGAGAGAAGAACCCGCCCCAACCAGTCACCTCCAACCACAACCACATCCACACTACCTGACTACCATCCAGCTCAACCAAACGCTTTGTCGACCACATACAACTACCATACATTACTAAATACAGTTCTGACTTACACACATTCATCAACTGACACACACACACACACACACACACACACACACACACACATGCGGGAGAGACTTAAGTTCAGGACTTACGTGACATGGAAATCGCTTATCATCATCATCATCATTACTATTATTATTATTATTAATATTATTATTATGGATGGATACAGACAGACTAACAGACAGATGGATATAGACAGATAGATAGATAAATAAAGACAAACGGACAGACAGACAGACAACAGAGAGAGAGAGAGAGAGAGAGAGAGAGAGAGAGAGAGAGGGGTAATATCCTTGCCTCCACGCATTACCACAGGAAGGAATAACTGTCATGAGAAAATATTGCCGGAAGAAACTGCCGGAAAGAGCGATTATCAATTATCACCGAAGGGAAATTGAGGAGGAAATATCGCCAGAATTATTAGCGATACTAATTATTACAGAGAGGAATTATCGCCAGAATGCAAAGATAATTATGCAAATGCTCAGCCACTCCGCCTCACTCATCTCCCCCCCCCTTCCTCCCCCCTCATAACCCATCCAGCCACCCAGACACATTCAGAATTCTCTCTCTCTCTCCCCTCATACCCCAGACACCCACACACATTCAGAATTCTCTCTCCCCTCATACCCCAGACACCCACACACATTCAGAATTCTCTCTCTCTCTCTCTCCCCTCATACCCCAGACACCCACACACATTCAGAATTCTCTCTCTCTCTCCCCTCATACCCCAGACACCCACACACATTCAGAATTCTCTCTCTCTCTCTCTCTCTTCATACCCCAGACACCCAGACACATTCAGAATTCTCTCTCTCTCTCTCTCTCTCTCTCTCTTCATACCCCAGACACCCAGACACATTCAGAATTCTCTCTCTCTCTCTCTCTCTCTTCATACCCCAGACACCCACACACATTCAGAAATCTCTCTCTCTCTCTCTCTCTCTCTCTCTATTCATACCCCAGACACCCACACACATTCAGAATTCTCTCTCTCTCTCTCTCTCTCTCTCTCTCTCTCTCTCCCCCCTCATACCCCAGACACCCAGACACATTCAGAATTCTCTCTCTCTCTCTCTCTCTCTCTCTCTCTCCCCTCATACCCCAGACACCCAGACACATTTAGATTTCTCTCTCTCTCTCTCTCTCTCTCTCTCTCTCTCTCTCAGTGAAATCAGCATTATCCCTATTGGTGGTCAGTTTGTCCTAGTTACGACTGGGAAAAAAATGATCGCAGATTTATATATTTCTTTCAGTCGGACGGACAAGGAGATGATAGTGTAGAATCTCCCACATCTCTAGTTCCTCCTGCAGTAAAAAAAAAATCTTAAATACGAGTGGAAAAATGATAGACATATTTATATATTTCTTTTACCAGGATTGACAAGGAGGGCGCAAAATCTCCCCTTCCCTCTTCTAGTTCCTCCTGTCGAAAAATAATTGCAAGTTTATATTTCTTCTACTAGGATAGACAAGGATAGGACAGTGCACAATCCCCCAGTCTCTAGTCCTTCCTGCAAAAAGAAATCCAAGTTACGACCAAAAATCAATCGTAAAATATGCCTCAGAATCCCACTGCTTTCGACCTCCTCCCCCTCGAACAGCACGGACCTCTAACAACCCCTAACAGCCCCTCCTCTTGTAACAATTAGCCCGAACCAGCACTACACCCATTACCCTCCATCTCAGCACTGCACTCCTGAGGGGGAGGGGGGTCCTATTCTCACTGCCTTAACCCCTTCACGCCGGTGAGGCATTTTAAAATTTTACACTCTCTCTCTCTCTCTCTCTCTCTCCCTCTTTCTTGCGTAATGAGTAGTTAACGCATAATCTAACTACGTGAGAGTGATTAAGGATGCTAAGCTATCTAGAATAGAAAAAGTTGAATTGGCCCCTAACACCTCTTCCTCACCTATTTATTTTTGGATAAGGATGGGTTATATCGTTTTGTAAGTTATTCATGCAGAGTATAGTGATATTAGGATGATTTAAGTCACGCAGGAGAGGACGGGAATGGTGTAATAAGCTTGGACCAGATTAGGTGAGATTCGAATGAGTTTGGTTATGCACGAATGAGGTTAGTTTGATTATGTTATGATGATGATGACGATGATGATGGTGATGATGATGATGATGATGATGATGATGATGACGATGATGAGCTAAAGTTAGGTTAAGTTATATTACCAGTGTTGTGATGATGACGATGATGATGATGATGATGATGATAATAATGATGATGATGATGATGATGATGATGATGACGATGCTGATGATGTTAAGTAAGAGTACCAGCATACCAACCATCTGATACCCACATATATATCGGTGGGTGGCAGAGGTACGGGTGGGTGGGCTGAAGGATACTATGTCACTATATTATCAGGGAAGAGGCGATAATGTGGTGGAAGACAGACAGCAGAGAGGAGGGGAGGATAAGAGGGGAGGGGGAGAAGAGAAGGGATATAACATGACTGAATAAAAAGATGACATGAGGAAGGCAGAGGAAGGCATAGGGAAGGTTTAATGTTAAGAATATGTACAAAAAATATACGTGGCGAATAAATTTAGTGTCCTAGTGAAATAAATCAGCACGGATGAGGTGGCATAGAGGTACCTAGACTCCCTAAATATACTCTCAAAATGTGATGTAAACTTAAAAATAAAATAATACAGAATATATTTTGAAGGCTTAATGAAATAAATCAGCAAGGACGGGATGGTCTAAAATAATTCCAAAATATGATGTAGACTAAACTTAGAAATTAAAATCGAATACATTATACGGACAATAAAATAAATTAGTTAGGGTGGGGTGATCTACAGCCCACTAATTTATTAATACAGAATACATTTTAGGGGCTTAATGAAATAAATTAGCCAGGATGAGGGGGGGGGTCTAGTGGGTCCTAAGCTTCTCAGAATAGGGTCGAGAATGTCATCTAAATGCCAAGCCCGTTCCTGAGACCCAAGGAGGAATCCAAGGCGGCCTCCTCCTTGAATGGATTGGCTTCCTTCCTCAAGACCTAGGTAGTAATTACACACTTTGGCTTCTCCCCCCTCCCCTCTCTGTGCTCCTTTCTTGCATTTTTATATTCATTATAAAGCTATACTGACGTGAAGGAAGGAGGGAAAGAATGAATAAAGGATGGAAGGAAGGATAGAATGAATGAAGGAATGAATGAATAAAGGCAGGAAAGAAGGAATGAATGAAGGAAGGAAGGAAAGAAGGAATGAATGAATGAAGGAAGGACGGAAAGATGGAATGAAGGAATAAGTGAATCAAGGAAGGAAGGAAAGATGGAATGAAGGAAGGAAGGAATGAAGGAAGGGAAGATGGAATGAAGGAATGAAGGAAGGAAGGAAGGAAAGATGGAATGAAGAAATGAATGAATCAAGGAAGGAAGGAAAGATGGAATGAAGGAATGAATGAAGGAAGGAAAGAAGGAATGTAGGAATGAATGAATGAATGAATGAAGGAAGGAATTCTGGTACTGGGACTCCGGGGATAGATAGACGGATAGACATATAGACAGAGACAAACAGAAATAGATATAATCAGGAATATGTCCGGCCATCTCGAAATGAACGGATCTTGAATTTGGCTCTCTGTTATCTTGTTTTTGTTTTTTCTTGGAGGGAACAATCTTTCGGGCTCCTGGCCTTTGGTTCCTTCTTTCTTGCATTAAAAAAAAGATAGGGAGGAGGGTAGACAGACGGACAGACAGAGAGACAGACAGCCAAACAGAGAAAGGAATACATACAGAGAGATAGGATGGTGGGTAGAAAGAGGGACTGACAGACAGACAGACAGAGAGACAAAGAGACAGGTGGATATAGTCAGATAGGAGGGTGGGCAGACAGATGGAGAGACAGAGATAAACAGACAGACAGGAACAGATAGATAAATAGATAGATAGACAGGAAGGTGGGTAGACAGACGGATAGATACAACAGACTGGCTTCCATTCTCAGGCCGTGGATAGTAATTACACACCTTGGCCTTCTCCCCCTTCCTCTCTCTCTCTCTCTCTCTCTCTTACTGGAGTCAGATTTTTTTACGTGTTCTTGGACGATTGAATCAACCTTGGACACACACACACACACACACACACACACACACACACACACACACACACACAGATAGACAGAGCTGGCATCTTATTCAGGTCTGGTAGTAATTAGACTCCAATGTTTGGCTTCTCTCTCCTTCCTTGCCATTTTTGTGCAGTATTCAGTTTCTTTCATACATTTTTAGGTGGGTGAATGAGTGAATGAATGGACTCTGGGGCTGGGGATGGATAGATAATTATGCTGATAGACAAACTGTTGATAGATAAATAGAAAGATAAAGACAGGTGGACAGATGGATCGATAGACAGATACATACAGATAGACAGATACATACAGAGGGATAGACACATAGAGAAAGAGATAGATAAACAGATAGAGAGATAGACAGACAGATAAATAAAGATGGACAGATAGATAGATTGATAGACATAGATAGATAGATAGATAGATGGATAGATAGACAGAGACAAAGACAGACATATAGATAGATAAATAGACAGACGGAGAGAGAGAGAGAGAGAGAGAGAGAGAGAGAGAGAGAGAAAGAGAGACGGGGGGGGCTCTTCACTGCTGATAACTGATAAGGATGAAGTCGATAACCTCTCTCTCTCTCTCTCTCTCTCTCTCTCTCTCTCTCTCCCACCCCCCCCTCTCTCTCTCTCTCGATGACCCACTCCCTCCCCCGGAAAAAAAAAAAAAAAAAAAAAAAAACATCAACATTCACCCACTCCACACCTACCCAATAAGATGCACCAAATCCACCCATCACTATAACAAAGATCTTCCTAGTTACTGAAATTTTCCGTAGTCTGTATATTTATTTAAGAGGATGTCCCCGAGTTACCACCCCATCAGAAAGACCGTAACGCATGCATAGGTCTGTAAGATCTGTGTGGTCTGTAACACTATGTAACCACCGCACAGACCATTCATGTGGAGAGGACGTCACAGCGTTATTTCTATCACTATAAAGACCGAGCCATCTAGAAGGGTCCGTAAAATCAATTAGGTCTGTATCTCCAGGTGACCATCGCACTGCAACACCCCTGGAGAAAGACCGTGACAGGACCGTAAATCAGTGTGGTTTGTAACTCTACGTAACCACTGCACAGCAACACCCCGGCAGAGAGACCGTAACAGGACAGTAAAATCAGTGTGGTCTGGAACTATACGTGACCACCGCACAGTAACACTCCAGTTGAAATACCGCAACAGGACCGTAAATGAAAGTGGTCTAATAATGAGTGTGGTCTGTAACTCTACGTAACCACCAAACAGCCGTAACAGGACCGTAAATTCAGTGTGGTCTGTAACTCTACGTAACCACCGACGGCACACTCCACGGGGGGGGGGATGGTGGGGGGGATGTCTCTGAGTTGACAACCCCCCCCCCCCGAGCACAAACACACCTGACTGAGCACCTGGAGGGGTCATGGGTCGCAACACTTCCCCCTCGCCCCCCACCCACCTTCTTTAAACTTCACAGGCGTACCGTGAAAACTGAGATGGCGGAGTGATGTGGGGAGGGAAGGAAGGCAGGAGGGAGGGAAGGAAAGCAGAAGGGAGGGAAGGAGGGCAGGAAGAAGGCAGGAGGAAGGACAGGAAGGCAGGAGGAAGAGCAGGAAGGCAGGAGGAAGGGAAGGAAGGCAGGAGGAAGGGAAGGATGGCAGGAAGAAGAGACTGAAGGCAGGAGGAAGGGCTGGAACGCAAGAGGAAGGAAAGTAAGGCAGGAGGAAGGGCTGGAAGGAAGGGGAGAGAGATGGAAGGAAGGAGGAAGGGAGGGAAGGCAGGAGGGAAGGATGGAAAGAAGACAGGAGGGATACGTTTACTTTCCTTTCAAGCCAGCACAATGCCTGGGAGTCAGAGCACCAGTGGGGTATCCGATTTTGTGTTCGAGTTTGCCCTCTCGGTTCCAGAGGATATACAAGTCTGGTAGCCTACACACACACACACACACACACACACACACACACACACACACACACACACACACACACACACACACACACACACACACACACACACACACACACACACACACACACACACTCAAAACACACAAAACCACCAACCCACACCCACATATACACACAACTCAAGCAACCCCACCCACACCCACACAAACCTACACCGCCACGCCGTTCATCTTGAGTAAATGTGAATAAATGTGACATGTGTGAGGCAGATGGAGGCAGGACGGGTGGTAGCTCACAGTCAGGCAGGCCACGGGGGGGGGCTCCAGATCGCGATAGGCAGCCTGCGCCCATTTCCCCCAGGCTGACTCGGCACAGGCATAAGGGAAGCGTGGAAAATCTGCAGGTCTGGCCCACATATATATATATTTCTCGGTCTTTCCTGGTCTTTCCTTTAAATCCACTATTGCGGTAACATGAGACCATCTATGCTTGATTTACTGAGCATATTTCTCGTGGTGGGTTATTCTGCTCTTTCTTTACTACATTACTATCATGGACTTCTATAGACTTCACCAATGTATTTCTCGGCGCTGAGCTAACCTGGTCTTTACTACACATCCACAGTTACACTATCACACTAACACGGATGCTTCATGCTTTCCTATCGTCATCTTCCACTACAGAATTAAATATAGTTTTAGTATTCTCTTTCACAGTCTCGAAAGGACCATTAGATTTGCTACTGTTTGCTTTCCTCTATACACCTTTGTCTATACGTTCTTTGGGATGGGGGGAGGGGGGGGGAATGGTGCTTTTCGCTACCCACTGCTATGCCATTTCACTATCACGGAATTTTGCATGCATGGTCACTACATTTTTTGAGGTGGAGGCTCCTGTCCTCTGCTATAAATCCAATACTATACTAGATTTCTGGCGGATGACCACACGTATTTCTATCTGACCAAGCCTCAATTTCGTATAAAACTGACAAATTGATGGGAATTTATTAGTCAAACACACACACACACACACACACACACACACACACACACACACACACACACACAGAAAGGACGGTGTTTTTCGTGACTTCCCCCTTGGGCTCATTTCTGCATTTATCCCTTCAATCCAATGGTGTGTGTGTGTGTGTGTGTGTGTGTGTGTGTGTGTGTGTGTGTGTGTGTGTGTGTGTGTGGATCAATAATTTGGTGAGTGTGTCGTCCTGTCTCGACTACCCCCCTCGGAGGAAAAAGCCTAGGTATATAGATATACAGTAGATTATCATTATGATGATGATGATGATGATGATGATGATGATTATTATTATTATTAACAGTAGCAGTAGTAGTAGTAGTAGTAGTAGCAGTGGCACTAGTAGTAGTAGTAGTAGTAGCAGTGGCACTAGTAGTAGTAGTAGTGGCGGTGTGGCGGCAACAGTAGTAACAGTAGTGGCAGTGGCACTAATATCATCATTATCATCATCACCATCATCATCATAATAATCACTCTCCTTCCCTTCCCTCCTCTCCCCTCTCATGCTATTGTCCTTCCATTACAACCCCAGCATGCATAAAATTCCCATCTAAACACCCCACCCCAATACACCTCCATCCCCAGTGAGGACAGACACGTTCCCTCATCCCTCCATAATCCCTCTACTTCATCGCTCCGTGTCCTCGACCGGGGGAGAAGGGGAGGAGGAGAGGGAGAGGGGAGAAGGGGAGGAAGGAGGGGAGACTGGGAGGAAGGGGAAGGGGGTTTAGTGAGGCTGGATTCAGAGGTAATTTTCTTCCTAACCAATATATACCTAAGTTAATATTCTTTTCCATGTTATTTATGAATTTCTGGAGAGTGGGACGCCTTCCCGTGGTGGCATTGATATAGCCGGGCAGCTCCACGGTTCGGTTATGCCAAATGTCCCTCATCTCCTCTCCCTGTCCCACCACAAAGAAGATGCACTGCAGGAGAGGGGCAATATCAGGCTGCATTTACCAGGCTTTACCTTTAGGTACACCTGGAGCTAAATCGACAGCCACTACTACTACTACTTCTGCTACTACTACTACTACCACTATGTCGATATCAACGACGTAAATGACAGACTGGAGAATTAATACCCCAGCGCAGTGAAATATGCTGAAGAAAAAGGCCTCCTCAGAACAGAACACCAGGACACCCAGGGCAGGTCGTCCTTCCCTCCCACACACCCACACCCACCCACACCCCGCCCACACCCACCCAGGCCTCGTCGTGTTAGGGCGGAATCTTTCGACTTACTGGCCGATTTGGGGATTAACAGAGCGAGGGGAGGCAGGCCGAGGCGGACGGGAGGAAAATACTCTTTGTGTTGTTTCCTTCCTGTGACACTGATCTGGCTGGGGTGGTGTCAGGGTGGGCCTCTGTCTTTTCTACATCTATTTTATATCTATCTATCTCTGTCAATCAGTCTATCTATCTATACTTCACTGTTTATGTATCTATTTATCAATCTACCAATCTGAATCCATCTACCCATCCATCTATCTGCCTATCCATACACCCATCCATCAATTCATCTTCTCATCAATAAATCAATTAATTTATCTATCTATCTATCTATCTGTCTATCTGTTTATCTATCTACCTACCCATCTATCTCATAGCAATACCTCACGTCATTATCAACTTCATCTTATCTGTATCTACGTTTTCATATCATTTTAGCTGTCTCTACCTATTTACTATATACCCACTAATTAACTTACATCAACCCTTCCATCTATCGCACCTATTTATCTACTCTCTGCCAGAAACTCAATCCACAGTTCATTCAGATGGTCAAGACAAAAATTAAATAAATAAATAAAAAGGGACAAAATTCCTAAAAAATTATCTTGGTCTCTATTTCATCCGTTTCATCCAAGTCTCTCTCTCTCTCTCTCTCTCTTTTATACTCCTATACGTTATATTCTCATCCTAATTGGTCACCATCTCCCGTGAGCTCCAATACTACCTGGTACAAGAAATACTAAGCTCATTTTACGGGCAGTTTTAATGAGTGCTGCTGCAGTGCTAAAATACTCAACACTTTACAACAATCGACTCATCTTTAAAAAAATAATAATGCATCTTAACACCACGTCTTCACATCACACCACAGTAATACCACCACAATCACACACGAGCACCCCTACCACACCACAAGCCACCACCAGCCACACCACCACAGCAACACCACCACAACACCAGCCTGGCACTGGGACTGGCACACCCCTGGCCCAACAAGTAACTGGACTTATAATCTCGCGTGCGGGAAAATGGGGTCCATAAATAGTGGGTGTGGGCCAGACGTCCACTACCGCCTCCACACCCACATAAACCAGATAAGGCAAGGTGCTGGCGTGTGGGTAATGTGCTGTGTGTGTGTGTGTGTGTGTGTGTGTGTGTGTGTGTGTGTGTGTGTGTGTGTGTGTGTGTGTGTGTGTGTGTGTGTGTGTGTGAGAGAGAGAGAGAGAGAGAGAGAAGGTAATGTATTGTGTGTGTGTGTGTGTGTGTGTGTGTGTGTGTGTGAGAGAAGGTAATGTATGTGTGTGAGGGACGGTGCGGTAGTGTATGGGAAAAGGTGTGTGTGTGTGAAAGGTGGGTGTGTGGAGGTTCTACTGTATGTGTGGGGGGCGGTGATGTACAGTATGTGTGTGAGGGAAGGTGCGGTAGTGTGTGGGGAAAGGTGTGTGTGGGGGAGGTTTAATATTATACTTTGCCAAATGTAAATATTCTTAAGATGGAGCTGGGAAGATAGTTATTTCTCTCTCTCTGCACATCCTCACACTAAACACTCTCATCATTATATTTACCACTTAAAACTTAGGGTACAGTTTGGCACTCACACTTAAGGACAAGACACTTCAACCTTGCTGGCTTCGGTTCTCTCTCTCTCTCTCTCTCTCTCTCTTTCTCTCTCTCTCTCTGGATGGGCTCTTGACCTGTTTTAAAGCCATGTTCAAAGAGATAAAACACGACCACGAAAGGGCACTGCGAAACGAGAATGCAGTCTCACCTCTTAACCATTTTCAACAACTCGTTTAGTCTACTCGTCGGTCCGGATTAAACCCCATTCTAAACAACAATTTTATTTTTTTCTACAACTCTTGAAGACTTATATGGGCTTTTCTCAACCCTCCTCTTTCACACACACACACACACACACACACACACACACACACACACACACACACACACACACACACACACACACACACACACACACACACACACACACACACACACACACACACACACACACACACAGACTCTCTACCTGCTAAAGTTCTAAAAATCTCCTTAAATCCGAAACAAACCTAAGGGAGAAATCAGGAAAAAAATATAAGAGAAAGACTTTATCGTACCGAAGTCTTGCAAAGTCTCAGGCACGAGTAATTCTTTCATGACGCCTGAATAACCAGCGGGAAGAAGACTTGCTGCATTTTGGGGTGTCCCACTGTCATGTAATGGTGTGTAATTAGTGTAGTTAGGAGGAAAGGTACTGATGAAGACACAGGTCTTTGGATTGCTTGAAAAATGAGAGGCGTCAGAGAGGGTGGCAATGAGGGTAGAGAGGGTGTCAGAGTTGTCAGTGAGGTTGTCAGACAAAGAGGGTGTCAGGGATGTTGCCAAAGGTTGTCAGAGACTGTCAGAAGCAAGGCTGATGAAAGGAGAAGGATGTGATAAATGAGGGAGGGGATGAGGGACAAGAGTCAAGGAGTATATGAAGGAGGGAAGCGCAATTCTCGGATCAACTCTTGCAAAAAAATTAAATAAATAAAAAATAAACACACAAACAGGCAGATATACGGTTATAAGAACAAAGACATGAAGAGATAAGATGAATGGATATGATGGACAGGAAGATACAGAGAGATACACACAAATATATACACAAATAATGATACTTCCAGATATAGTAATAGATAAGGTGTTGACCAAGATAAATTTACACAGACAGACAGACACATAACGATAGGTACATAAATAGATATACACCCAGATTGAAAGCCAAATGCACTCGGAAAATTAATCTTCTTAACACCGACCCCAGCCTCATCTTAGAATGGTCTTTTGTCGCTCACATCACAGGGTAAGAAGAGTCTTTAGATTTACATGCCCTAAAATACACAAACACTTACTCTCTCTCTCTCTCTCTCTCTCTCCACACACACACTCTCCTCACCTTCCTCACACAAAAAATTCCCTTCTCCATCACAGAAGCACTCTTTTCTCCTCTTCTTTCCTCTTCGTTCTCCTTCACACACACTCTCTTCTCCCCCCTCCTTCCTCACACACACGCACATTATCACACACTTACTCTTTTCTCCTTCACTCCCTTCTCTCCTTCACGCTCTCTTCCTTCCTATCCTTGAATACAGTTACTATTTCCTCTCCTCCTTCATATATACAACCCCTTCTCTCCTCTCCTCTCTTCCTTCAAACCTACAGGTACACTTTTCTTCTTTCCTTTCCTCTCCTCCCACCCTCCTCTTCCTTCCTTTCCTCTCCTCCCACACACACACATTTCTTAAGTCTCTTCTCTCCTATCTTTAAACAGAATCTCTCTCTCTCTCTCTCTCTCTCTCTCTCTCTCTCCTCGTACATACTCATCACACAGACGCTTTTCCCTATCATCCTCTCCTATCTCAAACACACAAGGTCTCCTCTCTTCTCTTCTTCTCACCCTACACCTCTCCTCTCCTATCTCAAACACACAATTCTCCCCTCTCTTCTCTCTCACACTCATTATTTCTCTTCTCTCTTCTACTCACACACTCCTTTCTTCTCTCTTCTCCTCTCATTACTCTCCTCTCTTCTACTCACAGTCTCTTTTCCTCCTCCCTTCTTCACACACATCCTTTTCTTCTGTTCTCTTCTACTCACACTCTCTTCTTCTCTCCTCTCTTCTCCCTCACACTCTTCTCTCAAACTAACGCTAAACTTGCGTCGTGGGTTTCAAGCCTCCTCATCCATCTACGTATTGTCCTAATCCCGGAGTTCATCCAAGGCAGCCTCAAAAGAAGACCCTCCAAGCCTCTATACTGCAACCCATCACCTTTCCCTCCCACCACCCTAAGCCTCCTACCCTTACTCCTTCATCCTATCCTTCCTGCTCCTTCTCCTCCTTCACCCTATCCTTCCTGCTCGTCCTACTACTTCACTATATCCCCCCTTCTGGTTTCATCCTGTCCTACCCTGCCTCACCCATGCCCACCCTGCCCTATCGAGTCGCAAGCCTACCCTGCCCCACCTTGCCTAACCCTGTCCTACGCTACCCTGCCTCACCCAGTCCAACCCTGCCTCACCCCTTACCTTGCACTTCCTTGCCCCAGTCTGCTGTCTCTTGCCATATATGGGTTGGGTACTCAGTGTTCCATAACCAGCCAGCCTTGTCTAGTCTGCTTTACTCACCATGTTATACCCAGTGCCCCCCCCTCTCTCTCTCTCTCTCTCTCTCGTCAGGCATTTAATTCTGGAAGAGGTGGACACAAAAGCATCTCCATCTAATTATGTCGTCCACCATCACGCTGCTCTCTCTCCAACTCACATCCTCCTCACTCGCAAACCCCTCCACCCTATCTCCCCATATCATCCTCGGTCTCCTCCTTCCCTTCCCCCCATCCCTCCATCACATCATCGGTCTCCTCCTCCCCCCGTCCGTCTCACTCACATACACTCTCGTAGTCAATCTCTCATTCTCCCCACTCACACTAACATACTTACCCTACCTTACTCATCATATTAAGAAGCTACCCACGTTATTAGTTGTGTCCTTCCTTACTTATCCTACCATTTCCATCCTGACTCATCCATCCTTACTCATCCTACCACTTCCATCCTGACCCATCCTTCCTTACTCATCCTACCATTTCCATCCTGACTCATCCTTCCTTACTTATCCTACCATTTCCATCCTGACTCATCCATCCTTACTCATCCTACCATTTCCATCCTGATCCATCCTTCCTTACTCATACTACCATTTCCATCCTGACTCATCCTTCCTTACTTATCCTACCATTTCCATCCTGACTCATCCTTCCTTACTCATCCTACCATTTCCATCCTGACCCATCCTTCCTTACTCATCCTAACATTTCCATCCTGACCCATCCTTCCTTACTCATCTTACCATTTCCATCCTGATCCATCCTTCCTTACTCATCCTACCACTTCCATCCTAACCCATCCTTCCTTACTCATCCTACCATTTCCATCCTGACCCATCCTTCCTTACTCATCCCACCATTTCCATCCTGACCCATCCTTACTCATCCTACCATTTCCTTCCTTACTTATCCTACCATTTCCATCCTGAATCATCCTACAGTACCCAGGATGAAGAGAGAGAGAGACCAGGCCAGACCACGAGGTGAAGGTTGCCTCACTTATTGATCTCTCCCCCCCCCTCTCTCTCTCTCTCCCGGTACTCCTCCTCCACCTTAGGTCATTCTCCCACCTTCCTATTTTTCCCCAATGCGTGATATTCCTCCTCCTGCGCCGATTCTACTCTCTCTCTCTCTCACTCTCTCTCTCTCTCTTTCAGCAGTGCTTTCTCTCCGATACTTCTCCTCCATCACTGTCTCCATATCCAATACTTTTCTTTCCTCCGATATTGTTCTCCAATCGCTCTCTCTCTCTCTCTCCTTCTCTCTTCTCTCCCTCTCTCTTTCTGCTCCACAAGTAGTCTCCCCGTCAAGATTTTTTTTGCTACTCTCCATACAGACCTCTCTCTCTCTCTCTCTCTCTCTCTCCAATATAACCACCCAGCATACTTTACAAAATGCCTCCCATCCATCCACCATTGCTACCTGTACTTCTCAATCTCACCTTTAATACTTCTCAATACACCTCCTTTTACCTGAAGCTCAAGGTGTAATTTCTCACTCCCTCGATACTGCTCATCTTCCTCCTCCTCCTTGCCTTTACCTTCATAAGCGGTATTTCTTTCTTCCTCTCCCTACGATATCTCTCGATATTTCTCCTCCACCTCCTCCTCTCCATTTCCAAGTTCTTCTCCTCTCCACCTCCACATATATACTTCTTTCCTCCTTTCCTCCAATCCCCCTCCAAAGTCTTCCTCCTTCCCTCCATGTCTATATAAAATACTTCTCCCTTTCTGTTCTTTCCAATTTCTCCTTCCATCCTTCCCATTCCTCTATTGTTTCTCCTTCCATCTCCACTAATATTTATCTTCCTCCTTCCTCCTTCTCTCCCATATCTCTCATATTCCTCTTCCTTCGACACCCAATAGTCCTCTTCCTATACGTCCCCCTCGCCTGTCTTTCTCTTCCTCAGATCCGACAAATGATATCAATTATGACATATTCCTCAAATTTCCTCTACCTAGCTCCATCCATCTCTCTCTCTCTCTCTCTCTCTCTCTCTCTCTCTCTCTCTCTCCCACCTGAGCACCCTTTCAGTTCACCTCCATTTATCTTCGCTTTCTTCCACTTCAGTATTTTCCACTCACCTTTTTCTTCTTCTTTCTCACCTCCGTTCTTCCCCTCTCTCTGCCTTCCCAGTTCCCCCCCCTCCTCTCTCTCTCTCTCTCTCTCTCTCTCTCTCTCTCTCTCTCTCTCTCTCTCTCTCTCTCTCATAATCACAAGTTCTCTCCTCTGATCTCTCCTCAATCTGCTTCCAAACTCTAGATCCTCCAAGCTATCCCAACTTCTCTTTCCACACACGCCTCTCTCTCTCTCTCTCTCTCTCTCTCTCTCTCTCTCTCTCTTTATTTCATCTCCTTATGTCTCTTCCCTCCTCTTTTTTTTCGCCTTAATTCCCCTCCTCCTCGTTTCATTTCTCTTCCTTTATTCTTCGTCTCATATCATCTCCTCCTCCTTCCTGCACTTCTCTTATTCGCTCATCTCAATTCTTCTCCTCCGCGTCTATCCTCTCCATCCCATAATCGTTTTTCTCCTACACACTGCTCTGTTTTCTCTTCTCTCCTTCCTACCCTAAGACCAGCTCCTTTCCTCTTCTCCTTTCCCCTCTTCTCTCCTTCCTTCCTTCCCTGAGACTAGCTCCCCTTCTCATCTCTATCCTTCTCTTCTCTTCTTCCCTTTCTTCCCTCAGTCTAACTACTCTCCTCTCCTCTTTTCTCCTCTCTTCTCTCCTTCCCTCAGCCTCTCCTCTCCTCTTCCCTCCCATTCCTCCTTGTACTGCTTTTAATTTTCTTGTCTCTTCTTTCTTCTCCTACGACTTCCTGTATAACTTTTTCCTTTCTTCTTTCCCACCCGTCCTTTCCTCACCACTTTTATCCCAGTCTTCTTTCTTCCTCTCTTTCTTTAAGCTTCCTGTCTTCACGCAGTTTTTCATTTCTTCTCTTTTATTTTCACTTTTTTTTTATTTGCACTTTCTACCATCTTCTTCATTATCTCGCTTTTCCCATCTTTACTCCAACCTTTCTTTTTCTTTTTCATTTCCTTCTGCATCACCTCTTCTACCTTTCTCTCCTCTCTTCTCTCCTCCTCTCTCAAAAATGTGTTGTCTGATTGCTTATTTGCTCTCTTCTCTTCTCCTTTTCTTCTACTCTTCATTTCCTTTCTCCTCTACTCTCCTCTCCCCCATCCTCCTAGGCTTTTCATTTCCCATACTCTCCCTTTTTCGCTCTCATCTCTTTTTCCCTCTCCTCTTTTCTCCTCTCCCCTCTCATCCTAATTTTTCCCCTCTTCTTCCCTTTCCTTTTCTCATCTCCCCTTTCAACCTATCCTAATTTCTCCCATCCCAACTCTTCCCTCTCCCCTCTCATTCTAATTTCTCCCCTCTCTTCTCTTCTTCCCTCTCCCCTCTCTTAACCTCTCGCGTCTTATCCTAATTTCTCCCCTCTTCTCTCTTCTCCCCTTCCCCCTCTGCCCTAGTCCTCTCATCTACGCCAATTCCCCTCCATATCGACCTACCTACTCCCCGCTTCCTCGCTAACCCACATCCACATCCTCCACCACCACATCCACACTCTCCACCACCACATCCACACCCTTCACCACCACATCCACATCCTCCACCACCACATCCACACCCTCCTCTACCACATCCACACCCTCTACCACCACATCCACACCCTCCTTCACTCCATCCACACCCTTCCTCCACCACATCCAAACCCCTCCTCTACCACTTTCACACCCTTCCTCCATCACATCCACACCCTCATCCAACATATCCACACCCTTCCTCCACCACATCCACACCCTCATCCAACACATCCATACCTTGCTTCATCATATCCACATCTCTCTTGGCCCTATACTAACTGGCGCACCCACTCCTCTCTCTCTCTCTCTCTCACACACACACACACACACACACACACACACTGGCTCAGTGGTAGCTGGCTCAGTGGTAGCGTTCTCGTTTGCCATCTGGTAGACGGGAGTTCGAGCCTCGCTCAGGTTGTGAAAAGTTTCACTGACGAAGTGGGTGGTTACTGTCCCCCTTGAGCAAGGGGAAGGTGTGTGCGTGTGTGAAGGTCACAGCTTTGCCCTTAGATCGGACTATATGAGCTCTCAGCTCCCTTCCGGGAGGGTAAAAGCTGACCATCACGACCATCCAGTGATCCTGACCGACCCGGTGAATTACACACACACACACACACACATTTACTTACCTCCTCTTCTCTCCAACTACTTTGCCCCTCCTTTTCCTTCCCTATCCCCTACCCAGCACTTCCCTATTTCACCCCCTACTCATCCCCCTCCTCCCCTCCCTCCCTCCCTTTGCTGTAACTGCGGCATCACTCAGCCTTTATCGTGGGGTCATAGTCCGGTGGGGTCAGCTGGGGTCCTCTCACTACACCGGGGTCAAGATGGGTCAACTTGGGTCATTCCGTTCATTAACACCATAGCTCCAGGTCAATATGGGATCACATGGATTTGTCATTAAGGTTCAGTTTTAATCTAGGCTCAGACTGGCGGCCGTGCCAAAAAGGTGCAATGCGAAGTCCTCGGTCTAGCCATATTGGGATCATCTTTCTTGGGTCGGGTTAAAGAGGAGTGTGTCTGTAGGTTGTCACTAAATTAAGCGTTTACCTTTTGCTGCTATGGGGTATTTTTTTTATTGATTTATTTATCTGGTTATTTATTTTTGGCTTACATCAGGTCATTACCTTTGTCCCACGAGATTACTGTATATATGATGTAACACGCTATGCTCTGGAAGGTCACAAGCTGAGGTCATAGGTTTACCACTGAGGTCATAAGAGGTCAACTGGTGTCACAGGGTCACTGTTAGGGTCATGCAAGGTCATAACTGGTGCCACACAACGTCACCCCTTGCATTATGTGAGCTCACAACTGGAGTCACATAAGGTTATCACTGGGGTCATGCAAGGCCATAACTGGTGTCACACAAGGTCATCACCAGGGTCTTATGAGGTCGCAACTGGTGTCACAGGAGGTCAAAACTGGGGTCAAATGAGGTCACGTCACACAAGGTCACCACTAGGGTCTTATGAGGTCACAACTGGTGTCACACGAGGTCACCACTAGGATCTTATGATGTCACAAAATAAGGTCATGAGAAGGTCACACTGTCACTAACTGGGGGTCACACGAGGTCAGGAGCTAGGGTCACACGGTCTCTGCTCACCTCCCTTAGGACCCCATTAACTAATTAGGGTCAGGTCGTGTTGGTTCAGGGGATCAGCAGCAAACACCCCTCTCACCCACCCCAACCCCCACCCTCACCCCCACCCCAACCCCCACCCTCACCACTCCTCTCTCTGGCCTTCCCTTCCCTCTTTCATTATCTTCTCAGTCCACTTTTTCTCTCTTTCAAATTCTCTTCTCCCTCTTTCCACTCTTCTCGCACTCTCACTGTTTTCTCTCCTTTCTCATTTTCCCTCACCCTCCATCCCTCCCGTCCTTTCTCACTCTTTTTTCTTTTCTCCTCTCCTCCACCCTCTTCTCCATCATTTACTGAGAATTCTTCCTTACCCAATTCCTTCTCCCCTAATATTTTCGTCACCGTCTGTCTCACCAGCACTATTACGGTATCCACAACACCGTCATTACCAAGCTCACAACCCCACTCCCTAACAACCACATTCACTTCCCACCCCACCAATCACAACTCCAGACGACCACCACCTCAAAAATGCAACTACTACTACTAATACCACTACCTCTACTACTGTTACTATTACTCCTACTACTACTAATACATCTACTACTACTACTACTACTACTACTATCTAAAAAAATAAATAAATAATAAAAACCTCAAGCCCACCGACAAACACCTCATTTCCCCCTAAAACCACAACACATACAATCATCTTATCTCTCTTCTTCTGACCTTTCTCCTCTCCTCTCCTCTCCTCTCATCTTTTATCCTCTCTCTTGTCCTCTCCTCGCTCCTCTCATCTCCTCTTTTATCCTCTCTCTCGCTCCCTCCTCTTCTTCCCTCCTCTCCTATTTTTCACACACCCAGCACAGTACATTTCAATATTAGTTTCCTGAGTGGCAATATCTTCACAACTTCCCCATCCTGTAAAAACAAGCTTACTTTCTCCAATTAACCTATTACTTTACAGATCCTTTCTCTCTCTCTCTCTCTCTCTCTCTCCATCAGCTTGAAGGATGACCGCTTGCAGGTCTCTGATGGCTTCCTGTCCATACAGAACCTGAAGTGAGTTACCACCATGCACTCCCCCCCCTCTCTCTCTCTCTCACTGATCCTGCCTTCTATTTCTATCCTGATTTAATTCCTTCCTTTCTTCTGGCGATTTTCTTTACTTTGTTTTTACTTTCTCTTTTCCTACCTCCACTCTGACTACTGATTCTCTCCCTCACTCTCTCTCTCTCTCTCTCTCTCTCTCTCTCACACACACACACACACACACACACACACACACAGATCAGACTAATTTAAGCGATTATCAATTTCTCTCTCTCTCTCTCTCTCTCTCTCTCTCTCTCTCTCTCTCTCTCTCTCTCCAGGTTTAAAGGTCCGCCCTGTGCAGCATTATGGTCGACTGAAGGTGAACGGAGCAAATACGGGCAGTCGGTCGTAGGGGTGGAGGTGAGCTAGGTTACTTTCTCACTCACTCACTCACTCACCCTCAGTTTCGTTTCTTATCCCTCGTACACACACACACACACACACACATGCACATTTCTGTCTCTTCTCCATTTTCCTTCCCTTCCCTTCCCTTAGCTCTCTCTCTCTCTCTCTCTCTCTCTCACCCAGGTAAGTGGTAAGGCAGGTATCGGAGGAGCAGTATGTTCAGGTACACTGTATTATTCAGAGTTAACCTTAGTGTGGTGGAACGAAACGCCAGCTCTCTCTCTCTCCCTCTCTCTCCCTTTCTAGTCCCTGTATTTTCCCCTTTATTTCCTCCTTGTTCCCTATGCCTGGACCACACGCTTCCCTGCAAACACACTGATCAAAGCACAGGGGAGAGAGGGAAGCCTTGGGGTGATGTGATAGGGTGTATAAGAGTGAGGGGGAATGTTAGAGGGTGTACTAGGGTGAGGGGGAATGTGAGAGGGTATACTAGGGTGAGGGGGAATGTGAGAGGGTGTACTAGGGTGAGGGGGAATGTGAGAGGGTATACTAGGGTGAGGGGGAATGTGAGAGGGTGTACTAGGGTGAGGAGGAATGTGAGAGGGTGTACAAGGGTGAGGGGGAATGTGAGAGGGTGTACACGGGTGAGGGGGAATGTGAGAGGGTGTACTAGGGTGAGGAGGAATGTGAGGGGGTGTACAATGATGAGGGGGAATGTGACAGAGTGTACTGGAGTGATGGGGAATGTGAGAGGGTGTACAAGGGTGAGAGGGAATGTGAGAGGGTGTACCACAGTGAGGGGGAATGGGAGGGAGTGTACTAGGGTGAGGGGGAATGTGAGAGAGCGTAAAGTGCATTACAGTGAGAGGGAATGGGAGAAGAGTGTGCACATGAGTAAGATGAATTGTGAGGGGAAGATTCCAAAGAGATAAGTGCATACCGGAGTGAGGGGAAATGTAAGAGGAACAGAGTGAGAGAGGTACATGACAAGGTGAATGCGAGGAGGATATATGAAGGAGAGAGGAGCACAACAGAGAGGGAATACATAAGGCGATATAAGGAGTATACTGAGGGGAGAGGGTTGCTTGACGGAATATAACAGGAATTGACTGTGTAATGGCCTAGAAGCTCAATCAAACCCAACCCAACCCAATCTAAAATATACTAATAACATAACCCAGCCTAACCGAGGTCATGCAACCCCAATTCATCCCAATCTAAACGAAGCTGATATAACCGACCCAAACTCAATCAAATCCAACCCAATCCAATCTAAATAAACTGAAATAAAAACTAAACCTAACAAAACTTAATTAAACCCAACTCAACACAATTCAAACTACGCTGGAATAACCTAAGCTCTATCGTACTCATCCCAACCCAACCATAATTAAGCTGAAACAACCCAAACAAGCTCAATAAAACTCCATCCGATATTAGGTTAAAACACACCTCTAACCAAGTCAACCTTAAAGCAAATCCAACCCAACCCAACCCGACCAAATCCAAGCCCAACAGCGCCTAGCCTAACCCATTATAGCTGCCTCTAACCCAGCCAACCCCAATCAAACCCAACCCAAGCCGGTCCAAGCCAAGTCTAACTGAGCTTGGCCTAACCTAATAACTGACTCCCACCTGTCCCTAACAAGGCTGGAGATTACCCCATCACCACCACAGCATCCAACACATCTGAGCTCATACACACCTGGGTTCCTACACACTTGAGCCCCTACACACCTGAGCTCCCACACACCTGGGCTCCTACACACCTGGGCTCTTACACACCTGAGCTTTTACACACCTGGGTTCCTACACACCTGGGTTCCTACACACCTGAGCTCCTACACACCTGGGCTCCTACACACCTGGGCTCTTACACACCTGATCTCCTCAACACACCTGAGCTCCTACACACCTGGGCTCCAACACACCTGAGAGCGGATTCACTATACCTTTCTCTCATTAACCCGGCCTAAAACTTCCACCTCTCGGGTTCCCTGTGCTCTTTTCACATTAACTTGGTCTAAAATTGCCATCGTTCCATTTTCAGTGCTGAGGTGTAACAACAGATTAGCACTAAAATATCAAGCTACTCTTTTCACTCTAAACTGGCCTAAAATTACCATCTCTCCATCCTCAATGCTACGTTGTAAGAACAGAGTAACACTAGAGCATCATACTAGTCACGAAGAAGTGCTATGGAATGGCCGTAAAGCGGTAGTATTATCTTATTCTGCCATTGAGCTACGTGAATTAGGCTACAAAAGGACAAAAATCTGGGCCAAGTTAAGGTAAGGGAACTAAACCAAACTAAGCATCTCCTGTCTCTCATAATTAGGGCCTATTTCTTGCAGGACGAACTGGGGACAAGTAAGTTTAAATAGGCTCTTCTCTTTGACTTTCCTGATAAAAGAAATCTTACGTTAGGTGAGGCAACTATAAAAAAAAAATAATCCTAGGTCTGTTTGCGAATACGGGGTCTGGCTAGATAGTGAAGTCAGTCTCTCTCTCTCTCTCTCTCTCTCTCTCTCTTTTTCATCTGCCTAGCTGTTTATTTTAAGTCTACCTGTATAAGCAATCAACCTGTCTCTCTAAGTGTCTTCCATGTCTAATCATAACTGAGTATGAAAGCAATTTACTTGTCTGTTAGCCTCTCTCTCTCTCTCTCTCTCTCTAACATGAGGAGACATGCCGCAATTAGCAGGTAACACGACACACCCGCATCTCACGAAATCACCTTTTGACTTCACCTTACCAAGTCACCGTCAAATCTTACTCCACAAAGACGATTTTTCTCCTGCGTTGGGTAGGTAGTTAGGTAGGTAAGTAGGTAGGTAGGTAGGTAGGTAGGGAGGCAGGTAGGTAAGTAGGCTGGTAAATAAGTAGACAAAGATGGGAAAGCAAGAAGGTAAGTAGGTTGAGAAGTAGACAGATACAGTAGATAGGTAGAGAAGCAGATCGTTAGGTAGGTAGGCAGGTAGGTAGGTAAGTAGGTAGGTAAGCAGGTAGGTAGGTAGGTAGGTAGGTAGGTAGGTAGGTAGGCAGGCAGGCAGGCAGGGTAAATGAACAAAAACGGGAGGGTAAAAGAATGTATAATCAGAGAAAAATCGAAGGTAAAAAAAGGCTAAGAAAATGTAAGAAAAAGCTAAGAAAATGTAAGAAAAAGCTAAGAAAAGGTAAGAATAGGTAAGAAACAGCTAAGACAGGATAAGAAAATGTAAGAAACGGCTAAGAAAGGATAAGAAAAGGGTAAGAAAGGGTACCGAATGGCCAAGAAAGGTAAGAAATGGCTAAGAAAGGGTAAGAAGAGGCTAAGAAAGGGTAAGAAAGGGTAAGAATGGTAAGAAAAGGCTAAGAATGGAGTAAGGATGGTGTCACTGGGCAGTCACGACAAGATTATACCAGTCACGCTATATGGTCACTAACAAGCCCTCTGTTATTACTCTCTCTCTCTCTCTCTCTCTCTCTCTCTCACACACACACACACACATACACAGTGTCACCCTCCCATTTCCTCAATATCACTCGTCCGACCCTACCCCTTCCCCTCTCCCCTTCCCTCCCCTCCCCCTCACCGGCATAATCACTAGTAATTGCCAGTAACAACATCGCTCAGGCAATTACCTTAAAATACATACGGCGGAGATTAGAGGTCACACACACACACACACACACACACACACACACACACACACACACACACACACACACACACACTGCGGCGACGGCTGCACTCCCTTATATTCTCAGTCCCACTAATAATCTTACAGTTTTTAACAACCTCATTTAGACCTATCTAATTTCGGCATAACTCTGCTTTTCTCTGATACCTTACCTATTCACTCTCACACCCACCATCAACTTCCCATCCCTCCTACACCCAATACACAGTCCTTACACGAGCCCACACCCAAGAAATTCAGTACCCTGACACCTTAATTACCTTACACACACCTCACCTACACCCACCTCCTTTCATGGCATCCCTACACCCACCTACACCTTCACACTTTAACCTACACCCAGCAACATCCCACTAATGCTGCGTTCTTTTATCTTACATTACACGTTACCTACACCCATCAACGCTCCACTCATGCTACCTCCTTGTATCTTCCCTACACCCAGCTACACCCTCACACCCCACCTACAACAACACAGGCCCGGCATATCTCTGCTGGATGCCTGATTATGCCAAATTACGACAAGAAAGTTCCCAGGAGCACAAAACCTCAGAAGTTAGTGAGCAAGTCGGCATTGCGAACGTATCTCACTGGAGCAGGCGTGTCTCTCTCTCTCTCTCTCTCTCTCTCTCTCTCTCTCTGTTAACTATTAAGGCCAGATCACCTTACAAGGACCAATAAGTCTGGGTGATCAATAAAAACTATTTGTGTTCTCTCTCTCTCTTTCTTTCTCTCTCTCTCTCTCTCTCTCTCTCTCTCTCTCTCCTCACGTCTACTCATCTACATAATTACATCATCGTCCCCTCCTTTATTTTTTGGTTGCCTCGCTGTTTTTCTGCTAAAGCTACACCAAACCAGTATACACGCAACCCCACGCTCCACCTCCACTACCAAACGTTCCACCTAACTCCACTACCCCTTCCACCTGACTCCACTATTCCATTACCCTCTCCACTTTGGCTACTCCACTACTCCAAGCCTTCCACCTAACTCCACAATTTTATCTTCTTCTACCTCGATCTCCACCACTCTCATCACCAACCTCCTCCACTCACTCCTGCTACCTCCATCAACCTCCATCACTCCTCTCCAAAAGCTCCAACACTTACTTCTTCAATCGCCACCCCAACTCTACGACTCTCACCACCAAACTTCACCATCTACTCCATCTAACCACACCATCCACTACACCTATCTCCACCAACTCCACACACCTCATCATACCACACCCTCCATTACACCTCCAACAACTCCACATACTCCAACAATACCCCACCAACGCCACACACTCTAACTAACCCCACCAACGCCACACACTCGAACTAACCCCATCAACTCCATCCACTCCACGTAACTCCACCAATTCCTCCACCACCGCTCCAACAATACCACGCCTGTCCACCCACTCCAACCTATCCTGCTTTAAGGCTCAGTTCCCTTAAATTATTAATGCTGGGCCAAAAGGTGGAGACTCCTGCTGTTCTTTTCTTTGATGCATATTTGTCTCGCGTAATAGCTGGGCATTCTCGCGGCATTCTGATTCTCTCTCTCTCTCTCTCTCTCTCTACCACTTTCCTTCTCCTCTTTGTCATCCCCCTATTCTACTTCCTTATCTTCCTTTCTTCACTTATTTATCAATCTCCAATCTTCATCTCACTTCCACTTCTTTCCTCCTCCTTTTCCTCCTGTTTCTTTCCTCCATCTCTTACTCCTCCTCCTCCTCCTCCTTCAGCTCCTTCATTGCACTCAGTTTTCCCTCCACTCTTCCATCCCCCACTACTACTTCTCAGTCCCTTCATTAGGCTCCCATCTACTTCTCTACAGCCTCTCTTTCCTCGGCCCTCTCCACTTCCTTCCCCTCAACTTCATTCTCCCCTCTCCTTTCCTCCTCCTTTTTTCACCGCCTCATCCCACCCCTGCACATACCTCCCCCTCCACTTTTGCTCTTCCATCCACTTCTCATCCTCTCCAGTTACTTCCTCATTCCCAACGACTTTCCTTCTTCCCGTCTTTTTCACTTCCTCCGCTTCACCCCATTCTTTTATGCTCTCCACTACACCGTCTCTCCATCTTTTCTTAACCTATCCACTCCACTCCACTCTATTCCACTTTCCCAACACTATCCACTTTTTCCCTCCCCTCCAACTCTTTCCAGTCCATCCTCTTCTGTCCTCCCTCAACCATTCCCTTCTTTCTTTTCCTCACTCTCACTCTTCAGCCCTTTATTCCCTCCAACTTCCTTTCCACCTTCCCTCCTTCTCCCTCCTCTCCCCGTCCACCTCTTCCCCCTCCTTCTCCCTCCTAGCCTAGTCCACCTCTTCCTCCTACCTCTTTTCTTCCCTCTCCCCCCCCTTCCTCGCCCCTCTCTTAATGACGTCTCCCCGCGACCTGAGTGTTCAGGATGGCGGTAATCAGGACATAATGTTCCCGTCTTATTACCGCCCCCCTCTTACCCCCGCCCCGCCCCGCCCCACCCTGTTCCGCCCCGCCCCGCCCCTCCTGTCACCCCTCTAGCCTCCTCTACACCCTGCCGCTCCCCTTCCCTCTGTTACCCCTGCCATTTCCTTTACTCCTTGTCTCCCATGTCGTCCCCCTTACCTCGTCGCCCCTGTCGTTCATTTTAACCCCTTGTCACCCCTGCCGTCCCCCCTACCTCTGTCACCTTGTCGCCCTGCCTGCCCCCTGTCGCCCTCCCTGCCCCCTGGCGCCCTCCCTGCCCCCTGTCAGCCCTGCCATCCACTCTACTGCTTTCCTCCAGTTATTCCTCTTTCATCCCTCTTTTCACTGTCCCTTCCGCTGTGGCTCCCCTGTCACCTCTGCCGCCCCTCTGCCATCCCTGCCATCACCTTCCTTGCGAACTTTCAGTCATCCTTGCCACACCCCCGCCTTGCCACCTTCTCCCCTGCTACCCCTGCCATCCTCCTATTGCCCTTTCCCCCTCTCCTCTACCCTTCCACAGCTCCCTTCCACCCAGGTCTTCTTATGTTCCACTCTGCTTCCACATAACCATCGTCTCTCATTTCCCTGGCACTCCACTTTCCCTCTCCACGGTAACTAATCCCCCAGTAACATCACAATCCACTCCAGCATCAATCCACCACGTCATCATCAATAGTCTTCATTCCACACACTACACACTTGTTGGGATATCAAGGGATGGTGAGAGAAGGCAGATGTGGTGTGGTGATGACAGGTGTGGTGGTGATGACAGGTGTCGTGGTGATGATAAAAGATGTGGTGAAGATGACAGGTGTGGCGGTGATGACAGGTGTGGTGGTGCTGTCAGGTGTGGCGGTGGTGATGACTGGTAAGGTGGTGGTGATGACAGGTCTGGTGATGTTATCAGGTGTGGCGGTGATGATGAAAAGTGAGGTGGTGGTTGTAACAGGTGTGGATGTGGTGATGACTAATAAGATGGTGGCGTTGACAGGTGTGGCGGTGGTGATGAAAGGTGAGGAATGCGGTGCGGAGGTTATGTGGAGTAAAACCTATGAATAATTATATTGACGTGGTTCAGTTTTGTGGAATGAAATGGGGAGTGGAAGATTAAATATGGGGGTGTACGGACAAGAAGATAAGGTGGAGAAATATAGGAAGAAAAGGTGGAAGATACTGTGAAGGAAGAAGGGGATTACAGGGGGGAAGGTGGGAGGTCGTCAGGTTGTTAATGAGTAGGGACAAAAGACCAGGAGGTACTTCAGGGAAACAGATGATGTGCAGTGGTTTATGAAGCAATTACAAAAAGCAGGGAGAAGTTGGGGGGAAGTATTTAGGCATGATGGAGGTGTGTGTGTGTGTGTGTGTGTGTGTGTGTGTGTGTGTGTGTGTGTGTGTGTGTGTGTGTGTGTGTGTGTGTGTGTGTGTTGGGAGGGGTCGTTAATGAGTAGGGAGAAAAATACCACGTCTTTTACGGAAATGGATAATATGCAGCAGACCATGAAACCATTACGTAACAGACAAGGTGGTGGAGTATATGAGGGAAAGTGTGTGTGTGTGTGTGTGTGTGTGTGTGTGTGTGTGTGTGTGTGTGTGTGTGTGTGTGTGTGTGTGTGTGTGTGTGTGTGTGAGAGAGAGAGAGAGAGAGAGAGAGAGAGAGAGAGAGAGAGAGAGAGGTCGTTACTGAGTAGGAACAGAAATACCATGATATAAAAGTGAGGTATGAAGCAATTACGTAATGAGGTGTGAAACGAAATATAAAACACACACACACACACACACACACACACACACACACACACACACACACACACACACACACACACACACACACACACACACGCACGCCTGCCTGACTCGTATGCAAATGGCGGAGCTGCAGTATCGACGTGGTGCTAATGGCAAAAAATAAAAATAAAAATCAATAAAAAAATAAATGAGCATCGCAATTTCGACCCTCTTCACTCTCGTATTAGTGGCTATTCTTCTAACCTAAGTCGTTTATGAAAGTCCGCTGCCATCATCATCATCATCATCATCATCATCACCATCATCATCTTCTTTGCGTATATCTGATTTCGTCTTCCTTCGTAGCTACTGCTTAATTATCATCATTATTTTCTACTGTATCGTCATTACATCATTTTTCATTTCTTCTTCTTCTCTATCATATTTTTTTCTTTCTTATTCCACCTCCTCCTCCTCCTCTTCTTCTTGCAGTTCCTCCTCCTCCTCTTCTTGTAGTTTCTTCTCCCCCTCTTCTTGCACGTCCTCCTCTTTCTTCTCTTCTTCCAGCTCCTCCAGCTCCTCATCTTCCAGCTCCTCCTCCTCTTCTTGCAGTTCCTCCTCCTCCCCTTCTTGCAGTTCCTTTTCCTCCTCCTCTTCTTGCAGGTCCTCTTCCTCCTCCTCTTCATGCAGTTCCTTCTCCCCTTCTTCTTGCAGGTTCTCCTCTTCTTCTTCCTGTTCCTCCTCTCCTTCCAGCTCTTCCACTTCCTCATCTCCCAGGTCCTCTTCCTTTTCTTTTTCCAAATCCTCCTCTCTACAGCTCCTCCTCCTCCTCCTCCACCCCCTCATCTTCCAGCTCCTCCTCCTCCTCTTCCACCCCTTCATCTTCCAGGTCCTCCTCCTCTTTCCAAATCCTCCTCTTTACAGCTCCTTCTCCTCCTCCTCCTCCTCCTTTTCTTCCTCCTCCTCCTGCCTCCCATTATACTGACGCACTCCATTTTTATTGAGATCACATTAAAGTGGGTTGTTCGGGCCGGCACAAAGCGTGATAGACTCTCCTTTCAGCGGTGCATTAGCGAGATGTGGAGCAGCTGGCTGGGGATGTGGAGCAGCTGGCAGGGGATGTGGAGCAGCTGGCAGGGAATGTGGAGCAGCCGGCAGGGATGTGCAGCAGCTGGAAGGGGATGTGGAGCAGCTGGCAGGAAATGTGGAGCAGGCGGCAAGGGATGAGGAGCAGGCAGGAGATATGGAGCAGCTGGCAGGGGATGTGCAGCAGCTGGCAGGGGATACGGAGCAGCCAGCGGGGATGTGGAGCAGATGGAAGTAAAACTGAAGATGTCGGCAGGGAAATGGAAGAGATGGAAGTGGGTCTGGAGAAGCCGGCAAGGATGTGGAGCACCCAGCAGGGACATTATAGCAGCCGACAGGGGATGTGGAGCATATGGAAGGGGGTCTGGAGCAGATAACGACGACACAGGCTTCTCAGCAGGAACAGAAAGCCGACTGGATCCTACCTACAGAAGGGGACTCTGCAGCCGGGGGTACCTAACAGAGATATCAGGAACCACGGTGAACTGAGGTGGGGACTGCAGGAGCCAAGAGGACTAGAGGAGACTGCAGGAGCCAGGGGGACCAAACGTGGGGACTGTACGAGCCCGAGATCAGAGATGGGGACTACAGGAGCCAGGGGGACTAAAGGTGGGGACTACATGAGCCTCGGGGACCAGTGGTGGGGACTGCAGGGGGTAAGATCAGAGACACAAACGAGGTCCTCAGAGTCCCGAGTCCATCATTTTTCTGAACTTTAATGGCCTGGCGCGCTCTTCTCGGAGATAAAGCCACCCGGTACTACTGCCACGATACGATAACACTCAACCATAACGTGATAACAGAGCACAACATACCTTTAACACTGCCTATACACAATTACACAAACACAAGAACAGCGCACTAACGTAAAAACAAAACACAAACACTAGCAGAGCATTTGGGGGGGGAGGGGATTAAGTGGCACATAACACAAAGCACAACATATCTTTAACACAGCACTACACAATTACACAAGCATAACAAGAACACAGCACTAAGTAATGACCAAACACAAACGACACTATCAGAGCACTTTGGGGGTGATGATTAGGTGGCAGATAACACAAAGAACAACATATTTTTAACACAGCACTACAGGATAACAAAACACAAGCATAACATTAACAGAGCACTCTGGGGGTGGCGATAAAGTGGCAGATAAGCGCCAGTAACTGATGACTATTGATTATTGGAGGGTGTGTGGCTCTACTTGCAAGCCCGTAGAGATTCCTGGGGTTTAAGAGACGGACTGCTTGCTCTAAATCCTAAACCAGATACATAATAATAATAATAATAATAATAATAATAACAATAATAATAATGTGCTACTCCTCACCCCGCCCTAAGGTGGGAAAGGAGGCCCGAATGATGATGATGATGATGATAATAATAAATGGTAATAACTGACAAACACAGCATATTGTAAAATGTCGGTGTTGTCATATACTCATTGTTTTATCACGACAAAAGCTGCTTAATAGAAGAAGGTAATTATCTTGATGGAGACGAGAAGAAGCCGCTAGAAAGTACAGGACAAGAAAAGTACACTACGACTTGCAGTGGTATTTGATATCTACCTATCTGTCCGTAGCTATCAATCTATCTATCTATCTAGCTATCTATATGTCGGTCTATCTGTCTGTCTATCCATCTACCTATTCGTAGTACTTTGAGAGGAGGACGAGGACAGCGCTACAACATGCTGTGGTATTTGATCACCTATCTATCTATCTATCTATCTATCTAAACTGATGTATGAATTTTCGTGGTATTTTCAGGGGGAATTGGAGGGAAGAGGAGAGAATGGCATGTTACCCTGGTCTCCCCCCACCACTAACTCCATTGTCTGGCAGTGTAATGGCAGCCAGCGTCTCCCTTAGATCTCTCTCAGTAATCCAGACTCAACACGGCTCTCTGACTGAAGCCTGCTCGAGGATTGAATGTTCCTCTAATGATTGGATGCTGTTGGCGTTGATCTGGTTGCAGTGAGATTCCTACATGCTGGAGAGGCAGGTGTGGTGGTGGTGGTGAGGTGAGGACAGGTGTGGTGGTGGTAGTGAAGACACATGAAGTAGTGGCGGTGGTGAAGTCATGTGGCAGGTTGAAGGTAAGGACAGGTGTGGTAATGGTGGTGGTGAGGACATGTGTAGCGCTGGTGGGAGTGAGAAAAGGTGTGGTCGTAGTAGTGGTGGAGGTAAGGACAGGTGTAGTAGTGGAGGTAAGGACAGGTGAGGCAGTCGTGGAGGTAAGGACAGGTGTGGTAGTGGTGAAGGTAAGGACAGGTGTGGTAGTCGTGGTAGTAAGGACAGGTGTGGTGGTGATAGTGGTGAAAGGTATTGTGGTGGTAGTGAGGAGAGGTGTGGTGGTGAAAGGCATCATGGTGGTGGTGAAGACTGTGGTAGTAAGGACATGTGTATCCATAACAACGGCCTGAGCTGGTAGTGTCCCCAGGTCATATTCACTAACACCATCTCGCTCTCACACACTACTCACTCACTTCACCGTCACATCCCTCACATATCTCTCATTCACACACACACACACACACACACACACACACACACACACACACACACACACACACACACACACACACACACACACACACACACACACACACACCACCTTTCCCTCCACACACACATTTATCAAACACTCCTACCTTTCACCTCACCTCACACACCACCTGCCACACACCACAGCCACACACACCTGCCACATTCTCACACCCCATCAAACATCGTTCACTCTCACATCATCAAAACCCAGATTCTCACCATCTAATACAACATCATTCTTACCACATCCCACACATCCAACATCCTTACATAACATCTCTCTCACCGCCTCACACACCCCTTACTCACACTACCTCACGCAACTCTACTCACACTACCTCACACACACTCTCATTCTCACCAGCTCACACACACTCACACCACCTGGTTCAACCCTCACTTGCACACTTCTAATACAAGTCACACCTTTTCCTCTCACACCCTTCCTTCCACCGCCTCACACCGACTCACACGCCATTCGCTCTTACACTTCCCCTCCTTCCTTTACAGAAATTTCAAAGTGGTGTAATTACGAATATTTGAACGAAACTCAGAAAGATAAAACACAGATGCATGATAAAATTTTGCGGAAATATAATAGTAGTACTTATTGATTACTTACCTGTCACCTACACCTGTCACCTAAAGGGGCATTAATTAATACGTTGACCCTTTCTCATCTCATTATTAGGTGGGGAAAAAGAGATCGGAATGATAATGATCAAGATATGGCAAGGCAAAGCTAGTGTGAATAGGACGGGACTGATGTGGATAGGGTTGGGCTTGTGTGGGTGGGTTAGCACTGGTGTGGATGGCCTGGGATTGGTGTGGATCGATTGGGACTGGTGTGGATAGAATGGGACTGGTGTGGATAGGATGGGACTGGTGTGGATCAGACAGAACTAATATGGATACATCAAGGTTGGTGTTAAGGAAGTGTGGCTGGTGTGGTAGGGGTGGGGCTGGTATGAATGAGACAACTGGTATAGGTAAAGCAGAACATGTGGTGTGGACAGGGCGGGGGCAGGGTGGGTGTGGTGCCTTCAGGTATAACATGCAGGGTTGAATGAAACTTGTGGGGAGAGGACGAGATGGGGTGGAGGGGGAAGGGCTAGTGTGGGCGGGTTGAAACTGGTGTGAATAGGAAAGAGGTGGTATGGACTGGACTGGGCTGGGCTGGGCTGGGCTGGGCTAGGCTGGGCTGGGCGGGGCGGGGCGGGACAGGTGGGTGTGGGAGGCGGCAGGAGCGTCGCCGTGGCAACCATCAGCTGCCTCTATGAATGGCACCCCGGCACTTGGCTGTCTGCAACACCTGTACACCGACCAATACACCTTTCATTACACACCTATATCACAGTGCACCGTTACATTTCAGTTCACGGCATTCCAGTTCACAGTTACATTCCAATTCACAGTTTCTTGCCAGTCCAGTTGCATCCAGTCCACACGCAGTACGGTAACATCACTTCCCTTGCACTCACTGAAATTCCTATTTCAAAACACTTTTCCTCTAATTTTAAGGCCTACACAAAATATTTTCCGGGCACTTGTAAAATAATATTGGGGGTATTACCGCGTCATTATGAACTTCACTATTTTAATTAACGCAGCCGCCTGTTATGGGTGTTCATTAGGGAGGTGACTGGCTGCTCCTGACTCCCTACATTATCACTGTTCACTGTTACGACACCCTACCGCACTGTTACACCCTACCACACTGCCACGACACCCTATCACTCTGCTACGGCACACTACCACTCTGCTACTACACCCTGGCAAACACACTACTACCAGAACCTACCACACCTTACCATAACGCCACCAAAGTAGTACAACACCATACCACACCTCTTGCATCCCGTACTAAACCTTACACCGTTACCGTCATCACCATCACATAGCTATCATATCCTACCACATCGCTAGTACACTTTGCCACACCACTGTTATACCCCTACCACGTCGCTGCCACACCATTACCACACCGTACCACACTATCCAGCATGACACTTACATTAGCACGACATTTATGCTACAGACACCACCACCCACCACACTTGCACCACCAACACCACTACCATACCTGCATCACCAACACCATTCATCACCACAGATCGCTGACACCACTAACACCACCACCATAACCACCACACCTAACCACAGCAAGAATACCAACGATCTCCATCACAAGACCATTTACAACAGGTCTCCACCATCATTACCGCATTTGCATCTCTGTCCCTTCAATTAACTATGGCACTTTCCCTCCATTATCACCACCAACTACACCATTACCACCACCAACGCTCAACTACCATACCATCCCTCTGAAATCAACCATACATTATTAGGTTACACTTCCTCACCATCACCATCGGCTATACATCACACCATCTCCTTTTCACCACTCCTCACCAACCATCATCACACCACCTCCCTCACCATTACTACCCCACTCACCACCCTTCACACCACCCTACTACAATCCCTCAACAATATCATCTCCCCAGTCCCACATCACTACCATCCCGCGCACTAGCTCACTACCATCACCATTACCAATATATACCACTTCACCAGCCATAACCACTCAATCCCTCACCACTACCATCACCTCATCTCCTACGACCCATCACCACCCCAACACTTCATCACTACTATTTCACTCACCACAACCCATCACCCCCAATCTTTCAAGATCAAATTTCCCACCACCTCCCTCTATCACCACCCCTCACCACGACCTCCCCACTGCCTCACCAAGCACTACCACTGTCACCCCCACCCTCTCATCATCAAACCCCACCATCCCCACCTATCATCATTCCTCACTAACACCACCACACTCCCTCACCAACCACTACCACTATCACCCCCATCCTCTCACCATCAAACTCCCCACCACTCCCACCTATCACCACTCCTCACCACTACTTCCCCACTGCCATCCTTCTCACCACCACCAGCATCATCCACACAGCATACCACGAGGCGAGTAAAATACCAGCCTCCCCTGAATAAATTTGCCAGCAGGTGGGTTCTGGCACTGCATATATCAAGAGGCTGGTAGAAGCGGTCCACTGTTCTCAGCCGGCACGATCTCTAACATGCGTGGCCACTGTTTGCTGGTCTTGTCTACATATTTCTACTGACTTATCTGTTTATCCACATAGCAGTCTATCTAGTCCTGCCACATACATCAGAACTTCGTAATACTATAACAAACGTCAGGATTTCACAACAGCGTAGCATAAGCCAGTATATGCATTAACATCAGGATATACTGTAATCCCACATTCACATAAACAGCATGGCATAAGCCGCCATTAACAGCCTGACATAATCCAACATTCACATCAACAACATAACGGCCTACAACTTCAAAAGAGCATAAAATCAGCCAGCATTTGCATCATAGCATAACAACAGCCAGCACTTGCATCAACAGCATAAGCCAGCATTCACATCAATAGCACAACATAGCTCAGCATCCACAAGAACAGCATGGCACAAGCAGGTATTTCAAAACATCAACGTATCAAATCCAACAGTTCACAAAAACATGAAGTAATTTCGCACTGACATCAGCATCACAACATAAGACAAGCATTCACATCAACAGCATAACATAAGCCAGCAATGACACAAACAGCATTACATAAGCCAGCACTCACATCAATATTCAGTGAACTTAACAACAGCAAAACACAATAACAAAACACTTCACAATAACAGGAGGTAAATATGTCAACACCCAGACATTACAGCCTTAGGCCAGAAAATGAAATATGAAGCTTAGGGTAGTGAGGTGCCATTTTATTTTTATATTTACCGGTACCTATTTATTTACCGTCATTACAGAGCACACACACACACACACACACACACACACACACACACACACTGATAAAAGTCATAGTAAGATGCGACCACAACAGAGAAAATGATGAATTATAGCATCAAAGCCTCTCTCTCTCTCTCTCTCTCTCTCTCTCTCTCAAAGAACACGACAACGAACAATGATGGCAATTATAGCTTGAAAGAAGACCCACTCATTCCCTCTCATTCCCTGTCGCTAATGAAGAATGGACCTCCTCACTCTCTCTCTCGCCCTCTCAAAAGAAGACGAATATGAAGAAGACGTAAATTAAGATAACATTACTAGCAAAAAAAGGGGATGCTCTCTCTCTCTCTCTCTCTCTCTCTCTCTCATTATGCCTCCACACATTACATTATCAATTCCTCATTCCACTCTAAGACGGCCTCACTTATGCCTAATGCCTTCACATGTGCCTCGGTTCTCCCCAAGGTCATTCTTCAGTCTTGCCTCCTTACGTTATTAATTACAGGTGTTAGGAAAGGGATAATGGATAAATGGGAAGCTCTCTCTCTCTCTCTCTCTCTCTCTCTCTCTCTCTCTCTCAAAATAAGTCATGAGAATTATTATTACAACACTATCTCCATGACTCTCACTCTCTCTCTCTCTCTCTCTCTCTCTGCCTCGAGGTCCATAAATCCCGACTGAATTTGAAGCGGAAAAAAAACACACACCAAGAAAATTTTGCGAGGGTTTACGTGGGGCTCCGGAACACTTCGTTTTTCCCCCCTGTATCTGCTCTCAGGTGGGAGGTGAACAGGTGGCTAATTGGAGGTGTACAAGGTGTATTTTCTTGAGATGTGATTGAGGAAGTGTGGAAAGTATTGTTATTCTGTACTAACAAGGAAGAAAAGAAACGTTCACCTCTCTCTCTCTCTCTCTCTTTCTTTCTCTCTCTCTCTCTAATAGGCACTTCGAAATCGCCCTAGCATTCCCCTCCCAACTCCACCCCCAGTCACTCCACCAACATTTAGGAAAAAAAAATGAGAGAGAGAGAGAGAGAGAGAGAATTAAAACATGTAAATCGAGCGAACATACACTCTCTCTCTCTCTCTCTCTCTCTCTCTCTCTCTCTCTCACACACACACACACACACACACACACACACACACGTCGCGCCTTGTCCTAGAAACTTGGTGATTATCGCGAGGAAAAATAACCGCTGGGAAGTTTGTTATTTGTTTCCCCTAATGCAAGAATCAGGGGTCGTTAAAACTTGGTTCTGCTCGGAGACGTGGGAGGGGAAGGGAGGGGGAAAAAAGGGGGAGAGGGGAAGGGGAAGGTAGAGGGATGGGGAGAGAGATGAGGGAGGGATGGGGAAAGGGAGGGAGGAGGAAAGGGGGATAAGGGATGAGGAAAGGGGAGGAATGGAGAAAGGAAGCGAAGGGAGGGGTAGGTGGAAGCACTGAGTGAAGGGAGAGGGTAACTGTTGGGAGGGAGTGGGTATGGAAGGGAAGAGAAGGGAATGGAAAGGAAGGGAAGGGAAAGGAAGGGAAGGGAAGGGACGGGGAGGTTAGGGGGAAGGGAAATGGAGGGAGAAGTAGGTGGAATGGGCAGAGAAATGAAGCACTGGGAGAGGACAGGGAGGGGAAACATGGTGAGGAGATGGAAATTAAAAGGTGGGGGGGGGAGGAAAGGGAGGAGAAGTGTGGGGACAGGGTGGGAGGGGAGGGTGAATATTGAGTCTGAACGCATCGTAATGAGGGAGAGAAAGGAGAAGGGAGAATGGATGTGGGAGAGGAAGAGAGAATGGCGAAAGGGAGGATGTTACCAAGGGAGTAAGTGACGGAAAAGTATGGTGTGGGAGGGGAAAAAAAAAGGAGGGGTGAGGAAGTTAATGGAATGGGGGGAAGAATTGTGTATGCATGAGACGTAGAGGAGAAGTGAGGGAATTAAGTGTAAGAATGACGAAGGGAGGAAATGGATGAGGCAGGGCGAATTGAGAGGAGATGGGAGGAGATATCAACGGAAGCAGGCGAAGAAAAGAAGAGGTAAGGGTGACTACAAGAAAGAGAGGATAGGAAAGCAGTGGCAGGGAAGGAAAAAGGGTGGTTTGGAAGGATGCAAAAGGAATGGTGAAGGAAGGGATGGGTGAAGGGGGACTGAAGGAGCAAGGAGAGGGTGAATGGGACAAGGAATGAAGGGTGAGGGGCTGGAAGGGTGGGAAAGACTGAAAAGTGATGAGGGGGAGGGAGATGTCGACTAACCTACCTACCTACTTACCTATTCACATACTAGCCCACCTACTCATCCATCTACTTGCCCTCCTACCCATCCACCTACAAAGATTACCTACCTACCTACGCACCCAACACCGAACCAAGAAACTGCTTACCTACTTACCTGCCTACCTACCTATCCACCCACCTAACCTACCATGCCTCCTAACCTACCCACCCACCGACACACCTAAGTGCTCACCTACCTACCTGTCTACCTACTTACGCACCCATCGACCCACCTACCTACCTACGCTAAGCTGATTTCCAATGCCAACTACTGTCCCTTGAAGGCCAAAAATTAGATTACAGTGCTATGGATGAGATCTGATAAACAACATGGGAGGAAAGGGATGACGTGGAGAGGAGGAGGAGGAGGAGGAGGAGGAGGAAGAGGAGGAAACTGAGAAAGGAAGGAAAGGAGGAAAAGAAAGAATGAGAGAAAAGAAGGAAGTATAACAAAGCGAGTGGAAGAGACGATGCTGATAAGAGAAAAATGGGTGAAGAAGAAAGGGATGAAGAGAAGAAAAAGGAAGAAGGGGGTGTAGGAGGAAGGGGAAGAGGAAGTGGAAGAGGAAAGGAGATGGACTGAAAAGAAAAAAACATTGTAAAAAAAGAAGGGGGTGGGAGGAAAGTCAGGGAAGTAAGAAAAGCAAATCAAAACAACAAACAAGACTGAAATGGATAATGAAAACATATAATTAGAGAAAGCATGGGAAAGAAGAGGAAAAGGCATGGAAGGGAAGTAGGTGAAAAGAAAGAAGAGGATGAAAAAAAAATAATGGAGACTAAAAAGAATAATGAAAAGAAGAGGAATGAAGAGGAGGAAACAGAAAGAAGACGCGAAAAGCAAAAATGAGGGAAGCTAAGATGGAGTGAAGAAAACAGAGGCAGGAACGAAAAACAAAGCAGAATATTACAGTGTGGCACGAAACACATTCCGAAAAAGAAAAACAAGAAGGTGGGAAAAGAAATACTGTGAGTGCAGGAAGAAAGACAACAAAATAAAAACAAAGGAAAGTGTAAGATCAAACAGGTATATATAACAATAAGAAATGTAAGACGACTGAAAAAAAAGAAGAAGAAGAAGAATAACTAAGTTAAACAGACAACAAAATATAAATATTGGAGTGTGGGTGAACAGATACTGGAAAGAATATAAATCAATAAATGAGAATGAAAAAAAATATCATCATCATCATCCCGACCTCTTTTCCCAACCAACCATGGGATGAGGCAGGGTTCCAAAAGCGAGGAAAAATATATATAAAGGAGAACGATCAACAGTACGCCCAACTAGAGAGCATTCAGAGAGCGCATACCTCCGCCAACGCCAATGATGTTTACAATTAAAATCTGTATTCGAATCCGTATCCACCTCAAAATCTAATAAACTCTTCCTTGACTCACTCTCCACCTGACCACAAAATCTTACTGACATCCGAAAACAACTTCTTGAGATATCTTGCCTTCAGACACACGAGTAAATACATATCCACCGTCCAACATCAGTGGCGAAGGTTAATTAATCTGCCACACACTCACCCACCCACCTTCCAAGCCCGGGGAATCCTGACTCCATCTCACCGTCAATAAAAACCAATAAGCGTAATAAAGAGTAAGCTCAACCAAACCATTAAATTACAACACACGGATCAACATGGTGTGATTGGCGCGAATGAAGAGCAGTGGCAGAGGATGGTAAACAAAGACAGCTGGCCACGGTTAATTTTATATACTGCCTGTTGACTGAGCACACATTAACCGCGATGAGTGAGAAAGGGGCGCACACGACTGCCTGTTTATCTATCAATCATGCTATTATTACACCGGTGTAGTTAATGATTTGTACGTTATGCCTATCGTTAGGTTTATGCTACAAGTTGACTGAGTATTAGTTAGGATAAGTGACTGGGGAACAAGTGCATCAATCAATCAATCAATCAATCAATCTATCTATCTATCTATCCATCCATCTATCTATCTATCTATAAGGCTATTACTAAACCAATGTGGTAAATAACTTGTGCGTTATATCTATCATTAAGTTTATACTACAAGTTGACTGAGTATTAGCGGGCAAAGTGGCAGGAAACAAACGTCTATCTATCTCAGAAGCTATCTAAGTACCTATCTATCTACCTACGTGCCTATCTATCTATCGATCTGTCTGTCTGTCTGTCCGTCAATCTGCCTATTTATATTCTTCACCATACTGGGACCTAATCATTTAATATCTTTACCTATTTTCAGTCATTAATTTCAGCCTTTAAAAAAACGAAGACCAATTTCACAATCCACTATTCCTACCTCCAGACGATTTTATTAAGCTTAAGAAAGACCTCGCGACCTGGAGGGGATGATGAGGTCTGTATCAAACCCTTGCAGTACCAAAGCCTACCTTAAAATCGTCTGGAAATAAATCAATAATAAATAAAGAGTGGATGGGGAACAGCCTTTTCGATCTATCCTTATATTTTCAACACAGGTAATTGTTTGGTTTATGTAATTACAGGTGATCCACTACCTGCATTTACCTACCTGCCTGTACCTATCTGTCGAAATATCTATCCGTCCATTAGTTATCTATTCCTTTCTACTGCCTGCCCACTATCTATTACCTATACATTATCTATCAGTCCGTCGGTGTCGAACTACTTACCAACCTAATTTAATAGAGAAATACGTATCTTACATACACAGAAACCAAATACCTTGTAAATTAAGTAAATAAATAGACATACTTTTTTTTTTTTTTTTACAGAACAAGAAAAAAACAATGTACAAAAAAAAATCCATACACCAGATTACAGGTGTCCTCATTAAAAAAAAAAAAAAAAATCTTACATTCATTACGGATCTGTATTTTGTATTGCTCCTGATGGAAAAAAAATAATAGTGAACTTTCTACACTAAGGCACAGACAGACCAGCGGACAACAAGGTGAGCTCAGGTAAATAAACACCTTAGGCGCGTATTCTCGCCAGGTAAGGAAGCTGCCTAACACCTCTTCCTTGGCAATTTATTTTTGGATATTACTGGCTACTATCCTTTTGTACGTTATTCAGGCAAAGTATGGCGACATCGAATGGATTTATATAACACAGAATAGGACAGGAAGGTGTAATGAACAAAATAAATTGCTGAGGATGTAATGTTAGGGAGCTTTCTTAACCACCGAGAATTCGAACTAACCTAAGTCCCTCATCTGGTCAAATTAGAAAATTCAATATAATTCCAACCTCGATTAAATAAAGCAGGTGTCCCCATTGAGTGCACAGGTGTTCCAAAAAGCCAGCAGATGTCTACAGCTGGATATATTAAAGCACGTCTGTTAACTTTATTATAACCTGTTCCCACCTGTCTAAAGTGTCCCAGGTGTGTCTGATGTCCCCTATTCTCGCCCCTTCCTTACCTGTAAAGAAACAATACCTGAGATTAGATTTGGGGTATCAGTATTAAAGCAGACAAGTACTGTAGATCTCTCTCTCTCTCTCTCTCTCTCTCACACACACACACACACACACACACACACACACACACACACACACACACACACACACACACACGTTTCTTCTTCCCAGACACAGCCAGATGACGTACACACACAAATATTTACATAACCAGGTGACATGCACACACCACACACACCTACCACACACAAACACATGTATCCCCAGGTTCCTCATGTACACATACATACTCACATCCATTCACACACACACACGCACATACGTATACATAAGACACACATCCACATACACACACCCTCCCAGATGCACCCGGATGGCATATACACACGGTCTTCAGGCAACCAGATGACGCTCTCTCTCTCTCTCTCTCTCTCTCTCTCTCTCTCTCTCTCTCTCTCTCTCTCTCGTACCTAGCAAGGACACACCTAAGGACAAAACAGCCGTGACGTGCTGGATGAGGTACAGGAGTTAATGGTGATGATGGGCAGCACAAATAACAAAGCCACTACCACCACAACCACACCACCACAACCACAACCACCACCACCACCATCACCACCCACCACTGCCACCACCACCACTGTCACCACCACCACCACCACCACCACCATTATCGCCACCGCCACCACCACTACCTTGCCACCACAAACATCCCAAGCCACCCTTCCTCATCCACCGGCGCCGGTCACAATCCCATTAAATCCAGACGAGGTGACATCAGTGGAGACAGCAAATGGGCTTCTCCCCACGCCCCTCGGCACCTCCTACCACCCTTCCCTCCCCTTGGCACTCTCTTTCTCTCATCTGACCCCTCCTTCCTCATGACACCCTTACTCCTGGCACTAACTTTCCTCCCTCTAGCAATCCTTCTCTTTTTCTGGCACTTCTCTTCCCTCCCTCTCTCCTTCTGACACTTCCTTTCCCTCATTCTCTTCTTCTGACACTTCTCTTCCCTACCTCTTTCCTCGGTACCTCCTCCTTCCCTTTTTTCTGGTACTCCTCCCTCTCCATGGCACTCCCATTCCTCACTCCATCCCATCATAATACTCCCCTCCTACCACTGGCACCCCCTCATTCCTCCTGGCACCCCCTCACTCCCAATGGCATCCCCCCACTCCTGGCACCCTCTTACTCCTGACACCCCCCCGACTGCCACAGGTACCCCTTCCTTTCCTCTGACACTTCCCTCCTTCTCTCTCTGCACTTCCCTCCCCTACTTGGCGCTTATTCCTTCCCTGTGGCACTTTACTACCGACACTTCCATCCCTCGAACCGGTAACTCTCATCCACCTACAAGTTACAGATATACTCGTATTTGAGTCCTGGATGGCATCACTGTAAAGCGAAGTCTAACTACACTTTCTGACATTCATACATTAACTACACCTTCCGAAATTCAAACATCAACACTACACCTTCCGAAATTCATGCATCAACGCCACACCTTCCGACACTCATGAATCACACTACACTTTCCGACACTCATGAATCACACTACACCTTCCGACACTCATGAATCACACTACACTTTCCGACACTCATGAATCACACTACACCTTCCGACACTCATGAATCACACTATGCCTTCCGACATTCATCATCAACACTACACTATCCGACATCACGAATCAATACTACACTTTCCGACATTCATGCATCAACATAACACTTTCCAAACTTCAAGCATCGCAATTACCTGGCCATTTCACATTACATCCAGTAATCCCGCTCCCTCATGTCACTGCCACCAACACACATGAAAATACGTCAAGGTGTCGAGTGTAACAACTGACACAAAACTGTTATACACTGACCCTGACCCTGGTTCACTTGTGGCATACTGTACCTCTCCCCTTTTACATCCCCTTCTTTTCCCACTGGGACTCCCCCTTCTGTCTTGGCATCCCTTTACTTCTCCCACACTCTTTTTGTTCCAACAGCCTAAAACTGCCATCTCTCCATCTTGAATGCTGAGCTGTAACAATAGATTAACACTAGAATGCAATGCTAGTCATGAAGAAGGGCAACGGAGAGGATGCACAGCCATAACACTGACTTTTTCTGCCACTAAACTATAAGAAACGAGCTAAGATGGACGAAAACCTAGGCGAAGTTAAGGTGAAACAACTAAAGAACGAAAGGGTACACTCATAAACGGCTAGGATGACGGTAGGGCACATAACAATACATAGACGGTGACCCGAAAGATATATGCTAACTGATAATGATATGGTGTAGGTATGAGTACTGGCTTACTGCGGAATGGTGTGAGCTTGTGAACGTCCATCCCACAAGCTCAGTGGCAGTCAGGAGATTCGAAACCACAAAAGAGCGTCCTTGAAACATGAAGCCAGCACCAAACCACCTAAGCCACCACGCCGTATCCTGGCACCGCTTTGCTTGACACGCTTTTCATTCCTTCCAACTTATGCTTCCCCCTCACCTTTATGCACATTTTCTCCGTTTTTTCTCTCCTCCATGGCATTCTCCCTAGTGGCACTTCGTTCTCCATGGCACATCTCTTCCCTCTTCTCCTAAACACATTTCCATCCCATCATTTTCCCTTTCCATGGCATTCTTCCTGGTGTTGCTTTTTTCTTCACGTCACATCTCATTCCCCCTAAAACACAATTCCTTCCCATCATTTCCCTCTCCATGGCACCCTCGTTTACTTCATGACACTTCCTCCCCCTTCCCTCGACCCTTCCTGTCTCCCGTAAGCATCCATTCCCTATCTGCATTCCTCTCGGCAACAGACAACCCTTCCTACCCTCCAACACATTTCCTCACTTGCCCTCTCATTCCTATTCTATTGCCACCCGACACCCGTAACCATCCTAACACCTAAGACATCCCCATCCTCTCCCTACCATCTCTCTTCGCACCCCCTCCCCATCCCACCTAATACCTTATCCTCTCTGACACCATCACTATTCCTCTGACACCCTTCCCTTCGATCTCTGACACCATCTCTATACCTCTAACACCCTCCCTTGTACCTCTCTGACACCCTTCCTTTCGATCTCTGATACCATCTTTATACCTATGACACCCTTCCCTTCTATCCCTCACACCCTCTCTGCTATCCCTGACACCCTTCCTTCTATCCTCAACACTACTCCCTTCTATCCCCAACACCCTTCCTTATATCTTTCTAACACCCTTCCCATCTATCCCTCACACCCTCCCTTCTATTCCCAACACCTTTCCCTGCTAATCTCCTAACACCATTCCTTCCATCCTTCTAACACTCTCCCTTCTACCCCTCCAACCACCCCCTCTTCCTCTATCCCTGCCACCCTATCTTTCCATCTCTGACACTCTATCAGTCTCTTCTCGGGCAACTTCCTTTCGTAGAACTGACACCCGCCATCATTCTCACCCTCCTTACTCAGCAGAATCCCTCCCCTCTACTTCCCTTCCCTCTACCACATCTCCCAACATCTCTCATCTTCCTTAATCTACTTCCTCCCTAGAATATATATCTCCCCTCCCTTTCTCTCCCCTGCCCCCCTCCCCTCATCTTTTACCCTATCTTCTCCTCAAAATTCCTCCCCTACCTCCCTTCCCTCTACCATCCCTCTCCCAGCATTTCTCATCTTCCTTGATCTACTTCCTCCCTAGAATATGTATTTCCCCTGTAATACCTCCTTCCCTTTTCTCTCCCCTAACCCCACCCCTCTCATCTTTCACCCACTCTTGCCCTCCCTCCTCTCCTCTACCTCCCTTCTTAGTGCCACCTCCCTCCCTCCCTCCCCCGCCCAAAATTGTATTCCATCACCCTAGATCTCCATCCCCTTTGATGCCTCCCTTCCTGGCACCCTTTCTCTCCCTGCATCTTTCACCTTCTCTTCTCTCTCACTTTTCCTTCCTTCCACGCAACCCTCCTCATCCTTCCTCTCCCCGTAAAATCCCCCCCCCCTCTCTCTCTCTCTCTCTGACCTACTGACCAGCATGCCCTTCCTCCTCGTCCTCCATTCCTCAATCACATTCCACTTTCGTTCCTCACCATCTCTCTCTCTCTCTCTCTCCACGAACATGCATATATTCATTCTCCTAAGCATACATATTCCCACGTTAAACCACACGCATTCTTTCACGCACACACATGCTCTCTCTCTCTCTCTCTCTCTCTCTCTCTCTCTCTCACACACACACACACACACACACACACACACACACACACACACACACACACACAGCAGCAGCAGCAGCTCCATAAATCAGGGCCAAGACACTGCCATCCTACTTCTCTCCAGCTTCCCACGAGGGCCAAATGAATTTCAGATATCATCATTTTTAGCCCGGGGTAATTACACGCTGCCAGTCAACACGCTCACTTAACAGCCACACCAGAAGCCCACCACACTTCCTCGTGACTAGGAAGAAAAAGAAGGAAGTTGAAGGAGAAGGAGGAAGTAGTGGGAGGAGGAGGAAGTGGAGGAGAAAGAGAAGGAAAGTGGAAATATGTTCACTTAACAGCTGCATCAGAATTTCCCCCACACGTCTTCGTGACTAGGAAGAAGGAGGAAGTGGAGGAAAGAGGAGGAAACAGAGGAGAGGAGAAAAGGAAGGAGGAAAGTAAAATTGAAAAAGAACAACCAGTCTTGCATTCCACCCGATCAACCTCCACACTTCCTCGTGACTAGGAAGGTGGAGGGGGAAGTGTATGAAAGATGAGAAAACTGGAGGAAAGAGAGTGGAAGGGGAGGAAAACGAGAGAGAGAGAGAGAGAGAGAGAGAGAGAGAGAGAGAGAGAGAGAGAAACGTAGGCCTAACAAATCAAGAAACAATGAGAACACGGAAATAGAGAGGATGGTAGAGAACATCACCTTTACTGACCTCCTTTGACCTCTCACACCTGGCTACACAAAAGCTTATCTATGGGAAGTATTTAAAGAGAATTTTAGCTTAGTTCCTCCTTAAATCCGGGTGACCTGTTTAGTTTATTCTCTCTCTCTCTCTCTTTCTCTCTCTCTCTCCCTCTCTCTCTCTCCCCAAACACTGCCCCACAAAATAAATCCAGCACCCCTTCCCACCCCCCCCCCTCGTGCGTTTCATGGCTGACTTGTGCAAAATTCAATCAGAGACAAAGTTCCGGCCCCCTACCCCCCCTCCACCCCACTCCAACCTCCTCGTCCACCCCACTACCACCTCCATCTCAGCTTCCTCGTCCACCCCACTACCCTCTCCATCCCAGCTTCCTCGTCCCCGCTCCACCGCAGCCACCTCGTTCCTTCCACCTTAGCTCCTCTGAGGCACCGGGATGTTGATTAAACGCCAGGTGGAGTGACAGGCATCGAAGACAACACCCACCAAAAGTTGCAAAATAAATGATGAGAGGGAAGAACAAAAATATCGCCAATACTTCATTTATCTTAACTTGGCCCAGAGTTTCCCCCTTTTTTAGCCTATTTCTCGTAGCTCAGTGACAGACTTAGACTAAACTTCAGCTCTACATCCTTTCTAAAGTCCTTCTTCCTGACTAGCAGCAAGTTCTAGTGCTGATCTACTGCTACAAATGAAGATTCAAGATGAAGAGATGACAATTTTTGGTCAAGCTGGAGTAAAAGGGGTTTAGTTACGCAAAAATTAATAAATAAAACAGCAAATAAGGATAAAAAGGAAAGAAACAAATTTAGTGAAGATTTTTTAAAGATAGACAATATCCGCTAAAAGGAGCAAAATACACAAATGAAAATAAGCACGAGGAACAAAACATCATGAAAACATTAAAAAAAAAAAAAAAGGAAAGAAAGGAAGTAAATCTACAGATAATTATGTGAACGCAGTCAACAGGCGAGCTATCAGATTAAAAAAAAAAAAAAAAAAATACCGTATTCATTCTCGACAAGCAAGTGATCAATTACAGCGAACAAGATTACAGCACTACAAACACTACAGCAGAGGACCCTACGTGTTACAGTGCCAGTCTGTAACCACAACAATATCCACGGAGTACTGAATTATTCACTGTTGGCTGCATCATACATCACCACCTTCATACATTCCTGGTTCACCTCTCATGTAAGTCTGACCCGCGGTGGCAGGGTAAGGGAGAGGGAAAGAGGGGAAGGGGAGGGAGGGAAACAAGGAGGGGGAGACTGATGGAGTTGTGTTACTGACTAAAGCTGGCTGACTCAATACACGAATGGAAGCAAGCAAGCAAGCGCGCACACACGCGCGCGCACACGCACGCACGCACACACACACACACACACACACACACACACACACACACACACACACATACACGACGGTCCATTGAGAGATCGCCAATTCACACATGACAAGCCTAATAATACGACAGTGGAGGAGGCGTTGTAACAATGTGTGAGTTTTTTTTTTTTTTTAAGGAAGAAGGAACCAAAGGCCAGTTCCCCCTATCAGACACTAAATATAATAAAAAAAGGTGGGGTTTGGAATACGTGCTTAGCACACAACAAGGACTGCCTATAAAAAAAAAAAAAAAAAAAAAAAAATAGAAGAGATCATGAGGAAGGACTGGTTGGATTGTTGGAGGGAGTGGTAATGAGGGGTGACAGAGAAGATTAGAGGCATTTTTGCAGCAGAAGCCCTTGATGAACTCAGGGATTAGGCGTCTGGCGGGACAGACAGTGGGGGGCGGGGGTTGTAGATGTGAATGACCCAGATGCTAACCTTGAGTGCAGTGGAGGTGGAGGGGTGAGGTGGAGGGTGGAGTGGAGTGAGACACGGGAGGGTGACGGTGAGATGGAAGTGGAGGGTCTGCGGGAGAGGGAAAGGGAGGGGAAGTGGGGAGAAGGGGGTGGAAGTGGAGGGCGTGCCAGAGACAAGGGAGGGGGGAAAATGGGGGAAGCGGGAGAAGGAAGGGGAGGCAGAGGTCAGGATGTGAAAGAGTAGGAGGGAGGGGTGTGTGGGGAAGGTGAAGGGTGTAAGGAAAGAGGTGTGAAGGGTGTGAGAGGGATGGCGAAGGAACTGGTGAGTGTGAGATTTAGGTAGAGGGTGTGCAGGGGATGGGATGGGGTAAGGGATGTGAAAGGGGGTGGGATTGGCGTGGCAAAGGACTGAGTGGACCCTGAGGAGGTGCCTCCTTTGAGTCGCGGATCTTAATGTTGTGACTGGGACTTGGCATCTGGCACTTAAGGTCCTAGGGGAAAAGATGTGCTAGGGACACAGGAGGGGGGTAAGTCACTGAAGGTTCGTGGAGGGGTGTGGCATAAACAATAAGAATTAAAGAAAGAAGGTAAGAATGGAGACGAAAGACAGAAGGGGAGGGGATGCCCGGGGCCAGGTAAAGGAAAAGAGATGCTGGGGACATAGAAAGGGAGCAGGGACACTGATGGTTGAAGGGGAGGAGTGTGCCACAATAAGAATAAAAAGGGAACGAGGAACGTGGCATAACCTAAGAAGAAAGGGGAAGAGGGACGAAGGGAAAGGGGTGTCTGGGACACTGAAGACGGGTTGGGACACTAAAGGTTAAGAGAAAAAGCGAAGGCAGGGACATATGAGGGAGATAGGGACACTGAAAGATGAGCAGGAGGGGGTGCTAAGGATATTACAGGGGGGCCGGGACTCTGAAGCTTTGAGGGAAGCGAATGCCAAGGACATTACAAGGGTTGAGGGAGGGGATGAGACACTGAGGGCTGGGTGGGAGGGGAGGGGACGTGCCACAAGCAATAAGGAGCTTCCACTTGCGCTCCGTCTGAGGGTTCCGCCTGAGAGCCACCTTTGAAGTGACTGTGGCCGCCTTTGAAGCCCGGCCACAATACCAAAGCCCCGCGGTGCTCCCTCCTCACAACTATTGCAGCTCGAGACATAAAGCTGATCCGGCCCCACCCCCTTCCCTTACTCCTGCTTTACCCTGCCTCTCATGCCGTCACTCACACCACACCAGGCCTAATCCTACCCTACCCTACCCTCCCCTGCCACAGCAACCCTGCCCTCCCTCCCTCCCTCCATTCTCTCTTCCTTCCTTAACCCCCCTCCCCTGCCACTCCAAACCCTGCCCTCCCTTCCTTCCTTACCACTCCAAACCCTTCCCTCCCCTCCCGTCTCTCCCTTTCCTCTTTCCCTCCTCTCCCTAGCCACTCCCTCTCATACCTCCACAGAAACCTTACACCACACGGTCCCTACATTACTCTCAGTCTCTTATGTCAACTCCACTCAGCACTACATTACCCACATCTTCCTATGTTACCATACACCCAACACCACAATAACCTCACCTTCATATGCAAACCAAATCCAGCAATACACCTACACTTAGCCTCGAAAGGACCATAAGGTCTGTTGCTGTTTGCTTTCCTTTGTACTCCTTTGTACCTTTCTCTCTCCTTTGTTAACCAAATCTATTATTTAGCCATTTGTGTATAATTCTTGCCAACTACATTTTCATTCAGCTTTATGGAGACATCTCGTTGTGAAAATATTTGTC
>NC_136958.1:5984159-5991659 GCF_032717465.1 Coenobita brevimanus | reverse complement strand
TGAACAAAGTGGAGCGAAAGAAGAACACGAACGGAATCTAAAATGAACGAAAATAAATGTTATGCAGTGAATTTGAGTGCTCGAAGGACGAAAGGAAAAGATAAATTATGCATATGTGATGGTGATATGGGGAGAGTGAGGAGCTAATCTCTCTCTCTCTCTTTCTCTCACCCAGAACTAGCTCTTTGTTGTGATTATCTGAGAGTGCCTTTGCTTCCCTCTTGGATGTGTAGGGATTCTCTCTCTCTCTCTCTCTCTCTCTCTCACACATTCATACACTGACTGTATACACCGACTCCACTTCCTCTCCCCTTTCATTTTCTATCAATTTTTCACCCCTCATACTATCCACTCCTCTATCCCTTCGCTATTCCATCATCCTACACCCCCATTTTCTATCTTTCATCTTCCCACTATCCAATCCTCAGATCCTCATCTTCATCCTCCACCTCTGTTCGATTTTTCACCCTGTCAGTACCTTCTCCTCTTATCACCTTGTACGAGTATAACATCCTTAAGCTAGTCTCACAAAACAGATGCCATAATCACAGCCTAAACTTTATAACAAACAGCCCTAAAGGATCATCATGTGTGTGTGTGTGTGTGTGTGTGTGTGTGTGTGTGTGTGTGTGTGTGTGTGTGTGTGTGTGTGTGTGTGTGTGTGTGTGTGTGTGTGTGTGTGTGTGTGTGTGTGTGAGAGAGAGAGAGAGAGAGAGAGAGAAAGCAGGGGTAGGACTAAGGTAGGCCTATATAACTCTACTGCTCTACATGCTAAACCCACACACGAAAACCATGATCCATATCCCAACATACCTGCCATTAATATGCGTTCCTTCACACACCTGTCACCTACGTCTACTCAGCCAGGTATGAGAAAGAAAAACCAAGACGAAGCCGGATAGAACTGAGGCTTATAACTGGTGACCCACATCTTAATCCCACATACGGAAAGTATGAATCGCGCATCATTAGCTCTGTTGCTGCATTTCCTTTCATTTTCTCCATTTTCCTGTCATTTTATTCCCTCCTCGCTGTCTATATTTCATTCATTTTAATTTTATGATTCACGGCACTATATATAAGAAAAATTGGTTGTCCCCCCCCCCTCTTTTCTTATTCCTATCATTTCAACTTTCCTTTTCCTCCCCTCCACAACCCTCCTCCTCCTCTACTCGTACCTCAGTGTTCATTTACTCCCCTCTTCCCCGTCCCCTTACACTTCCCTCTCCCCTGCTCCTCCCTCACTCCCCCCTCTCCTTTCCCCATCCATCACACTCCCTCTCCTCCTCTTCTCCCCTCTTCCTTCCCCTTCTCCTTCTACTACTACTCCAATCCCCACCCTAACTCTCCCCCTCCCCCCATCAGAGTCTCTCTCTTGTTCACCCTCTTCTTCCCCGCCCCCTCCATCACTCTCCCTCTCCTATTCTACCCCTTCCTCCTCCTCCTCCCTCCCACTACCCTATCTCCTACTTTCCCCATCTCCCCATCCCTCTCCCCTCTTGTTCACCCCATTCTTCCCCTCCCCCCACCTCGTCGCAACACCTGCCGCCGTAATATTTGATGCCTGGTGGAGGGGAGTGGTGGGGTGGAGGACAGGTGTCAGTACGTTCGTGGTCAAGGTGGCTGTTTCCTCAAGTTCCCCCCTTCCTCTCTCTCTCTCTCTGTTTCCTCAAGGTTTTTAATTCTTTCCTCCTCTCCTCCTTTCTCCTTCCCACTTTTTCTTTACCTTTGTTTCTCTTTCCTCAAGTTCTTTGTTCTTCCTTTCTCCCCTCCCCTCCCCTCTCTCTCTCTCTCTCTCTCTCTCTCTCCGTTTCTCCTCCCTCCTTTTGTCTTTCCTGTTTCCTTCAATTTTCTTTACCCAACTGCCTCCATTTTTCTCACTCTTCCCTCCTCCTTTCTCTTCTCTCCTCTTTCCATTTTTCTTTTTGACTCTCTCTCTCTCTCTCTCTCTCCCCTCTTTTTCTCCCTTCCCTGTTTAGCAATTCTTCTTCATCATCATCATCATCATCATCATCACCACCACCACCACCATCATCATCATATCATCATCATCACAATCATCACCATCAACACAAGCATCATCATCAACTTCATCATCATCATCAACTTCATCATCATCATCAACTTCGTCATCATCATCATCATCATCACCATAATCACCATCAACACAAACATCACCATCATCATCATCATCATCACGGCCCCCGAAAATCGAAAATAAACTAACAACAACAACAACAACAAAGAAACAGCTAAGAGTAAATAAAGCAATAAAGCAGAGACGCAGAGATGGTAATAAATTTGAGACAAAGAGACGAATACGAAGATAATGTCATTAAGAGCAATATGACCTGCGAAAGAAGGAGATGAGAGAGATATAAAGGGAGATGGATGACGAGGAGGAGGAGGAGGAGGAGGAGGAAGTAGTAAAGAAGAAGGAAATTGAAGGATGGTGAATGAAAGAAATAACAGAAAAACAAGAGATAAAATAAAATAATATGGAGGAGGAGGAGGAGGAGGAGGAGAAGGAATTATGGGACGAAGAAGAATGAGACGTAGGGGAAGAAAGCAATACTATAAAATAGAATTTCTCTCTCTCTCTCTCACACACACACTTTCTCAAACAACACAAACAAATCAAATAACACTAGAAACGTCGCTCAATACCAGTCTCTCTCTCTCTCTCTCTCTCTCTCTCTCTCTCTCTCTTCCTAGACGGTATTCTTAACCGGTCAGTCTGAAGAACACGGCCCCCACCCCCCGTGGGACTGATGCCCTGTAGCTTCGACTCTCTGCTTGGGTTTCCGCGCTTCGTTGTGGGATATGGCAGGGAACAAAATATGGGACCTAATTTATAAACACAAACAATGAAGGACGAAGAAATTTGAGTGCAGTGTTCTTCCATGTCTTTTTTATCTATCTATCTATCTATCTACCTATCTCTCTGCCTGTCTATCTATTTTTCTCTATTTATCTGTCTATTAACCAATCCTTTTTTACCCCATCAGGAGCGTGAAAGCTAATCTACACACGTGAGGAAACTGCAAAACGAAAATGAAGACGACATCGTACCAAAAGTGTTACAAATAAAAAATGTTCTTTGCCATTCCTTACTCTGACTGTGGTGTTTTTTGTTTTTTGTTTTTTCCAGTGCACGAAGAAGTAGGGAGAGGTCATCACCACCACTCCTTCCCAGCACCTACACCGTACAGGCAGCGTCAACAGCTGTCATCTCACCTGATTTGCTCTCCTCAGGCTTTAAAATCTAATATGGTGAATCCAATACAGCCGAGGGTGATCACTGTATTTGGCCAGAGATCAGTGTCATCCGCGTAGGTCAGTGTCATCCGTGTCAGCTGCCAGAGACTCTCCACAATGATTTTCACAGACCATGGTAAAAGAAGGGGGAGGAGCGAGACGACTTCTGATCGAATCCACAAACCAGTACGAAAATTAGGTAAGCATAACTGATGGAGACAATACGGTATCCAGTGAAACAGGTAGTACAGGTAACGCAACTTTCATTCAGGTGATTTATTTACCTGAGAGTTATTCACATGGGCTTTAATACCAGTACCAATAATCTTTTCTAGGTCGGACACATCTACCAAATTCCAGCTTACACCAGACGATTTTATTAAGCTGAGTGAATCATGGCAGTCAGGGGGACAATTTAAAGTATTCAAGCTTTATATTTCACCCAACGATTGACGATTAATTGAGGTGAGTCGTGGTAGACAGAGGGTAAATTTACAGCATTCAACCTACACCTATCCCCTGTCCACCTAAAAGCCTCAGGACACACTCAGACAGCACACACTCCCCCAGGACCTCCCCAGTCAGACAGCACACACTCCCCCAGGACCTCCCCAGTCAGACAGCACAAACTCCCCCCCAAGACCTCACCAATCAGACAGCACACACAGACCCCCAGAACCCCACCAATCAGACAGCACACACTCCCCCCAAGACCTCATTAATCACACAGCACCCTCCCCAACCCAGGACTTCCAGACTCCACTGCCACGTTTCTCCTCGTCCATAAAACTGGGGGGAACATCTCAGCCTCACGCCTCGCCGCCAGTCCGCCTCTCCTGAACCACCCAGACGTGAAATTACACTTGCTTTTATCAATCTGGTCCCGTCTTCTGCCATCCCCCTTACACCCACCAATCCCACTCTTCCCCCTCCATCTCCTGCCCTCCCCCTCTTTACTTACCCCACCACTGCACTCTACCATTACCCCTCCATTTCTGCCATCCCCCTTACCCCCACCACTCAATTTTCCCCTTCCCCCTTCCCGCTACCATCATCACCACCACTTCCCAATCCAGCCATCCGACTAGCTCCTCCCCTACCCCTAACTCATGCATTCTCTCTCTCTCTCTCTCTCTCTCTCTCTCTCAGAAATTCACTTCCATCTGTTAACAGCAACTCGTTTCTACAGCAGTGTCTCTGCTGCTATATCGGTATCTGCTTTCTATCACTCGACCTCTCTGCCAGAATTCCCTTCAATTGTTTACCATTCCTTCCAATTGATCCCCCCCTCCCCACACACACAATACACACTACCTACCCCCCCACAAACACTACACACTACCCCTCCTCCCCACACACACACACACACACACACTACCCCCTCCCACACACAAACCTTTCGGCAATCCCATCCTGCAGTTCCCTCTTATTTCCCACCACCCACTTCTTTCCATACAAGGCCCTACTCTCCCCAACCTCTCATCTTTCCAAGCAATCTCTCCACTCACCCCCACCCGGCATTATGCATTTCTCCATTCACTTCTTCCCAAGCCCACCACCTTTCCCACCCCTCGACATCCCTTTCCTTTTACTCCCAGCACAACTCCACCGCCCCACCACCCCACCTTCCACCACATCTTTCCTTGTAGTGGCTCTCTCAACTTTCCATCCTCCACCTCCTCAAAGCCCGCAATCCCTTATCCCTGCATCCTTCTATCTGCAAAATTCCTCCCCACCTATTTCCAGCATGTCCATACCCATATCCACTTACTCCCTAAACCTCTCTATTCCCACCTCCTTACAGCTGTACCCTCTCCTCCCTCACAATCATCCCACCCCCCCAACACCCCACTTCATCACAATTACCCCCTTAAATCCTCATCCCCAACCCCCACCTCTTTCCTAATCGTACTCTCCCCCTCTCATACCATTCCCTTCTCTCCTCACCCCTACTATTATCCCCCTCCTTCCTAACCCCAACCTCCTGGTCATACCCCCACTCTCCTTCCAATCCTCCCTCCAAACCCCCATTCCTAAGTCATTCCCCAACCCTTCCCCCACCATCCCCTCCCTCCCCACCCTCACCCCAACCATTCTTCCTCTCAACCCCCACCTCATAGTCATACCCCACACTCTCTTCACCCCCACCATCCTCCATCTCCCAGTCACACACTCACCATAACCCCTCCCTCCCGCCCCCACCCTCTCACCCACAATCCCCCCTTCCCCCCCTCTCCCCCCCCTCCGTCAACATCGCAAGTGGTGACATCCGGCGTGAGGCACCAATTTACCTGGCAGAGTTTCTCCACACCTGACGAGGCGATATTTCCTTGGCCCGGGGTTAGCTGTGGAGATGACCTTTGACCTGTTGGAGGCTGAGAGAGAGAAAGAGAAGAGAGAATATATACCTTTCTCATCTCTCTCTCTCTCATTAACCTACCTCTCCCACCATCTCCCAACCCTGTCTCTCATTTCCCGCCTCCCACAATCCTCCTCCCTCCCCCCCACATCCTCCTCCTAATCTCTCCTAATTCCTTCCTCCTCCCACACTCCTCTTCGTAGCTCACACGTTTAGCAAGATCTTCCTCTGCACTCCTACACTCCTTCCCTCCCATTCCTACACTCCTTCCCTTCCACTTCTACACTCCTTCCCTTCCACTCCTACACTCCTTCCCTTCCACTCCTACACTTCTTCCCTACTACTCCTACACTCCTTCCCTTCCACTCCTACACTTCTTCCCTTCCACTCCTACACTTCTTCCCTTCCACTCCTACACTTCTTCCCTTCCACACCTACACTCCTTCCCTTCCACTCCTACACTTCTTCCCTTCCACACCTACACTCCTTCCCTTCCACTCCTACACTTCTTCCCTACTACTCCTACACTCCTTCCCTTCCACTCCTACACTCCTTCCCTTCCACTCCTACAATTCTTCCCTACTACTCCTACACTCCTTCCCTACTACTCCTACACTCCTTCCCTTAGACTACTACACTCCTTCCCTTCCACTCCTACACTCCTTCCCTTAGAATACTACACTCCTTCCCTTCCACTCCTACACTCCTTCCCTCCCACTCCTATACTCCTCCCCTAACACTCCTGTTCTCCTTCCGTTCCACTCCTACACTCCTTCCCTTCCACTCCTATACTCCTCCCCTTCCACTCCTTCACTCCTTCCCTTCCACTCCTTCACTCCTTCCCTTCCACTCTTTCACTCCCTCCCTTCCACTCTTCCTTCTACCATATTTCTTACTGTATCTTCAAAACAAAGCAAACCCCTCTTGGTTGTTTTTCTTGTCTTTGCCTACTTTGGTGCTGTTGTTATTCTTGGAGAAAACTTTGACACAGACCTGCATACCATCATCATCATCACCCATCTTCACAGGGTGTACTGTCCTTGTCCTTTCACACCACCCAACATTCCGTTCACTTCTCATTACTTATACAACAACTCTTGACTACCCCACCCACCCTCTCTCTCTTTCACACACACACACACACACACACACACACACACATTACATACCCTCACATCAACAATTCTATCATGCACTTCTCCTAATGAGTATTAATATATATAACAAGCAATTTTACGCCCCACCTCCCCTTAACAAAATCCCAAGGAAAGAGAGAGAGAGAGAGAGAGAGAGAAACAAGATCTCGTCCGAATTTCGCGTTTCACCTCCTCTCTTCAAAAATTAGACAACTGTTGTGTTTATGTATCAATTTTAGCTCGCTTCTTTCATCTCCACTCCTGCGTACAAGAAGAGAGAGAGAGAGAGAGAGAGAGAGAGAGAGAGAGAGAGAGAGAGAGAGAGAGAGAGAGGGAGAGAGAGAGAGAGAATGAAGACTGAAGGTTCTGAGTCTCTCTCGAGGGTCTTGTCCACCTGGTTGAGCTTTACTATATCCCTTGGCTTTGGTGCTCTCTCTCTCTCTCTCTCTCTCATTTGAAAGTTTAGCGAGGAAGTGAGAAAGGAAGGACAAATAGCAGAAAAAAAGGAGAAAGTGAAAGAAGGATGGAGGGAATTACATAGAAACAGCCCAGAGACAGAACACCAGGACAGCAGTCACAGAACACCCTCCGACAGCACACAAAGCAGCATTGAAGCAGCACCAAAACAGCATAGAGGTAACACCACAAGTCCAAAGGCAGCACCACACAGCACAGCCTGGAAGAACAGCACAAGGGGTGGCAGTGGAGGGAGGGAGGAAGAGAGGAACCCCAAGGCGAGAGGGGAAG
>NC_136958.1:5949159-5979159 GCF_032717465.1 Coenobita brevimanus | reverse complement strand
TACGTGAAATACGGTACAAAACGTGAAATAAGCCGAAAAAAGTGAAATAAGCTGCAAAAAGACGTGAAAATAAGCTGAAATGACGTTAAAATAAGCTGCAAAGGGACGTGAAAACAGCTTCGTAACTGATAAAAATAAAGTCGAGTCACCCAGCAACGAGGCCAAGAGAGAGCCTTCTGGACAGGTGCTCATCCATCAATTAGAGCTTAATTAGAGGAAACGCGACGATCCAGGTACCGCTTCACTGGAGACAGGTGTGGCCAGGTGGAACAGACAGCTGGATGGATGGATGGGTGGACTGATGGATGGATGGATGGATGGATGGATAAATAAATAAATAAATAAATAGATTATCTCACCATTAGTTTTTCCTACTACCATATTTACACCATGATCCTACCATTACCTTCCCTCATTTTTTCACCATAGGTCTACCATTTGTTTTTCTCCCACCATAATACCACCATGATCCTACCATTATATTATTTCCTACCACATCTGCACCATGATCCTACCATTAAATTTTCTCCTACCATATCTCCACCATGATTCTACCATTATTTTCTCAGCTATGAGGTGAACAGACAGACACACAAGCGTGAAAACATAATCCTTCACTCTCAGCGGCGGAAATAATATCGATAATGGGAGGTGAGGAAATTCTGAGAAAACCTAATAAATAAAAGAGGTCATGTGGAAGGGCTTAAAAAAACAAAAACAAAATAAAAAGGAATAAAAATCTAACAGGAACAAAAAGGCAATAAACATAGAGAATAGAAATGATAATAAACACACACACACACACAGATACACACACACACACACACACACACAGGCTACTTACACAAACCAAGTCGATCACAATACACTAAGGAGATTTTTTCAGCGCGCGCGCGCACACACACACACACACACACACACACACACACACACATGCTACTTACACAAACCAAGTCGACCACAGTACACTAAGGAGATTTTTTCAGCGCACACGCACACACACACACACACACAGGCTGCTTACACAAACCAAGTCGATCACAATACACTAAGGAGATTTTTTTCAGCGAGCGCACACACACACACACACACACACACACACACACACACACACACACACACACACACACACACACACCAACTTGATCACAGCAGCTACCGGCACACTTTCGGCGTCACCAATAACAAAGAATAAAAAACAACGAGAGAACTGCCACGAAAATAACACCACGAATAACAAATAACAGGAAAAATAACAAAGACAGAAGCTGAGAACAAGAATACCAGAACCAAGAAGAACAATGATAATACAAAGAGGGGGAATAATGGCGTTCGCAATAACAATAACAACAACAACGACAACAACAGCAAGAGGCGGAGGGACCTAAAGATGAGCCATGTGGAGGGGGGGCAAGGGGGAAGGCGAAGCAGGAGGGGAGAGGAGAGAGAAGAGAAGAGAGGAGATGTTGGAGAAGAGAGGAGAGGAAGAAAAGAAGAGAGGGAGGAGAGGAAGAAGAGGGGAGAGGGAGAAGAAGGAGGAGAGAGTTGAGTGGGAGGAGAGGTGCAGAAGGAGATCAGCAAGGTGGAAGGAAGGAGAAGATAGAGAAGATTTAAGGGCGAGAAGAGGGACAGGGGAAGGGAGTGGAATAAGTTGAGAGGGGTAGGAGGTAGAGCAGTCCTGAAGCCCTTAACATGACTGAAAGCAACAAGACCGATAATGAGGTGAGAGAGGAGCGGGATAACAGGACACAAAAAAAAGAAGGAAGCAGGAACCATAGCAGAAGGAAAAAAGCAGGAACAGAAGGATGAAAGCAGGAACAGAGGGGTGAAAGCAGGAACACAGGGGAGAACGCAGGGAAAGAAGGGAGAAACCAGGAACCACAAGAGAAGGAAGAAATCAGGAGCATCAACAGAAAGAGAGCACGAGAGATAATTATGAAAGAAGTCAAAAGAGAAGGGAGAAAGAGAAGCCACAACACAAGGAGGACAGAAGGAGGCACAAGACATTAAAAAAAAAAAAAATGGGATAAGAAAACAGTAACCACCAGAGGGGAAAAAGACACTAAAATTAATCCACAACAGAAAAAAACACAAGCACGATAGAAGATAACAGGAGTATGAAAAACTGACTCGCACCAAAAGAAAAAAAAGAAAAAAAAAGGGAAGAGAACGATCCCAGACACAAAAAAATACAGAACAGGGAAAAGAAAACAAAAAATCCACACAACAAGATACATACAAGAAAGAATAAACGAGGAAAATCAAAACACAAACCCCCCAAAAAACAGGAAAACATCTGAGGAAAAATACCACAAATCTAAACCCCTTCTTTTTCTTGGGTGCGCAAGAAAAAAAAATAACAGGAGCTGCAACAGGCTGCGGTGGGGAAGCAGGGATGGGAGGAGAGGGGAAAAGAGGGGGAGACTGAGGAAGGGAGAGGGAGGAAGGAGACGGGATGGAGGGAAAGAAGGGAAGAGGTTAGGGAAGGGAAGAGGGTAAGGAAGGAAAGGAAGGGGGAGGCAGGGGAGGGGGAGAAGGTGGGAAGGGAAAGGGGATGCAAAGGAAGGGGAAGGTTAGGGAAGGAAGGGAAGGAGGAGGCTGGGGAGGGGGTAAGGTAAGGAGAGAAGGGGCGTGGCGGCAGCAGACCACAACCAATTCCTAGATTGCGGAAGCCACAAGCCCCGCGAATAATTTCCTGGCACCATAAACCACCCGCTGCATGATCCCTCTTACCTCCCCACCCATCCCTCTCACCCTCCACCTCACTCCAACCATCCCTCTCACACCCCCACCCTATCCCATCCCACCTTGCTCACCCTTCCTTCATACCATCACCCACCATTACCCATCCTTCGACCTCTCCATTCCCTTTTCCTCACCCTCTATCGTGACTTCATTCTCTCTCACCCTCTCACCTTCACTGAAGTTCACAAGCTGTAGTACTTTCATCGTAACTTGGTTCAGGCTTTCGTCTATCTCTCTTATTCATTCCCTCACTCTCATTCAACCCTCTCTAATTCCCTCATCACGCACACACCAACATCATTTCACCTCCCTCATTCATTACACTCCCCCACCACTATCCTCATATACCGATTCTTCTCACCACTGTCTTGCCTCATAATTCACCTCCCTCAGCCATCATCACCCACCTCCCTTACTCATCTCTTCACCCACCTTTCCACAACCATCTATCATCAAACTCTCTCAATCACCACTCTCCTCCATCACCAATAATCAATCCCTCTCTCCCGTCAGCGTCGCTTAGGCCTATCACCACTCACTCACACACACACACACACACACACACACGTACACCCCCACACAGGTACACTTCCATATATATTTCGACACCACTGCCTCCCCTCACACTCCCCTTCACATTCCTACGCTCAGTTACACATCCCAATTTCCACTCACAACCATTCTCTCTCGCCTATGTTTCCACCCAATTTGCTCTCGCCTACACCCACACCTGCTCCTACACCCTACCCACCACCTACTACCCACGCACATATACACACACCAACACCCATCCATTTTTAGTTACACCTACTCTACACTGACCACTTCCACCTCACACACACGCGCACACACACACACACACACACACACACACACACACACAACCACCTACCTACACCTCTACACCCAGATCTCCACCCACCCATACACACATCCACAACTCTACACCCAGATCTACACCCACACACACCGTCTCCTGTCCAGCCACACCCACACCCTCTAAACATGCATTTTACCGTAGTATTATTAAGAGCCACAGGGAAATGAGTTAATTAGCGTCATTATTCCAACAATTTCCCCTCCCGCCGGCCACCAGTGTAACGCAGGCCCGGCTGGCGAGGCTTCATTACTTAGGCTTCACGGCACGGGCTTCATTACCTAGGCTTCATGACGCTGGCTTCATTACCGAGGCTTCATGACGCTGGATTCATTAATTAGGTTTCATGTAAGGTTTCACGACCAAGGCTTCATGGTACAGGCTCCATTACTCGGGCTTCATGACACAGGCTTCACGGCAAGGTTTCATTAAGGCTTCAAGGCACAGGTTTCATTACCAAGACGTCACAACTGCGGCTTCACTACTCAGGCTTCATATCAAGATTTCATGACAGGCTTCTTTAAACTTCAACAGGACAGGTTTCATGTCAAAAAGTCAGGTTTCCATTATAGAGGTTGCACTGCAGAGGATTCAGGCACGGGGGTTTCATTACGCAGGCACCACGAGCGGAAAAACTGGTTAGGATTTTGCCACAAGAGTTTATAACAATTTCACGGCAAATGTTTCACAAATAAGCAGAAAGGTTTCACATCAGGTTTCATTAGCAAAGAGGGTTTATTAGGCTTCACTGGCGGAGGTTTCATATTAGGGTTTACTAGCAAGGGGGTTCATTTGGCTTCACTGGAGGGGGTCTCATTTTAGGGTTCATTTGTGTGGAGTTCATGACACGTTTCAGAAGCAAAGGGTTTCATCAAAGGGTTCACTTAAGGATGTTTCGTTAGTTTACAGTCGAGGCTTCAATTACTTTTTACAGGTAGAAATTTTAAAAATGTTTCACCACGGCAGAGGCTTCATTTGAGTTTTAAAGGCAGAAACTTCAAAAGGAAAATCGGAAGAAAATAGTAAAGAAGGTTTCGCAGTTTTGGAGATGGGAGGGCTTCAGATGCACTTCCAGTTATTGAGATCCTACCGGGAAGGCTTCAGAATTCACCACAGGCTTCCGGTGGCCATAAAGATAGTCAGAAAGAAGGATAGATAGCCGGACAGATAGACAGGTATGCCAACAGACACAGAGAGGCAGACAATGATACACAATGGACAGATATGCAACAGACATGCAGACTGTCAGGTGAGCAGACAAAGATGGTTAGATACAGACAGCAGAAACAGCCACTGACAAATAGATATGCAGACAAAGAGAGACAGACAAATAAAGAGGCAGACAAAGATAGCAAGATAGACACAGACAGATACACAGACAGACACAGATGTATATAGTAAGATTGACTGACTGACAGGGAAGGAGAGGGGTGAAGAAAACAAATATCTGTGTCTACCTGCGGTGGTGGAGGTAATTACCAGGTGTGCGTTCAATTATGCAGGAGTTAAAAGGCAGAACAGGTGTACCTAACTGGAGCTATTTAACACGACTGGTGTGTGTGTGTGTGTGTGTGTGTGTGTGTGTGTGTGTGTCAGAGATATCTAAAGATTGATATAGACAGACAGACATATAGATAGACATACTGATAGATAGACAGACACATAACAAGGTAGATAGACAGATACAGATAGATAGATAGACAGACAGACACATAGACAGGTAGACAGATACAGAAGACAGACATAGCTACATACAAAATACCGAGAGAGAGAGAGAGAGAGAGAGAGAGAGAGAGAGAGAGAGGGGCTTTTGTTATAGGCCTACTGTCCTTTTATTTTCCCCTTTTATTGCTAACTTTTTTTTTTATTAATATTAGGAAGGAATTACTTTGCTAGATTCGTAAGGCCTGCGTGGTCAGTGTATTTTTTTTTTAATCAGTCAGTGTTCCTTTTTTCTGATATTTTTCACTCTCTCTTGCAGTTTTTCGCTTTTCCTACATTCGTTCCGGTTTTATTTTTATTCCTTATTCTTTCACTCAATTTCTTTTTTCCTTTTCCTTCCCTCATTCTACTTTTATTTTCTTCCTTATTCCTTCACTCATCGTTATTTTCTTTTCTCCTTGTCCTTCACTCACTCTGCTTTTATTTGATCCTTTTCCTTTCAGTCTAATTTTCCTTCCTCCTATCGCTCAAATCCCCTCCCCTTTTTCCTCCGCTCTCTTTTCATATATCTATATTTTTTCCCCCCGTCACCCGTCCTTATTCTCTCCTTTCCTTCCTCCTTCCCAGCCTCTCAATCTTTGCTCCATTGCGTCCCACTCACTCTTCTTCCATATTTTCTCCTCTCTCTCTCTCTCTCTCTCCTACATTCTCAGCTCTTTTTTGTCTTTTTCCTCGACACTCTCTCACTGCCCATCACTCTTCCTATCACTTCCTCCCTCCTTCTCTCTCTCTCTCTCTCTCTCTCCACCGCCCACCTGGGAAATGCGCTGCCCCTCAGGTAAAGAGCTGCTTGACTGGCTTTGATCTGTCTCCACCACCGCCATTGCCATCTCCATCACTATCTCTCCATCACCACCACTACCATCAATACTATCACCATCACCACCACTACCATCAGTACTATCACCATCACCTCCACCCCTACTTTCCCCAATACCACCACTACCACCACCATCAAAAGTATCATCAACATTACCATCACCATCACTGCCTTTTCATCACCATCACCACCAGTCTCTTCATCACCATCAACTTCTACACCACCTTCAGCATTTCTCCATCACCACCACTGCTCCTCCATCACCACCAATATCGTACATCTCCATCACCATCGCTACCTCAACGCTGCCACTTTGTAATCACCATAAATGCTAAACACATCCCCAGTAAGGTGTATCTCATCACCATTACCATCTTGCAACAGGCTTTTCACCCGTACCACCACCATCACCAACACCACCACCACCATCACCATCACCATCATCATCATCACCACCACCACCATCACCATCATCACAATTATGAGTTACGGTACTATTTTCATGTCATCAATATTTGCACCTAAGTCACCTGCAATATCACCACACTTCACATTTCCGTCCTTTCAGAGCTTCTTCAACACAGACCTGATGAAGAACAGGTGCTACGGCCAAACATCCTTTCGTAACAAGCATCGTATTCTACCACCAGTTTCCACTGCACCTCCTCGTGACTAGCATCATAATCCAGGGTTAACATACCATAACAGTTCAATATTTACAGGTGGAGAGAAGGACAAGTATAACCTTAATTTTCACAGGTGGATACAAGGAAATTTTAGGTCGTCAGAGTTCAATACTGACAGGTGAAGTGAAGGCAATTTTAGGCCGCGTTAGAGTAAATGGCGTATAATCACCCACTCCCTTCCTCCCAGCTAATTAACCATTCCCTTTCCACTATGGGCAGGAGTGGGAGTGAGCGCCTGTCAGAGTTACGAGCATAACTTGTTTAACTTACTGGAAGCCTCATTATGCTCCATATTAAAACAAGTTACACCTCTGCCCCAAACTTTGTCCCGGTAATTAACATACTTGTAAATTGAATGATACACGCCGTCGCCCACCACCTCCCCATCACGGGCTTCCTTTACCTAGATAGGACCGTAATTAGGGACAGATTTTATGGACCACGCTTATTACGGACCAGAACCCTTGTTACAGACCTTATTACAAACGACTACCGCCACTACACTTATTATGGAACACTGTCTTTATTACGAACCACAACCCTTATTGCAGACTACATCCCTTATTACGGACCACATCCCTTATTACGGACCCCATCCCAAATTACGGACCACCCCAGTTATTACGGACACTGCAAGTACAAGAGACGCAATGACTCAGTGGATATCGCGTCAGAGTGGAAAGAAAATGTTGGCAAGCATAAAGGGTGGCTCACGTGAATACTGTGCAAGAAAATTAAAGAAAAAATGTCTGCCGAGGGACGGAAGAAAGTAGGAAAAAGAAAAAAGAAAAGAAATCACCTCCAGAACAAATTAAAGATAAAATAGCTACTGATATAAATAGTGACTGCAGAGGTAGTTTAATAAGCAGAAATAGTCACAGACCCATTGAGTCCAAGCCCACCCCTCACAGGATGCCGGGTTAGACAACAGAGAGAGAGAGAGAGAGAGAGAGAGAGAGAGAGAGAGAGAGAGAGAGAGAGAGAGAGAGAGAGAGGCAGCTGCCCCGCTTGTGTCTAGTTCAATATCGAGAGTATTTGCTCAGGAATATTGAATACTTGGGTGGCTCTGTGTGTGTGTGTGTGTGTGTGTGTGTGTGTGTGTGTGTGTGTGTGTGTGTGTGTGTGTGTGTGTGTGTGTGTGTGTGTGTGTGTGTGTGTGTGTGTGTGTTCTAAAAGTCCATCCTGAGATTATATAAGATCGTTTAGAGGAATCAGTAAAAAATGACTAAAACACACAAACACACACACACACACATTAAGCTAACAAACAAGAAAGAGTCTAATAAGAGTCTAATGCTACGGGATCACACACACACACACACACACACACACACACACACACACACACACACACACAGGTAAACTTTAGGGTAAAAATGCGTGCAAAATCAGATATTCAAGGAAGCCTAGACAACCGCCACCACAGACTGTCCGAATGTCGCGCGTGTGGGACTGACTCCTGGGCCTAAACTGCACATCACCCACCACGTTGAGAGAGAGAGAGAGAGAGAGAGAGAGAGAGAGAGAGAGAGAGAGAGAGAGAGAGAGAGAGAGAGAAACACACGTCTCCTTTTCCACGGTGCATACAAAGTGGATCCAAACAGACACACGCTCCTTAAGTGGCACCAGAAATGTCTTAACTTTGCACTTTATAACTCAATACTTAAATATAAACAAAGAAAGTGCTCTAGTACAATTATTTGAAAAAAATCTTAGTTACTTTCACTTCAAAGGATTATATTTGGTGGCTACGTACGCATGATAGTAGCAGCAGTAGTATAGTAATAATAATAATAATAATAATGAAAAAGTTATAATGCTATCTCTGCTATATTATATTTCGTTTTTTATATTTCCTGATGATCCTGCCTGCTTCACTATATCACCCTAGCTAAAGGCGTAAGATTTATTCAGCTTAAGAGTATTATCAACGTGATTATTTCTATAAGATAATTATAACTTTTAACGACAGAGTAATCACTCCTGTAACTACTAACGCTGACTACTAACACTACGACAAACAAATGACTACTAAACCACAATTAACCTAACTACTAACACGGCCACTTTTAACATTACCACCAACGCTACGACTCTCAAAGCTATGGCTGTGGACATTTAACATCCTAATTAACAAAAAGGACAGGTAATTTAATAACCACTTAACAGGTAAGCTTTGACAATGCAGACTTAATTTCGCGAGGACTCAAAGTTCCCTCTCCCTTAACTGCCAAATTAAGTTCTTTTAATTAGGCCCTAATAAGCAAGCAATTATATTTTTAAAGAGCAGAATATAGAGGTGCAGATGCGTTACAATCCTATCCAGTGGAATCGACTTCTGTTTAGCGGATGCGATTCACGGCTGGGATATGACACGTATATTAAGGCAGGACTGAGGGTGGTTCAATATGGCTCCCACGCGGCGTCACCCACAAGCGAAGCCAATACCAGGCCATCTCTATACACCCTCACGGCGCCACTCCCCGATACAGCTGGCCACGAACACACACCAGTCCACACCAGATGGGTTAATATGCGGGTGGTATGGTCCTGCACACTTCATACCGGCCATACCAGCTTTGTTTATACCAGGGGATACACTACAAGCCAGACCCAAAACACACACACACACACACACACACACACACACACACACACACACCACAACCCCCTCACACACACCCCTCCCCTTCACACTTCCACACACATTCCTCCCACACACACTCCCCCACACACAAACCCCTCCATCCTCCCCTACACACACAGTAACCATCGCAGCGAGGTAACTCTTGGGTAACCACAGTAGCTAGGTAACTCTTGGGCCCGGAATTACTCTGAAGTTTAGTGGGGTAACAAAGTGAACTCTGGGAAAAATTTAATCAAGTGTTTTTTGGACAGTTAAGTGGCAAAGTGGGGTATGAGTCCTGTTTATAATGGACTGGGAGGGGGAAGGTATAAAAACAGGGACACAGTTGTCTTACTGTGAGGGCAACGGTGAGGAAAGGGAGGTAACGGTGAAGAGAACAGTAGGCAGCGGTGAGGAGAGGACGGGACGTGGCTGTGAAGAGAGCTAACGGCAAGCAACGGTGAAGAGATAACGGGAGACAACGGTGAAAAGAGATTACTGCAGACAACGGTGAGGAAGGGTGGAAGGTGACGGCGAAGAGAGCTAACGTTAAGCAACAGTGAGAAGATAAACGACAAATCGCCTCCATGTCGCCCTGTCCCATGCCATTTCGCTGCCCTCCCCCCAACACACACCCCTCTCTCTCAGAAAAAAAATGAAAATTAATCCCAGTCTGCATTAACAGCCATAATGAGGAGCAGATTGGATTACGTAATTGCCTGGTAATACAGCAATTAATCATAATTATGTTTGGTAACTGCTGAATTTGACACATCAGAAAAAAAAGAGAGAAAAAAAAAAGGAAAAATGTAAAAAGTCAGAAATTGGACTGAAACCATGAAGCGTGATCGTCCACATAAACACCATTATTTATTTTTATTTAGATTTTCTGATGAATTTGACTCTCTCTCTCTCTCTGCTAAAGATATAATTATAATACAAAAACTTCCTTATTGTCTTACCTTCGCACCTGGGCAACCTTCACACCTGGACAACCTTCAGCACGTACCTGGAAGAAAGAACAATATTCATTATCATTATCATCATCATCATCATCACCACCACCACCACGACCTACACCACTTTCACCACCATTACTATATATACTGTACACATATAAATAAATGCTGTACATAAATTAATACGTAAGTACATAAATACATAAATAAATAAACAAATATATAAATAGATAAATCATTGTTAAAAAGGCTTAAAATTTTCCCTAATGTGCTTCAGGATGTAACCACAACGACTAATTCTCTCTCTCTCTCTCTCTCTCTCTCTCTCTCTCTCTCTCTCTCTCTCTCTCTCTCTCTCTCTCTCTTTACCTGTAGCCTTTACGACAGAAATAGACAGATCGATTTAACACAGATACATACATAGAGAGAGAGAGAGAGATGGGGAAGACGCCGGGGCAAGTGTGCGAAACAGCCTGCGTGTGAAATACAACCCGAGTGTAGAGAGAATTAATTTGGGTCCGACAGGGTGCGAGAACCGAATGGACAATATCATTATTCAGGAGAAGGGGGGAGGGGAAGAGGGGGAAGAGAGGGGGTGGGGGAAGAGAGGGGGAGCGGAAGAAAGGAGGGGTGAAAGAGAGGGGGAGTGGAAGAGAGGGAGGAGGGGAAGAAAGACGACGGAGCGGCGACGAGGAAAGAAAGGATGCGGTTGGGGGAAGAGAGGGGAGGGAAAGGGGGGGAAGGGAGAGAAAGGAGGGGAAGGTGGGGGAGGAGAAAAGAAGGGGAGGAAAAGAGCGGGGGAGGGGAGAGAGGGGGAGGGGAAGAGAAGGGGAGGGATGAAAGGGAGAGGGGAAGGAAAGAGCGAGCCAGGAGGGCAGTGGGGGGTGCGAAAGACAGGAAAGGGAGAGGAACAGGGGAGAGGAAGATGGATGACGAAGAAGGGAGGAAGGCTTAATGAAAAAGAAAGGGGAGATAAGGAGGGCAGCTGGGGAGGATAAGGGATAAGGAGAGAGAAAAGGTCTTAGCAGTGAGGGGGAGATATGGAGGAGGAGGAGGAAGAGGAGGAGGAGGAAGAGGAGGAGGAGGAGGAGGAGGAGGAGACGAAACGTGAGGGAGAAGGAAGTACAGAGAGGGAAAGCCGAGGGGAGGAGGAGGGGAGATAAAAATTCGTAAAGATAAGTAGACGCCAAAAAATGGGGAGAATGAGTGACACGAAAAATAAGAGTAGGAAGGGTGGGGTGAAAGGGAAAAATGGGGAGATGGGGAGATGGTTGGCTGGGGAAGGAAAAAATGGGGAGGAAAAAAGGAAAGTTATGAAGATGATGATGGGAGGAGAGATGGGGCGGAATGGGAAACGGAATGGAAGAGAATGTTGGGTTACGGATGAGGGGAGAAGAAATGATATAAGGGGGGAGAGAGAGAGAGAGAGAGAGAGAGAGAGAGAGAGAGAGAGAGAGAGAGAGAGAACGTGTGCAATAAAAAAAAAATCGGGACGAGTTACCAAAGTGTGCGTGCGTGTACAAGTATGACCATGCGCGTATGTATGCGTATAGCTGCGTGTGTTTGCGTGCGTGTGCGTGCTGCGTGTGGTATAATATTTGGCAAATGAGTAAAGTGGTGGTAATTCAATCTATTAGGCGGGCAGCGGAGGCAATCAGAGCTCGACCGGACAAACGAAATATAGGTTGAAAATGCGAACCCCACAAATGGCTTTAGATTGATTGAAGTGAGGGGGAGGATGCGAGAGGAGAGACGGGATGCTGTGGGAGGGAGAGACGGGAGGCTGTGAGAAGAGGGAGAGACGGGAGGCTGAGGGAGAGACGGGAGGCTGGGTGAGGAGGGAGAGACGGGAGGCTGAGAGAAGAGGGAGAGACGGGAGGCTGGGAGAGGAGGGAGAGACGGGAAGCTGGGAAAGGAGGGAGAGACGGGAGGCTGGGAGAGGAGGGGGAACCGGGAGGCTGGGAGAGGAGGGGGAAACGGGAGGCTGGGAGAGAAGGGGGAGACAGGAAGCCGGGAGAGGAGGGAGAGACGGGAGGCTGGGAGAGGAGGGAGAGACGGGAGGCTGGGAGAAGAGGGAGAGACGGGAGGCTGAGGGAGAGACGGGAGGCTGAGGGAGAGACAGGAGGCTGAGAGAGGAAAGAGAGACGGGAGGCTGGGAGAAGAGGAAAAGAACGGGGAGGGAGGGAGAGAGGATGAGGAGAGGGGATGGTGGGAATGAAGAAGGCGCGGGAAGCTGGGTGGGAGGGGAAGAACAGGGAGGGATGGAGGATGAGGAAAGGAGATGGATGGAGGGACTGGATGGGAAAGGGCGAGGGATGGAGGAAGGGAATGATGGCGAGATTAGAAGGAAAGGGGAGGAATGAGGGACGAGGGGGGAGAGGGAGGATGGAGAGAGAGGAGGCTGCGAGAGGAGGGGAAGATGGGGCGAAGAAGAGAAGGGAGGACAAGGAGGGTAACAGGAAGGAGGGAAGGGGAGTGGATGGAGAAAGGAGGGTCAGAATGATGAAAAAAGGAAGGAAGGAAGGATGGAATGAAGGAGGGAGGGAGACAGGATAAGGAGGGGAAAGTCAGACTGATATGGCAGGAAGGAAAGAAGGCAGAGAGCGATGGAAAGACGAGGGGAAGGATAGAGGAACTGGAAGAGAAAAGGGGAAAGATGAAGGGATTAGAAGGGGGAGGAAAGGGAAAGGGAGGAAGGGGGATGATGGGAAGCCTAGAGAGGAAGGAAGAGGACGGGAAGGAGGGAGGTGAAGGAAGGAGAGGTGGGGAAGGAGGAAAACTAGAAAGAAGGAATAACAGAAGCTGGAGGAGGGTAACAGAATAAGGAAGAAAAGGGGGGTACGTGAAGAAAAAGATGAAGACGAAGAAGGAAAGCCAGAGTAGCGAGGTGTGAAATATGACGTGAGGGTGACAGACGGTGGTAATGATCCTTGTCAATGAGCGGAAAATGAGGGATTGAAAATGATTCCAAACCCCTTGACCTGGTGATTGAAAGTGACACCCGCCAGCACTGAAATACTCTCACTCTAACACACACCTGGAGAAATGTGTGTTTGTGAACAATATATTACTTCTACTATTACTGCTACTACTACTACTACTACTCTACTACTACAACAACAACAACAGCAACTACTACTACTACTACTACTACAAACAATAATAATAATAATAATAATAATAATAATAATAATAAACAGTACCAATAACATTCTAAAACAGACACGTGCAAATACATACATTAAACAAATAAAAATAAACCTACAATAAAAACAACAATATAACGCTAAACCAAATACGTTCCCTCAAAAATGGAAACTGGAAATGCATGTCCATTAATTTTAAAAAAGTATAATAAGGCTGAACAATACAAACTGAAAAATACAGTCAAAATTCTATGTATCACACCGTAAAGAGTATAAATGTATGGTGATCGTGTTTATAACTATATCGTTCATTATTAATACACACCATCACAAACACGATAACCGATAAATAAATAAATAAAATAGACACCAAATCGAAACGCAAAACCAATATGTTCACAGATTTATAATAACAGCAAATTAAAACACACAAAGTTGGTGTTCATAAATACAATGTTCATTAATGTTAACAAGAGTGAACACAACAGAGCCAACACAATGGTATGTATGTAATGTATGTATGTGTGTATGTATGTATGCATTTTTCTGTATGTATGTATGTATGTATGAATGTATGTATGTATGTTTTATGTTTGCATGTATATATGTATGTATTTTTTGTTTTATTCGTGACTGTATATTGTATGTATGTAAATATGTACCGTATGTATATTATGTACCGGGTATGTATATGTGTATGTCTGTCTGTATGTATATATGTATGTATATATGTATGAATGGTAATTTCAGCGGACGGTTAGCACACGCCTGGTGTGGGTAGCCAGCTAAAAGAAAATAAGAAAAACGAAAACAGGTATGTATTATGGAGGCCATATAATTTCACGTCACTTTTACACTTCTAACTGAGAGAGAGAGAGAGAGAGAGAGAGAGAGAGAGAGAGAGAGAGAGAGAGACTCCTAATTACAGGCCCTATGTGATCGCCAAAATACATAGATTGTGTGGGTAATTAGGCACACAGGAGAGGCAGCCCACGCCCCCCTCCCTCATACACCTGCAAAAGACCCACTGAATATTCATACGTTGATATTATGCGTGGAATATAGCTAAAGGTTTATTTCATTTTTTTTTTTTCTTTTTGGGCCGAAAAATCTACACGTCCCGATGGTGTTGTGTGTGGGTGTTGCGTCAGTGGTTCGTCTCTCTCTCTCTCTCTTTCAGTTTCCGCCCGTCTGTCTGTCACTTTCTTTTTATCTCACGCTTTTTCGACTGTCACTTACTCAACATCAACTCTCTCTCTCTCTCTCTCTCTCTCCATACCACATCCACATAAAAAAACACATGAAAAAATAAAAACAATTCGTATTCTTATAAATTAATTTCTCCAGCCAGCTAGGGACATAATTTCATCTCCAATTTCTTTTTTTCATCCCTTAAATATTCACCAAAAAATATAACAAAGAATAAAAAATAAATCCTGCTTCACCTTCCATATTAATTTCCTCCCCAACGTCTTCCAAGAAAGTGGATTTAATCAAGGAGGTTTCAGCGTCTAAAGGCTCAAGGTACAGAAAGCTCTTGTACTCACTAATATTTTTACTTTCTCCAGAACCCCCTTCAAATACCAGAGCACTATTATACTTTGACTGCATCTGCTCTAGGTGAAACTTGAGCCCCCGTACACAAGGAATAACTAGACTTGAGGAAACAGAGTTCTGTCGTTGGGAACAGTCAGTGACCTCCTCAAATGGTTAAAAAATTTCTTTTTGAACCCAGGCCATCTCCCAAACACAAATGAAACCGAGACCATGATCAATACGAGACCACAGAGACCAGTTCTCAACCAAGACAGACCTTTTCACAGCCAAACAAACCAATCTACAAACATACAGACCAATTTATAACAAGGACAGACCATCTCAGAGCCCACAGACCAACTCTCACCCAAACAGGACCCATTCATAGCCAAGGCGGACCATTTCTCACTCAAACAGACCACCCTACACCCATTCAGATTAATATAAAATCAAGACAGACCTATCCTCACCCAAACAGACCACCTCTCACCCATTCACACCAAGTCATAATCAAGCCAGACCATCTCACAGTTCACAGACCACCTCTCGTCCACACAGACCAACTTGAAGACAAACCAACTTCCTTCCATACAGACCATCTCACAACCCATACACCAACTCGCGGCCGACCAAGACAGACCAAATTACAACTCTCTCAGACCAAATGACGAAAGTAACTACCGATCAACGTTCTATGATCATTTCGCATCCTCTCTCTCTCTCTCTCTCTCTCTCTCGTGTGTGTGTGTGTGTGTGTGTGTGTGTGTTTTACTCTCTGCCACAATATTCTTCACCCATTATATATTTCAATCTCTCTGTCTGTCTGTCTGTCTGTCTGTCTGTCTCTCTCTCTCTCTCTCTCTCTCTCTCTCTCTCTCTCTCTCTCTCTCTCTCAGTGAAATACAAGAAGTTAATCATAAAGCCGTAAAGCAGAGGCTGTCAACAACTTGCACAATACACATGCTGGGCCTGAGTTAATTACGAGCTGACTCTCTCTCTCTCTCTCTCTATCTATCTCTCTCTCTTTAATTATCCTGTGCTACCATTTCTTCGTCCACTGGCACTATCTTTAACTCTTCGACTATCTCCAGCTCTCTCTTTTCTATTCCTCCCTCCTATCTTCTTATCACTATCTCTCTATCTCTCCCTTACCTCTAAAACTCCCTCTGCCCTCTCCCTTTCTCATAATTATGCCTCGTTTTCTCTCCATCCCTTTCTCCTTTCTCTCATATTCTTCCTCCCTCATTTTCTCTGCTCAATGTCTCCTCCCTCCCTCCCTCTCCTCTCAGCCTCCACCCTCCCTTTGTCCTATATATATGTGTTCTCTCCCCCTCCCTTCCTCCTCCCCTTTCTCTCCTCAGTATCTGTCTTCGTTTCTGATCTCTCTCTCTCTCTCTCTCTCTCTCTCTCTCTTTCTCTCTTCAAGTGCTCCTCCTACTTCCATTTGTATCTCACTATCATTTTCTCCCCTTCCCTTCCTCTCAACTCTCTTTTCCTACCTCCTCTCTTTTCCTTTCTTTTTCTTTTCCTTCCCCCTCTCCCGTTCTCGCTCTTTTCTCTCTCCCCTTCCTCTCCACTCTTCTCTCCCACCCTTCCTCTCATCTTTCTTCTCCTACCTCCCTTCTAATCTTGTTTCCACTCTCTTTTTCCCTCTCCCTTCCTCTCTTCATTCCCTCTTCCTTCCTCCCGCATCTGGTCATTTTTCTCCTTTGGTCATTCGTCCCTCAATTAATTTTCGACCCTCTCTCTCTCTCTCTCTCTCTCTCTCTCTCTCTCGCTCTCTCTCTCTCTCTCTCACACACACACACACATTTTTTTTCCCACTGTCTCTCAGCTTCCGTCCATCTGACTGTCACTTTCTGTTTATCCCACTCCTTTTCGACTGTCACTCACTCAGCATCTCTCTCTCTCTCTCTCTCTCTCTCTCTCTCTTGCCGCAACACTGCTCGGTCTTCCTCTTCCTCCCTCCCACTCTCCAGTTTGTCTCATGATATTTATTGCCACATCACTTCCTCTCTCTCTCCCTCCCTCTCTCTCTCTCTCTCTCTTCCTTTATTGAGGTACTGCACGGTGAGAAAGAAGTAATTATGAAGGAATAAATAAGAAATGAATAAGACGAGAGAGAGAGAGAGAGAGAGAGAGAGAGAGAGAACCCCCACCCCCCACCTCCCTCCAACACACTCTCTTCTCCGCCATTATTCAATTCTGACCCTAGCGACAATGGCCGGGGCTCTGGCACTACCCCCCCCTCCCCACCCCAACCACCTCCACCATTACTCTATTACAGTCTCTCTCTCTCTCTCTCTCACACACACACACACACACACACACACACACACACACACACACACACACACACACGCGCGCGCGCACACACACACACACACACACACACACACATCTCTTCCTCCTATCCATCAACCTAGGCAACTCTCTCTCTCTCTTATAATGCCCTCACCTACCATTCCCTGCCACAAAACCAGCTCTCTCTTCCACCTACCTCCCCCTCCATTCGCATCCCCAAACAACTGCCAACAAACAACTTAGTCCTAATTCCCACCAGCCTACTCACCCATCCACATCATCCCAACACGTCAATCCACTCAATCTCAACTCTTAACCATATACCTTCTCAAAATTCCACTCACCAAATCAATCGCCCATTTGTCTTATTCATCCACACATATCCATTCCAAGCTACCCAATCCACGAATCATCAACTCTCCCAATCAGTTACCATCCCAACCTTCCACTCCACCAATCCACACTATCCACCCTCAGTTACTATAAGTCTCACCTCATCCCCACTCACCTATTCGTTCACCCCCATCCAGCCCACTAAATCTATCCACCCACCCACATTCTCCTCCATTTACCCACTCAGTCTCCCCCATCCAATCACACTCTTACCCACCCAACCACCCATTCACACTCTCTCACACCCACCCATTCACACTCTTCTCAACCCATCCACACATCCATTCTCTCCCATCCACTCACCGACACTCTACCCCACCCACACACTCACTCACTCTCTTAACCATCCAAACACCCACATTCCTCGCCACCTACACTCTCCCCCACCCACTCCCCCAACCCACTAATTATCCTTCCCAGGGGGTATTTAGGTAGGAGTTAATTTACATGTTCCTGTTATGATTACAAATGCAAGGACAAGGAAGACGTGATAACAAAATAACAACCTCATCAACACTAATTATTAACATTATCACCCCCACCACCACCACCACTTCCACAACAACCAACACTACCATCACCATCACCACCTCCACAATCACTAACATTACCACCACCGCCACCACCACTTCCACAATCACCACCACCACCACGATCACCACATCCACAATCACAAACACTACCACCACCACCACCACTACAACAACCATACACACCACCACCACTACAACAACCATACAACACTACAACAACTTCAATAGAGGGCCACTGGAAGAAAGGGAGAGTGACAGCTAAAATTAACCCTTCCTAGACTGGCGATGTACGACTCAGACATCAATAGCTAATCAATAACACCACTATACCTAACTTCACCTCCAGCATCACCTTCACAACCACCAACAAGGATATCGCCATCACCATCGTCATAATCATCAAGTGTACCACCATCTCCATCAGCGCCATCATCACCAGTAGCAACAATCACCACGACCAAAACCAACACTGTTACCACGTTCACACAATACAGCAAATGGTACACACACACACACACACACACACACACACACACACACACACACACACACACACACACCACTCGCTGGTGCAGTTGTAACGTTCTCGCTTGCCATCTGGTAGACGGGAGTTCGCGCCTCGCTCAGGTTGCGAAAAGTTTCACTAACGAAGTGGGTGGTTACTGTCCCCCTTGAGCAAGGGGACGGGTGTGCGTGTGTGAAGGTCACAGCCTTGCCCTTAGATCGGACTATATGAGCTCTCAGCTCCCTTCCGGGAGGGTAAAAGCTGACGATCACGACCATCAAGTGATCCTGACCGACCCGGTAAATTACACACACACAAATAAACACTTTCTCAATTATCTTTCATTCCTTTCTCTGCCCTTCCTCGTGTCCTCTTTTCATTCTAACACTCCTGCCTACTCTCTCTCTATCTCTCTCTCAGGCAAGGACAGGTACTAATGACAGGGGTACACAGAAGGTTATAGTGAGTGGTTTCCCTAGGCATACACATTTTCTCTTATGTCCTTCACATTACAGGAAAACATTAGGCCTACGCAATGACAAAAAAGTAGTAGTAGTAGTAATAGTAGTAGTAGTAGTAGTAGTAGTAGTAGATGCTGTATAACATCATCTAATCAGTAGCTACAATAAAAGATTAATTATATCTTTACAATGATGATCTTGAAAATATTTATGTAAACTGCCCCTCCCTGTAAAACAATTAACTCTAAGCCTTGGCCACCCCGTTTGGGATACATGGCGTCTGGCAATGAATGAATGAATGAATGATAATGACAAACAAGAAGCTATACTCCTTTCACTTTCACTTAGCCCAGATTTTTGTCCTTTTGTATCTTATTGCACGTAGCTCAGTGGCAGAAAAAGACAATACTTTGGCTCTCCGTCCCTTCCATAACACTTCTTCGTGACTAGCATCGCATTCTAACGCTCATCTATTGCTACACCTCAGCATTCAAGTTAGAGAGATGGAAATTTTGGATCAAGTTAGAGATGGAAATATTAGACCAAGTTAGAGATGGAATTTTTAAACCAATTCAGAGAGACGGAAATTTTAGACCAAGTTAGGGAGATGGAACTTTTAGACTAACTCAAAATAAAAAGGGATTACTATAACATATAATAAACATCAACAAAATATTCCATCATACATAAGCCCGTCTTTACATTCACTTCCCTTACAGTACGGTATTTCACACACACACACACACACACACACACACACACACTTTGGCTACCCCTATCACACGCAGGGTTGCTATTCTCATGGCGACAATTGGTTCTTTGTCAACCACATCCTTTCTCTCTCTCTCTCTCTCTCTCTTCCTCATATCACGACCAATAACAGGATCATTCACTCGTTCTAACCAGCCCATATGCAACAACCTCTCTCTCTCTCTCTCTCTCTCTCTAAACGTTGATCAGAACACAACCATGAGAGAGAGTGACGGTGGAGGGGGGGGGGTCTACTAGCCAGCCAACCACCACACAATACCTGAGTAATGAAGAAGGAAGCAGAACTGACACACCATTCCACCGAGGCAGCTCAGACCACGAAAATCACGGCATGGCGAAGGGAAGGGTTGGGAAGGAAGGGAGGGGGAAGGGGAAGGGGAGGAAGGGAGGGGAGGGATGAGATAAGATGCTGAGGGGAAGCGAGGGGAGAGGAAGGGTTTGGGAAAGGAAGGAGGGTGCTGTGATGAGAAAGGAAAGGAAAGGAATTGTAGGGAAGGGAATGGCAGATGAAGAGAAGGGAACAACTAACATCAGGGACGGAAAAGACAAGACGGAAGGGGAGGGAAGGGAAGGGAAGGATAGGGACGGAAAGGAAGGATAGATTAGGATAGGAAAGGAAAGGAAAAGAAAGGATACGATTGGATAGGATTGCAAAGGAAAGGATAGGAGAGGAATGGATGGAGATTAGGAAAGAAATGAAGCCTGAATGAAAAACAAACGAATGCAAAAAGGAAGGGAAAGGAATGAATGGAGCCGGAGAGGGACGCGGAACCTGGAATGGAAACAGAATGAGGAAGGAAGGGAAGGAGAAGGAGGATGGGAGAAGGGAAAAGCAGCTTAGGCCACGACCATCAAGACATCGGAAAGAGAAAAGAAGGGAGGGGAGGGGAGGGAGGGGAGGGGAGGGAATGGAGGTATGTAATAAAGTAAAGAGGGAAGCAAAGGAAAGGAGGAGGGGATGATAAGACAGAAGCAGAAGTTACAAGAAGGGAAAGAGGCCTTGTAAATGTAGAGGGTATAGATGAATATGAAGGATGCAAGAGAGATAAGAAGAAGGAAAGATGACAATGTGGGAATGAGTGGATGAGGTAATAAAGAGGGAAGGAGAGGAGAGATGAGAGGGAGTTGGGAGGAGATGGTGAAGAGGGAAGGTACGGAGAATTGAGGAAGAGTGAACAGGGAGAGCTGGTGAAGAGGGAAGGAGAGAAAGAGGCGGTGAGAAGGGAAGTGGAAGAGGGGCTTAAGAGGGGTGAGTGATGATAAGGAATGGAGAGAAAGAGGTAGTGAGGGGGGAAGAGGAATTGCAGCTGAATATGGGAGAGTAGAGCAAAGTGAAGGACAGGGAGAGGTGATGAAGAGGGAAGAAAAGTGAAGAGGGAAAGAAATGGAAAGATGATGAAGAGGGAAAGAAATGGAGAGATGATGAAGAGGAAAGAGTGGTGAAGAGGGAAAGAGATGGAGAGGTGATGAAGAGGAAAAAGTGAAGATTACCATTCAGAAAGGAAAAGTGCCATGGAAGTATTTACATGGAAGGATAAATGGATCACTTGTTTTACACTATCACAGCCTTAAAGAGAGAGAGAGAGAGAGAGAGAGAGAGAGAGAGAGAGAGAGAGAGAGAGAGAGAGAGAGAGAGAGAGAGAGAGAGAGAGAGAAACTAGGGCATTATAAAAGATGGAGATTCTGGTTTGTAAACTAATGCTTTACCTATGAACCCGATTAAATTGCGGACTTCCTTGCCAACCTCCGTACACTGCTGGCTTGGCTTCAACTTATTCATTATAATTCCTAAATCCTTTTTCATGGCTTACTTTATCACTCTTGACTATTATTCACAGTATCGTTTTTTCTTTTTTCTTTTTTACCACCAACGCCTAACACTTTGCATTTACTAATAATGAAATCCATCTGCCATTTGGAGGACTTAAACAGTTGATCAAAAGCTTGTTTAATCCCCTGGACGTGAGATGTGGTGAGGAAGAGGAGGGAAGGGGCGGCAGAGGGGAAGTAGGGGAGTGTAAGGGGAGGAGGCGTGACATGTAAAGGTAAATGGTGGGAAGGAAGGGTGGAGTGACAGTGGGGAAGCGTGGGAGAGAGGGGGAAGAAGCGTGAGACGTGAAGGTGGGGAAGTGGCAAGATGGGAGGGGCAAAAATGGGAAAATATGAGGGAGAGGTCGTAATGTCAAAGTGGGGGAAGTGGAGGGGAGGAGGGGGAAGTGAAGGGCAGGTGGGAGAAGGGCAATAGCGAGGAAAGAGGAGGAGGAGGGGAGGGGCAACCTTGAGGAGAGAAGGGAAAGTGCGATATACAGGCGGGGAAATGGAGGGAAGGATGGGAGTTAACAATGGTGGGGAGAGAGGAGGAGGTGGAAGAGTGACGAGGGGGGGAAGAGTGGGGGTGGGTATGAAAATGTGGTGGAAGAAACCAGAGGGTGGGTAAGATGAGGGCGATAGGAGAGGGGTGGAGAGGTATGGAGGGGGGAGAGGAGGATGGGGGTGAGGTGGAAGAGGGAGAGGTGGAGGGAGGAAGTGGAGGGTAGCTGCGTGGGAAACGGTGCGTCGAAGCCTAAACTACCGACCACGTGGCAGGTGCGTCTCTCCAGCAATCAGTGTCCTGTCACTTATATCGTGTGGTAATATATATAAGCATCCCGAGGCACATCAAACCATTACCAAACATCAACGATAAATGCCTTAAATACGAATAAATCATGAGAGAAATACACATACGACTGAGGATTACATACAAATAACAATGAGCTGTGAGAGAAGCATCCCCCTCCCTCCGTCATTCACTCCATCATCCTAACCAGTCATTATTCACCAACACAAACATCCGACTAATTATCTCCAAACTAAACCACCCTCACCTTTAGAAAACTACATGCATGACAGGTAAAGAAGGTACCGGGTAAGCGTTAACTATCACAAACGACGCTCTAGATATCTGGACAACGATAATAATAACTTTCCTATACTCTACATAACATCCAGCTAATTATCCCGCTTAGATAATTGTAAGTTTGACACAGGAAGGAAGATAAGTACTGTCACAAAAGATGTTCTCAATAACATGGCAGTGATAAAAATGGCTGACCTTGCTGGGGTCGTTGGGGTGGCAGGGCAGTCCATCTCGCCTCTTTTAAGACCTAACCTGGCTCCATCTTTCCTTCACACCTTGAGACCCAAATCACCACCAGTCCAGCACCCTCCACAGTCACTCAGGTCCTCGGAGATCACGCCACTGCACGCAAAAACGCAAATGCACTCGCAAAAAAGGACAAACTAGACTTCCTTCTGCAATGCTCCCGGCGGTGACTGAGGGTGGCTGGTGAGTGAGGCGTGCGAAGAGATGGCCAGGGCAGGTGTAACAACCATCCCGTGCCAGGGCGTCAACAGGCACTGACCACGTGCTTTGTAATATCTACGCATATCTAACGCAACCACACGCTATACTAGTTAATTTCTAAGATGACGGACTAAATTACGTATTGTTCTATGAGTTCTGCATACCTAGACAACTTCCGTGGGTAAAGAAAATATGGACAAAAAAAATGTTCGATTTCCTAGTCCATCTCGAAAATTGGTACCCCTGACCTACGGGCATGCGCGGAACAATACGTAATCTGAAGGTGCTACAGGTGCAATTTATTAGAAGGTATAAGCCAAATTTTCACCTGTGCGTTTGTATATATTTTACATACACATTATTAAAACCCTTTGGGCATGTGAGGTAATATTATAGAATTGTTAGAATGTGTATAGATAAGTAGATTAGGAAACTGCTTTTCTCTTACTCAGCCCATCACAGGAAGGTGTTGAAGGAGGAAGGAACGGGGAGATGAATGGGGTAAAATTACATGTGTTTCGTCTTGTTTCATTACTTATCAAGCGGAAGTGATGCGCTTAGTTGTGGAAGAAGAGAACGATAAATAACGATAAATAAATCTCCCAGAAAAATATGATGAAAATAGGGACAAGAAGGAGTGCGTGTTCAGATGACCGATCAGTAACTACGCATGAACGATGATTAGGATAAAGAGTATGTATCTTCTATTGATTGTTTTTATTTTTCATTAAGGTTCACACTTGGCATGAAATTATAGTAAAAATTCAAGGCACCAAAACACATTCTAAACTCTATTTTCTTTTATTTATTTATTTTTACATGAACGAATTTTAGTTGCGTCCAAAAAAGATCGTAAGTCTGTTTATTTACACCTGAAAAAGATCTGCAACCCCTTTCGGCTCAGGTGATGGGTCAGGTGTGGGCATATTGGAAGACAAATTAAGCTAGTAACTAAGGAGACTCAATCCTACCTCATACTTTGGACTACCGAAAATTCATGTCACCACGGTTTAGTATTCAAGTTGAGAGTGATCCAGTTCCCTCAGATGAAAACTGGCAGACTCGAGTATATATTTAACAAGGGCTCAGTAACTTAAGGTTTTTTACTGTAGGGAGAGCTTGAAACTAGGGAAAACTCTGCACTCAATTTTAAAACCCTGCACTCAGTTTTAAGACCCTGCACTCAATTTTATGACCGCACTCAGTTTTCAGACAGAACACAATTTTCCTCTGCGATCCATTCTCCTCTTCCGTCCCGCTAAAAAACAAATTAGAATTATGACACAGAGAATTAAATCGTATGTCTCTCTGTGAATCCCTGGGCCTCTGGCGTGTCGGAAAGGCAGCATCAGGTGTCAAATATGGCGCTCCTCATCTCCTTCCCCCTCCCTTCGTGTCATACCCATACGAACCAGAATTACGACACGGAGACTTTATTCATATGTCTTCCTGTAAATCCGTGACCTCTGGCGTGTCGTACAAGCAGCATCAGGTGTCAAATATGATGGCCCTCCTCCTTCTCTCCTCTCCCTCCCCTCCTATCCAAACTTCCAATATTTTCATAAGTAAAATTAGAAAAGTTTGAACAAGTTTATAGGGCGCTGGGTAATCTATAAGGGGAGTCGCTTCTCGTCTCAGGCTGACACATATATACATAGAGAGAGAGAGAGAGAGAGAGAGAGAGAGAGAGAGAGAGAGAGAGAGAGAAAGACTGTCTGTCTAAAGAATATGAATTTCTCACTTACCTCCCATTACCTCAGTTCTTATGCCTTCTCTCTCTCTCTCTCTCTCTCTCTCTCTCTCTCTCTCTCCCGTGACGTCATATCCGGCCAATATCCAGGCAGCTGCATCCTGACAACTGTGGTCCTTCATGACACTCCAAATGAACTTTCGCACATCCTATAAAACACACACACACACACACACACACACACACACACACACACACACATTACATACGTACATAACATCATTCTCTCTCTCTCTCTCTCTCTCTCTTGCATCAAAAACATCTATACCACAACACCACAACAACATCCATATCTTCTTAACTACGCTCTTAACTCTCCCTACTACACCACCACGATCCTCACCATCACCATCACCACAAGCACTACCCTCCAACCACAACCACCTCTCCATCACCAACTCCACCACAACCACAACCACCACCACAATCGAACTATCAATCATTACAACCATCACAACTACCACCACCAACAATACAACCAATGACATCCACCACCGCCACTACCACCACCACCACCACCACTAATACCATCATCACCACCACCACCACAACCACCACAAATACCAGCATCACCACCACCACCACCACAATTACCAGTACCACCACCACCGCTACAACCACCACAAATACCATTATCATCACCACCACCACCACAATTACCAGTACCACAACCACCACAAACTTCCCAACTGCGGCGGATATGTGGAGTCCCTCGGAGTGTAGTTTTGGAGGAGGTGGTGTGGAGGGGCGTCCTACTCCGGAGGTGAAGCCATTATCCTGACTCTCTCTCTCTCTCTCTCTCTCTCTCTCTCTCTCTCTCACACACACACACACACACAAGTTATCTTTAGGAAACAGACATACGGGCAGATGAGAGAGAGAGAGAGAGAGAGAGAGAGAGAGAGAGACTGATAGGAGAGGAGACACAGAGACACAGCAAGAAAGACGAGACTGCCTGACATTAATTACAACCTAGGGTAACTAAACGGCTATTACGTGTCAAAATCGTGACTAATAACACCATGTCACCCTAGAACAGAGGACTGAGGGGCGAGGGAAGGCGAGTCATATACGGTACTGTATTTACGAGAGAGAGGATGAGAAACAGTAACAGTCCTTTCCCCCATTATAAATCCCCCACACTTCCCCCTCCCAGTCCCCCCACCATCACAAAGAGAGGTGGTGCTGGAGTGACAAAAATAAAAATAAGTACACAAATAAATAAAAAAAAAAGGCTATGCTTCTACATCTCATCCATAGCAGTTGTTCGTGAATTTTAGCAGCTTACTCTAGTGTTCACCTTTTTTTTTTTTTTTTAACTCAGCATTCAAGATGGAGAGGTGGGATTATTTAGGTAAGGTTTGTGTGAAAAGAGCATGGGGAGTGACCAGTTGTAGTGCAAGGGTAGGAGACTTACTGATTCATGGGTTGCTGAGTCAATGGTGGTGGGAAGGCAGTGTGGTGGGTAAGTGATGGAGTGATTATGTGGGTGTTGGAGCGGTTAGCCACAGTGAGTAATGGGGTGGTTAGAAGTGATGTGAGGGGACCCGGAGAGCGATTGGGGTGGAGGGTGAGTGATGGTGTGTGTGTGTGTGTGTGTGTGTGTGTGTGTGTGTGTGTGTGTGTGTGTGAGACGAGGCAGAGGGTTGCGTCATGAAAAGCTGAGTGAGGGATGGAACGGTTGAGTAAGGGATGGAGTGGTTGAGTGAGGGATGAAGTGGGTGAGTACGGGATGGAGTGACTGAGAAACGAATGGATGATTAAGCGAGTGAGTCACTGAGTGAACAGTGAGTGGGTGAATGACTGAAACGTTTGGGTGACGAGATGCAGTGACTGAGAGACATTGATTTGGTAAGCGGTGTGGCTGGGTGAATTATGAAGTGATTGGTGATGTTTTCATGATAACAGATGTGAAGATAAATGAGAGATGAAGGTGTGATGTGATGAAGGTGGATCCACAGCGAGACAGATAAAAACGAAGAAGTACAGAGCTGGTAGACAAAAGGACAACGCATCCTATCATCTGGTCATCCTGTGTGTGTGTGTGTGTGTGTGTGTGTGTGTGTGTGTAAGTAAATGAGTGACTAGTTTAGTGCAAACGTGGGACGCCTTCATGTGGTGGCACTAATACGACCGGTCGGCTCCACTGCCCGGTTATCCAAACATCCCTGAATTTCCTCCCTAACCCCTGAAAGGATGATGAACTGAGGGAGCAGGGCAACTTCAACCTGCAGTCCACTGGGTTCACATTCAGATGAACCTACGACCACCACCACCACACTACCACCACCACCACAACAACAACAATAGTAAAACAACAAGAGAATGATTATGTGAATGAATGCATGAATAATGAATGCCATGACGCAGCAACCCTACCAGAATGAAAGAGAATGAATAGGAGAGCCAGCAATACCCTAGGGAGTTAAAGGGATCACAACACGATGAAGGAAACGTCAATAACTCTCCCTCCCTTCTTTCTACATTTCTCCTCTCTCCTTCATTCTCCTTCCTTCATTTCATTTCGCCTCGTCCTTCATTCGTTCGTGTCACGTCCTCTCCACTTCCCGTATCCCCTCATGTTCCCTCATTCATCCTCCCTTTTCATTCATTTCCCTTTCTCCCTGTCTACAGTATATGAATTCCATCTTCGTTTCTCACAAATTTCTTCTTCAATATTCTCTCTCTCTCTCTCTCTCTCCAGTTCAATTTCATTTCTCTTATATTCGTCCTTCAATCTCCTCTTTCCCACCTCACGTATTCCCTCCTCATCTCTCCATATTTTTCCAGCTTCATTATTATTATTATTATTAGTAGTAGTAGTAGTAGTAGTAGTAGTAGTAATATTAGTTATAGTTGTAGAAGTATCTTCTCCACCATCTCTTATTTCATTTTCTTCGTCCTGCCTTTGCCCATCTCTCTTCAACCTCCACTGTTTTGCTGCCAACTTTTTTTCACCTCACGTATTCTACCTTCATCTCTCATTAATCAGTCTTTCACCTGACCTTTTCATTTCCCTTTACATTTCATTTTCTTTTCGATGTTCGTCCTCTTCCTCCCTCCTTTCATCTTATCTTCTTCATACTTTTTTTTTTTCAGTGTTTCTTCCTTTCACATTCATATAAATTTAATTTCTCTTCTGATCATATTCGTAATTATTTCACCTCTCTCTCCACTTTCCTCTATCTTCACTTTTTTCACACCCTTCTTTTTCTTCTATTAACTTTTAGTCCTCCCCTAAACCTCCTCCGTTTCTTTTCTCTCCTCCCTCCTTCTTCTGTTTACTTTCTCCTCTCCTTCCTCTTCAGTCCCTCCTTAAACTCTTCCTCTCTGGGTCTTCTAAGTTGCTCCTCTCTCTGTTGATTTTCCATCCTCCTTTCTTCGTCCCCTTTACCTCTACTTATTCCTTCCTGCCATTCTTTCTCACTACCTCTTCTCTCCACTGTTCTTCCTTTCTTCCCTTCTTCTATCTTCTTCATTTACTTCTTCGTCTCTCTTCAGCACTGTTTTCTTCACATCCTATCTCCTTCCTCTCCACTTTCCTCCCTCCAGGTCTCTTTCCATTACTCACTAAAACTTTCCCACTTCATCTTTCCTCACCCCCTTTTCAGCTCTATCTCTTACTTCCCACAGTTCTCCTTTCTTCTCCTTTCTTTAAAAATACCTTTCCTTTCCTTACCTTCGCTGCTCTCTCTTCCTCCTCCCAAAATCCTCCTACCTCTCCCCTTTCCTCCCTTATCCATCATTCTTCCTCTCTTCAATTCCCTAATTATTCTTTCTTGTCTTTAAACCTCTCTTATACCTCTCTCTTTTACAAATTCGCTTCTAACCTTTCTCTCACAGTTTCTCTTCCCCTCCTCTCTTTATTTCCATTTTCTTCCTTATATCCTTCACAATTCTCTTTTACCTCTCCACTCCACAGTTCCTTTACTCTCCGTTCTTACTCTTTGCCGCTCTCTCTTACTTTTCCCTCTACTTTTCCTCACCTTCCTTTTCTGTCTCTATATGCTTCCTCCTTCCCTCTCCAACTCTCTTTTCCTTCTCTTTTTTCCCTCCCTTCCTAAAACTCTTCTCCCACTTCCTTTCTCCTTCCTCACCATTTTCCTTATTCTAATCCACTTCCCTCCTTCCCCTCCACTTTACTTCTTCCCCATCACTTCCCTCCTTCCCCTCCACTTTACTTCTTCCCCATCACTTCCCTCCTTCCCCTCCACTATCCTCCTTCCCAGCCACTTCCCTCTATCTCCCCTCCACTTCCCTCCTTTCCCTCTACTTCTCTCCTTCCCCTACACTTCATTTCCCTCCTTCTCCTCCACTATCCTCCTACCCAGCCACTTCCCTCTATCTCCCCTCCACTTCCCTCCTTTCCCCCTATTTCTCTCCTTCCCCTCTACTTCCCTCCTTCCCCTCCACATCCTTCCTTCCCCTCCACTTCCCTCTTTCCCCTTAAAATGTGCTGACCAGTGACAAGCCTCAGCCGGTCACGTCTCCCCTATAAAAAGGTCATCTGGAAATAAGGCCCTCACAGCCCCTCCCCTCTCACACTTGGCTAGTCCCTTCCCCTCATACTAGCCCACTCTACCTCATACTAGCCATGGGACCCGCCTCATCCCCTTCACACTAACCCTCACTATCCCCTCCCCTCTCATGCTTGGCTATCACTCAGACTCGCCCTTTTCCCCCCCCTCATACCGGCCCTCAAACCCACCTCTTCACCTCACACTAATTAGCCCCAGATCCACCCCATCCCCTCACACTACCACTCACTATCATTTTTCCAGCTCCCTCTCACACTTGTCTAACCCTCAGACTCGCCTCTT
>NC_136958.1:5929159-5944159 GCF_032717465.1 Coenobita brevimanus | reverse complement strand
GGAGGGAGAATGAAACTAAAGAGGAGAATAACTGAAGTGAAAGCTGGGCAGGAGGAGAGGGGGAGGAGAAGGGACAGGAAATGAGATACTGAGAAGCAGAAGGTGGAGAGAAAAGAAAGGATAGGAGGTGAGGAAAGAAGGAAGGAGAGAATGGAGGGCAAGCTGGGGGGGAGGGAGTGTGAGGGAGGCGAGATAGGAAGAATGGTGGTACTTTCCTGCGGTAGTGAAGGAAGTGAAGGAGGTTGAAAGGGAAGGTAAATACTCCTTCTGCCTCAACTCACCTCACCTCACCTCACCTCGCCTACCTGCTTGCACTCCATACCAATCACGCCATGCCACACCACAGACATGTCATCACTACACCACACCTACATCTCTCTCTCTCTCTCTCTCTCTACCTGTGCTCCAATTCAGTAAACAAGGTACGATTCCGCGCCCCACCTGCCAAGTGTGTTCTTACCCCTAGTTACCTGAGTAATCGTACCTGGATGGCGGTGGGGGAGAGAGAGAGAGAGAGAGAGAGAGAGAGAGAGAATCACCTGTCCATCTCAGACTGTACCTGGTCTCAAAAGCTCCGTGGTCTGAGTCATAAGACCTAAGACCGTCATTGTTAATATCAACTCCTTAATATAGCAGTAAAAGGGGACTGGGTCTTTGCCATTTATTTATCTCTGCTTTGAGTAAGGGTCTTTTTACAATAGTCCTCAGCTGGGAAAAAAATATAAATACCTCTGTAATAATAATAATAATAATAATAATAAGAAGAAGAAGAAGAATAACAATCATCCGTTTACCCACACCAAACAATATTTATCAACCACATCCCAACAACAGCCTTATTTTCCTCTCTTATTATACTTATGCTCAGCTCAGTGCAAAGTCTTTCTCCTAATATTCCTCACTTCGCCATAAAACCATCCCCATCTTGTTAAAAAGATCTTAATCAGGAGTAATTTCAACGCTAATTATCCCACTGCAGATTCTTTCTCTCAATCCGACCCTCATTTAAAGTCAGAATCATACTAATCTCACCACACTATCATTCTAAGCTAGGAAAAGTCCTCATCTTAATCACTCTCTTATCTCTGAACACTTACTTCTTTATCTCAGTACAAATACATTCTTATCAGTCACTTCTCATCTTAGGACTATCACTTCTTTATCATTTTACGAGCACTTCCTTATCTCTGCTCAGTCACTTCCTATATCTATCCTCTACACTCTCTCTCTCTCTCTCTCTCCACCAGTTCCTCCTCTTCCTTCTGTCCCCTCTACGTCATTCTTTCTTTCATCACCTTTCATCCTTCTCTTCTATCCTACTTCCAGTCATCCTATCTCCTCCTTTCTGTCCTATCTCCACTTTTTCCTCTTTTTATCTGCTGTCCTACCTCCTTCCTTCTTCATTCCCTCCTCTCGTTTTCCTCCTTCAGTCCTTCCTTCATCTTTTCTATTCCTTCCCGCCCTCCTCCCTTACTCTCTCCCAGCTTCTTTCCTGATCCTCTCTAGTTTCCTCCCTCTTTCTTTTCTCCATCTCTCCACTTTCCTTCCTCCCGCCCTCCTTCCTTCCCTTAGCCAACGGTGATCGTAGCTTGGTGATAACAGCGCAGTGATACATGTGTTTACGCTTCCTCCCTCACACTTACCACACACCTGCACACCACAACAGCACCACACCTGCTAAACCACACTATAAAACACCTTCACGCAACTACACTACACCTGCAGAACCACAACAGCACCACACCTGTTAAACCACACTATAAAACACACCTTCACACAACTACACTACACCTGCAAAACCACAACTACACCACGCCTGCTAAACCACACCATAAAACACACCTTCACACAACTACACTACACCTGCACGCCACAACTACACCACACCTGCTAAACCACACTATAAAACACACCTTCACACAACTACACTACGCCTGCTAAACCACACTATAAAACACACCTTCACACAACTACACTACACCTGCTAAACCACACTATAAAACACACCTTCACACAACACTACACCTGCAAAACCACAACTACCCCACACCTGCCAAAACACACCTACACTACACCATAAAAACACCTGAACACAACTACCCTACATCTGTAAAACCGCATCATAAAACACACCTTCATTTCACCACACCTGCACACCACCACTATAGAGAAGTAGATAATAAAGAGGAAAATGTATGGATGGAACAGAGAGGAGGAGATTAGAGAACTTGAAATAAAGATAGGAGATAAAGAAAGGTGAAGAGAGAAAGAAAGAGAAAAAGGGGGCAGAGAGAAGAGGTGGAATTGGTGGAGGGTGAAATGTGAAATTGAGAGAGAGAGAGAGAGAGAGAGAGAGAGAGAGAGAGAGAGAGAGAGAGTGCTTACAAAATGCTACATCTCGCTTGTCTAGCCTGAATAATGGCGAGGAGGAGGGAGGGGGGAGATTGATATGGGGAGGGGGAGAGGTTGATATGGGGAGGAGGAAGGCTGAGACGGGGAGGGGGAGGCTGATATGGGGAAAAGGAAGACTGAGGGGGGGAGAAGGAGGAGGCAGAGAGGGGGAGGGGAAGGGGGAGGGAGGGCGAGGTGGGTAGTGTGAAGCCAGTACGGAAGTGGAGGGGGGGGCGCAACTCCCATATTGGCGCCATTAACCCCTTCAGTCCGTTGTCGTACATTTTATTCAGGTCACCTCCAGACGAATCTATATATCTTAGCACCGTTTTTCGAATTTCATGGGTTATACAGTATACAATCTTCGTTAATCCTCTCAATTCGAGTTATCTTTCCTGGATTGAATAACAGCGTCTGGGGGTAGCAATATACTTAGACTTCACCGGATTCAAGAAGGTAAGATACAAATCGAGGCTGCCATTGCACTGGAGGCGCTTCCTCCCTTTGCACACGTCTTTCAACCGATTCATATTATATTAAAATTCTCGTCTACTTACAGCACGAAAAGACAGACAGACAGACAGACAAACAAACACATGGACAGAGCGACAGACAGACAGACAGAAAGCAAGAAAGAGAGACAGACAGAAAGAATGGGACATAAGTACAGTAACATGTAACACAGAAGAATCTGTATAACTCTTATGAAGAAAGCTAAGAAATATTTATCCATATCAAGACACGACCAAGACCACAGCCTGACCAAGAGCGAAAACAGCGACATCAGTGAATACATATGGAAGTCCCTCATTCTGTCCAACTTATTAAATATATATATATATATATATATAAAAATCGACTAAATATATTGATCTTTTTTCTATCCTATATATAAGGGTTCCAAGACTCTTAATAGAAGCTTGTACTTCCCATAATCAAAACATATACGTCTATTGGCTTCACCTACACCTGTTCCCACCTGTCTGAAGTGTCCCAGGTGTATCTGAGGTCCCGTGTTCTCCCTCCTTCCTTACCTGTAAAGGAATAATATCTGAGATTAATTTGTGGTTATAGTAAAGAGGATTTGGCTTAAGAATATGGTACCCTGGCAGCCTCAAGTCTCTCTCTCTCTCTCTCACACACACACACACACACACACACATACACACACACACACACACGAACCACAGTAATAACACATCAAACAAGCACCACTTCAACATCACTTAAAATTTTCACTGCACTCAAAATATCCTACCCTGACTTCAACACATTTACTAAACCTCTCGATAAAGCTTTTTCAAATGAAGCTGAAATATGGACTGAGAATTAATGAAGCCTTCCATTACCGGAGGCCTTCTTTAATCAGTATAATTTTGAGTGGTAGTGGAAGGAAAACAATAAATACGCTAGTTCTGATTTACTTGCTTGGTTTTACTTCTCATTCTTCTGCCTTTTCTCCCCTCCCCCTTCCTTCCTTCCACCTTTCTCCTTTTCTTTCCTTCCCCTTCCTTCCTTCCCTCCTTCCCTTTCCCTTTCTTCATGTCTTCTCTCATCTTCCTTTTTTCCCTTTTTCTTTCCACTCATTTCTCATCTATTCGCACTTTCCCATTATCTCCTCTTATACATTCTCTTCAAGTTCTCCACTTTCTTATATCTTCTCATTCTTCCCATCTTTCAATCTATTATCTTCCTTATATTCCTTCTTCTCTTCCTCTTCCTGATCTTTCCCACTTCACCCCATCCTTCCTCAGATCAACTCCTCCGTCTCCACCCCTCAAACTTCCTCTCCCTGTACACCCCCTCCCCCCGACCCACCTTCTCCTCTCTCTCTCCTCCCTTTGCAACTTCCTTCTCTCTTTACATTTCACTTCTATGTCTTCTCTTCCTCCTTGTAATCCCTCTCACTCACTTCTGTTCTTCCTCTTCTCTCAATCCCTCTCTAATCCGATTTTCTAGATAAAGGAAACTAGAATAACTGTGTCTTAAGCGATTAAAACCTCTTATCGGTGTAAAAATATTATTCCACTGAAATCCCCCTCCCTCTCTCTCTCTCTCTCACACACACACACAGACACAGACACACACACACACACACACACACACACACACACATCTAACAAAAGGGGATAAAAATAAAATGTACTGATCTAAAAATGAGAGTGTATGTGTGTGTGTGTGTGTGTGTGTGTGTGTGTGTGTGTGGAGGGCCCTAGTCTCTTATAACCAAACTTTTTCGTCTCGACCCATCACCGTGACACAATATCTTACCCGCTTCTCCGCCTCCCAACCACCACACCATCCATCCTACCATCCACCCTACCACCAATCCAACCGTCCACCACTCCATTCCATTCACCCATCCAACAATCCATCCTACCATCCATCTCCCCATTCCTCCACACCATCCAATCATCTACCACTCCATTCCACCCATCCATTCAACTACCCATCTCCAACCCATCGCATCATCCAATCATTCATCCTGTCACACATCTCCGTTCTTCCACACCATCCAACCATCCATTCTACCATCCATCCAATTACCCATCTTCCACCCACCACCTCGTTCCACCACACAATCAAACCATCCATCCAACCATCCATCCTACCACCATTCCAACTATCCACCATTCCATCCAACCATCCATCCTACCATCCATCTCCCCATTCCACCACACCATCCAATCATCTACCACTCCATTCCACCCACCCATTCAACTACCCATCTCCAACCCACCACATCATCCATCCATCCATCCTATCATCCATTTCCATTCCACCACTCCATCCAACCATCCATCCAACTACTCATCATCCACCCACCACCTCGTTCCACCACACAATCAAACCATCCATCCAACCACCCATCTCCCACGCACCACCCAATTCCACCACTCTTTCCACAACTCCATGTCACTATCCATCTAACTAACGCATCCATCCAACTCAGACCATCACATCCACTCTAGTCCATCTATTTCACAGCCACATTCCATCACTGACTCTAAACCACACATACTTTCCTATCCCATCCTTCTCAGTGATTCACACCCCTTTATACTATCCAATACTCGCTCTCGGAAAACTATTCCACCATCCTATCTCTCTCCCCTAGTCTACTCACACCTTACAACCACCACCAATACACATAATGCTCCGTTCTCCACCACTTCAAATATTCTATGCTCTTCCCACCCAATCCACACACTTTCCGGTAATATTCTATCCATCCACACTATCCTGACCTCCCCCACACACTCTCTCCTCGCACCACCACCATTACCACACACACTGTTTTCTTTTCCATCACTTCAGTCTACGCGTCTGCTCTACCCTCACAAAAGCCACACACTCCCATCCAATTTCCATTACTCTGTCCTACCACACTATCACAACATCCTCTCTCTCTTTCCTTTAACCTACCCACAATCTCATAACTCTCACTACACACACACACACACACACACACACACACACACACACACACACACACACGCACACACACACACTTTCCATTACATTTTCCTAACGCACTATCCCATCTCAATCCCTAACCCACCCACACTATGCCCAACACCATCATCCCACACATTACTGTCCATCATTCCAGCCCATCCTATCCTATCCCTCGCAAGACCACCACACTCATTCACTTTCCATACATCTATCCAACCACTCTCCCATCCCATTACCCTAACCCACTCCCCCTACACCACCACCTATTTTCCATAAGGACGATACCATAACACAACCCATTTCCCCATCCCACCATCCCAGCCAATCAGCCCTGCCCATCGCCGCAGCCCATCAGCCCATCCCGCGCCTCCATCAGACCACGCTCTCTCCATCGTCCTATCTCGCGGGGAGGGAAAAGGGCTGGAAATGAGAGGGGCGAGATGAAAGAGACACGGGGAGGAACCTGACGCAAGGAACAAGACAAGGAGGGTGCCGGAGGGGAAAATATTTTGCACTCCGCCCCCTAAACTGATGCATATCTAGAGCAAAATGAATGCCGCGCTTAATGAAAAAATCTCGTCTCTCTAAAATATGCCTAGTTGCTGAGGACTGGAGAGCCGAGCGATAAGACTGGTGTTATATATCCATACCGCTGTATAATTAGTGATGATGCTGAACTTAAACACACACACACACACACACACGAAGACTCGTCACGATTAATGTAAAAGAACTACGGTATAACTTCGGGGAGAGAGAGAGAGAGAGAGAGAGAGAGAGAGAGAAACAAAACTAATTAAAGAAAAAAGAAAAAAACGGATTAAGGACACAAAGAAGATGACGTAAAGAACAAGGTGATAAAAATGAAGAAAACACCAGAAAGATTAAAGATGGAGAGAAGGGCGGGATTAAAAGATAAAGGGAAGAAAGGAATAAAAACAGAGGGAGAGAGGAAGAAAGAAAGGGATAAATAAAAAGGGAGTGACCACGAAGGAACTGGAAGGTGAAGATTATTAGATTGGAAAGAAAGAGGGACGGACGCTAAGATATGATAATTAAGAGAGAAGGGAAAATAACTATAAATAAACAAATATGAGAGAGAGAGAGAGAGAGAGAGAGAGAACTGTGCAACTGAGAGTGTATTCAAGAGAGGTGTAAGGGTTAAAGGAGTGTGTATGAGTATATTGTTACAGAGGGTGTATTGTATAACAGAGAGGTATAGAGGATAAAGAAAGGTGTATTGTGTAGTTTAGAGAGGTGTAGGGAATAAAGAAAGGTGTACTGTGTAGCTGAGAGAGGTGTAGGTGGAGGTGACATCTCAGGTGGCAGCCAGGAGACACCAAAGTTAACACAGCCAAACTTTACACACGCGCCTTGGCCTCCTCAGCACTTCCATACCGAGTCTCGCGTCCCACCACCACCAATGCAAGAATGATGGTGAAAATGCAACTACACACACACACACACACACACACACACACACACACACACAGAAAAAGGGCGAAAATGCATGAAAAGCAATACATGAAGCACAAAACAAAATGCAATAACAAGGCATTAACAAGTTGGGTGAAAGCGTTCGTGGGATATAATAATAATAATAATAATAATAATAATAATAATAATAATAATAATGAAATGACAACAATCCCGCAACAGCATAAAGCAAGAATATGATGTTAAAATGCTGTTGTGATAAATACCTGTGTTGAGACGGGCTCGAAACTGTGTGCCAGACGCATATTATACTCTTTTCACTCTAACTTGGCCCAAATTTGCCACCTCTCTCTCTCTTAAATGCTGAGCTATAACGAGAAATTAACACAGCGATACAGCGCTAGTCACGAAGATGTGCAACGGAAAAGATGCAAAGCCCCTGTAATGTCCTGGTCTATTTTTGTCACCTCTCCTCCTTAAATGCTAAGCTCTAACAAGAGATTAACACAAGAATATAATGCTGGTCACAAAGAAGCGGCAAGGAAAGGATGCAGATTCTCTCCCTCCCTCCCTCTCTCTCTCTCTCTCTTTCTCTCTCTCTCTCTCTCTCTCTCTCTCTCACTATACCCCAGTCGCCTACACCCACTCACTTGCCTCGATTCATTCACATAAGCTCCACTCCCTCGCACACCCACCTATGTTCACCAACCACACTCTCTTATGCCCCTTGCCACACTCATCTTCAAGTCTACCGCAATTACACTTACCTACCCCCCTACCACACCCATCTACGGGCGCCCCTATCACACTCACCTACGACCCTACCACACCCACCTACGTCCCTATCACATCCACCTACGCCCGCACCACACCCACCTGCCCCTACCACACCCACCTGCCCCTACCACACCCACCTACGCCCCTACCACACCCACCTACGCCCCTACCACACCCACCTACGCACCTACCACACCCACCTACGCCCCTACCACACCCACCTGCCCCTACCACACCCACCTACGCACCTACCACACCCACCTACGCCCCTTCCTCTCATTACCAGGAGCAGGACGGCCGAGCTAATGTAATTCTTGTCCCCATGAGTGGCCCCAGAGTCAGCACACGTCGCTAAGTGCAGGGGCATGTGGACAGCAGGAAAGGCAGGGAATGTAACAATGTAATGGCGACTGGGATGGAATAGTTCCCCCTACAGTACCACTACTTTATATTTTCTTCCTTCTGTCTCACTGATCTACTGTATAGCCAGACGCTTTAATCGCGAAAGGGGTGGCCACAACCAAATCGCCTCCATGTCACCCTGCCATTTCGCTGCCCTCCACCCCAACTTAGACCCCCTCTCTCTCATATACATTTTCTTCCTTCTATCTATCTTTATCTACAGCCACACGCCTTTATGTCGTAAGGGGTGGCTACAGACAAATCACCTCCATGTCGCCATGTCCCCTGCCATTTCGCAGCTCTCCCCCCAACTTACATCCCCCCACTTTAATATGGCCTACCTCTCTACTCCATCCCTACCTCATCCTCGTCTTTCCCTCCTTCCCGATAAACATACTTAGCTTAAAAGACCTGTAGTTATGAAAAGCTTAATGAAGGCTGTATCTAACTCTCTCTCTCTCTCTCGTCTGACACCAGCAAGAATAAACTAAAAGAAACAAGTCGCCGTATTGAAGTGGTTTATCAAAGGTACTATACTTACAGTAGTGTTACAATTTCAAGGCACTACGCAGGCTATGTGTAATCGTGTACATAGTGTTACACAGATAAACAGACAGAGAGTAATAAACAGGTACACAGAGGCCAAGAAACAGTAAAAAGAGTAACAGATGAAACAGTTACAAAGAGCAACAGAAGGAACAGTAAAAAAGAGTAACACACAGGTAACCAGAGCCCAAGGAACAGTAAATAGAGTAACAGAAGAAACAGTTAAAAAGAGTAACAGAAGAAACAGTAAAAAAAAAAAAGAGTAAGACAGGTAAACAGTCCAAGAAACGGTAAATAAAGTAACACAAGAAAGTTAAAAAGAGTAACAGAAGAAACAGTAATAAAAGAGTAACAGACAGGTAAAGAGAGGCCAAGAAACAGTAAAGTGTAACAGAAGAAACAGTTAAAAGAGTAACAGAAGATACAGTTAAAAGAGTAACGGAAGAAACAGTTAAAAAAAAGTAACAAACACGTAAACAGAAGACAGGTAAACAGGGGCAAAGAAACAGGAGCTAATTCTTACTCACACATAGAGGACAAAAGAAGGGGGAAGGGAAAAATGCTGCTTTTGATAAACACACGTGGCTAATAATGAGTAAACATGCTTCTTTGGGGAGGCGTGTTTACTGCCAATGTTTTTGCTCCCGATCCAACACGTGAATAAGAAATCTGTATCCTTTCACTAGGATCACGTATTTTTCACGCATTTTCACGTACTTTTCATGTATTTCCAAGTATTTTCATGCATTTTCACGTATAGTTCACGTGTTTTTCATGTATTTTCACGTAAATTTAACGTATTTTTCATGTACTTTCATGTATTTTTTATGCATTTTCACGTATTTTTTATGCATTTTCACGTATATTTCAGGTACTTTTCATGTATTTTCACGTATATTTCACATATTATTCATGTACTGTATTTTCAAGTATTTTTCATGCATTTTCAAGTACATTTCACGTATTTTCATGCAGTTTCACGTATTTTTCATGCATTTTCACGTACACATCACGTACTTTGGTCACAATACATAAATATATCAAACAAAAACTGATTTTACACATACAGTACATAAATACACAGATTTTCACTCTTTCTCTCTCTCTCTCTCTCTCTCTCTCTCTCTCTCTCTCTTCTCTCTCCCCCCCAAAAGGATTCAGTTTCCATGACAAAATATTGCATCTCATATGTAAAATGTTCCACTTTGTGCTGGACTGTGGCTGGTGGTGATGTATGTGTTATGTTGTGGTGATGTGCTGTGGTGGGTCGTGATGTGTTGCGGGTGGTGGTGATGTGGTGTGGTTGGTGATGATGTGGTGTGGTGGGTGGTGATGTGTTGTGGTTAATCAAGCTGTGTTGCATTGTGGTGCTGGTGTTGTGGTGTGATTTTGTGCTGTGGTGGTCGGGGTGGGGTCGTGCTGTGGTGAGAGAGAGAGAGAGAGAGAGAGAGAGAGAGAGAGAGAGAGAAGGGGGAATTAGTGACATTTTTTTCATTGCATGCCAAAACAATTATATTAAATTCCACACATAGGCCAGCCCCACTGATTTAATACACCTGAAATTATTACCAGCCTTCACTTTTCAATCTGACAGCCAACAGGTAGCTCGGGAATGCAATACACAGGTAGCCCAGGTGTGAATAGGGGTGTAGTCTTGCAACCATACCTGTAGTCCTGTTGTATGGTTGTAAATTATTCTCTCTCTCTCTCTCGCTCCAGGTGTAGACAGGTGTAGTCTTGCATTCATAACTGCAGCCCTGTTGTATGGTTCTAGAATATTGTGTGTGTGTGTGTGTGTGTGTGTGTGTGTGTGTGTGTGTGTGTGTGTGTGTGTGTGTGTGTGTGTGTGTGTGTGTGTGTGTGTGGTTATATCCTACGTAAATATTTACTGCACCGTAAGTGTAAAGTGTGTGTGTGTGTGTGTGTGTGTGTGTGTGTGTGTGTGTGTGTGTGTGTGTGTGTGTGTGTGTGTGTGTGTGTGTGTGTGTGGTTATATCCTACGTAAATATTTGGTGCACCGCAAGTGTAAATACAGGCCACCGTTCCGTACACTACTCCTGATCAGTCCCCTCTTGCCAGTCCCACTCACCTGTGCCTGAATAAAGTTACCTGGACGTGGCTACCAATTAGGCAGTCTGGGGTACGTGTTGGGGGCCCTTAACCCCCCCTCCCCTCCTCATTTACACCCCAACACTCCCCATTTTACAGCTATAGTGTGTTTACTCCAACCCGACAATGTTTCCTAGGTCCGCATTTAGGTTGGGTATACAGCCTCCCTATCACCTCTTCCTTAGCGATTTAATTTTGGATATGGCTGGTTAATATCCTTCAGTACGGAAACAGACAATACCGTGGCTCTTCATAAAATTTTTCATAGCATCTCTTCTTCGTGACTAGCATCATACTCCGGCATTTAACCTGTTATAATATCTCAGTATTCAAGATGGAGAGATGGCAAATTTAGGCCAAGTTAGTGTAAAAGGAGTATTGCTTAAATCCACTAGCAGAGGACCAGACTGTACAGAGAGAGAGAGAAATAGTATCTTTCCAGTGTCTGACTCCCTCCCTTTTCTTCATTCCACCCCCTCCCGTACTCCTCCTTCACGCACTCCCCTACTCCTCCTCTACTCCCTCCCCAACTCCCCCTCCACCCCCTCCCCTACTCCACCTCCACCCCCTCCCCTACACTCCCCTCCACCCACTCCCCTACCCCCCTCCACCCACTCCCCTACTCCCACTCCACCCCCACCCCAACTCCCCCTCCACCCACTCCCCAACTCCCCCTCGACGTGGTGTCTGGCTTCCGGGGCTGATTCATGAATTTTTCGTGACGACCTTTGACCTTCGTGTGATATCCAGGTGGGCAGGTCATGGAGCGCGACACGGGGTCAGGGTATGCGAACACACACTCTCTCTCTCTCTCTCTCTTTCTGTATTTTCATTTAGCTGTACTTTTTTTTTTTTTTTTTTTTTTTTTTTTGAGAGAGAGAGAGAGAGAGAGAGAGAGAGAGAGTGTGTGTGTGTGTGTGTGTGTAATATACCACGTCAAACTTCATTATTACATTCCTTCTAATTTAAGGCACAATAAACGTATTTAATAGACGTTTTTAAGAACAGTAAACTGAGGAGGTCCAGGCTAATAAAAAAAGGAAATGTTAATAGTTGAGAGAGAGAGAGAGAGAGAGAGAGAGAGAGAGAGAGAGATGGCATACAAGCATAAGCAATAGTTCGTTGACAAGTCTCTTCCGGCTGCGGCAATGGAAGATGTTACATGACCTACACACACACACACACACACACACACACACACACATACACACACACACAAGATATAGGTGAAAGAATTATACTATCCTTCGTTTTGGGGGAGAAATGAGAAATAAGGACGCCAGGACACACTGCTGGAGGAGGACTAGCGGGTTAAATTATCGCTGATGGCTGTACACTCGCTCAAAAAAAAAGAAAAAAAAGAAAGAAAGAAAAAAAGAAAGAAAATGAGAAAACAGAAAATAGCGCAAGTGTTACTGTCTTTTTCTTTAATGGACGAATCGTGTACAAATTTTCTCCAGTAATTTTTCATGGATTTCTAGGCCTGATGTTTTTATCGCTACGCCGTGAAGAACTGACAGATTTGCAGAGAAGGTCAATGCAGTTTCCCCTTAGCCTACTATTTGCGTAGAGTCAATAAAGTTTTCTGTTAGTATATGCACAGTCAATAACGATTTCCCTTAGCTTACTATCTGATGTGACTTCCAATAAATAACTCCCAATTTTAACCACCTGTTTGGAGAGAGAGTCAATAAAGTTTTCAATTATACAGAAACAGCCAATAAAGTCTTCAATTAGTATTTGCTTTAATAAGGCGGCATCTTTATGGCGCCTCAAGGGACGGACAACAACGAGGGCGAGGCATGCATGCACGTGCAGGGTGCGTGTTGGTTTAAGCCCTACACACGTACTGAATCACGTGAGGAGGGAGTGCAGGCCAGGTGGGGTGGGACGGAGTAGGTGGGATGGGACAGGATTGGCTGGGTGGGGTAGAATATGTGGGAAGGGAGACGACTAGTAGGATGGGATATATTATGTGAGATGGGACAGGCAGGCAGGGTGGGACAGAATAGGTGGGATGGGATAGGGACAGGTAGGCTGGATGGGACAGTGCGATAGGGTATGCAGGGTGAGATAGGCAAGACAGGAGATACGGAACAGACGTGATGGAAGAGGCAGGATGGATGAAGTCTGAGAGGATAGGCATCAAGAGAGACAGGATAAGGGAAGCAGGGCAGGATAGGGCACAGTAGCAGGCTGGGGCAAGCACAATGGGTGAGGCTGGATAAGACAGAAACAAAAAGGGCAGTATGGGATAGGGCAGGCAGGATGAATGAATGAAGGAAAAAAAAAAAAGACAGAATGGGACAGAAAGATAGTAAAAGACAGGGTTTGACAGACTGAACATAAAATGGGAAAAAAAGGACGCACTAAGTAAAACAGGACGCAGTGTGGGATTGGCAGATTGGAAAGGCAGTGTGAGGCAGGCAGAATGGCAGAAGTAGCAAGGGAGAGGCAGAGAAGGAAAGGCAGGACACAACAGGTGGATGGATGGAGCTGGTAGGAAGAGACAGGCAGGGTGGATCAGACCAAGCAGGATGGATGACTAAGGATGATTTAATGACGGAAAACAAGGTGTGTGTGTGTGTGTGTGTGTGTGTGTGTGTGTGTGTGTGTGTGTGTGTGTGTGTGTGAAAGTAATAACTACTTCAAGTAATCCTTTCAGCATGGACTGCTTTTATCCTTTATTACGGCAACCACCAGATTATTATTTTCAGTAAAGGAAAACCTCTCGCAATAAAGGATTTAAACAAAGCCAGACCCGGAACTTGAATCAGCACATTACGGTCCAATCAACAAGGCGCTTAGTAACCTGATCTCCGCCCCTCGCGCCTACCACTAACACCACTTGCATACACCAGCCACGCCTCTCACACCACCTACACATACACCACCACATACCAGCTACACCCACTTACACCACCTGCATACATTATCCAGACTACTCACGGCCTGGGTAGGAATTTAGCCCCGGTGAGCATTTAAAGTGGGTGTAGGGAGTAATTCTTTATATCTGATAGTAAACGATTACTTGGTGTCAGTTCAAACAAGTGATATTATACAGACACACCAGCACGTAATACAGCATTCACACACACACACACACACACACACACACACACACACACACACACACACGTACAGATGGAATGGTGAAGATATAGACGTGTGTGTGTGTGTGTGTGTGTGTGTGTGTGTGTGTGTGTGTGTGTGTGTGTGTGTGTGTGTGTGTGTGTGTGTGTGTGAGAGAGAGAGAGAGAGAGAGAGAGAGAGAGAGAGATGTGGCCAACTACTAAGATAAGTATGAGGAGGGAGTGAGGGTGTATGATGGTATTAGTGAGGAGTAAGGGTGTATGAGAGTATGAGTATGAAAGTATGAGTGAGGGGTGAGGGAGTATGAGGGTATGAGTGAGGGGTGAGGGAGTATGAGGGTGTCAGTAGTTGCACCTCATATCCGGAGTCGAGGGGAGAGAGGGGAAGGGAGGAAATAGAACTAAGCTTCTCCCCTGGATTTATGACCAGCCACCCCTCACATCATCACCCACCACCACCACCCCTCACATCATCACCCACCACCACCACCCCTCACATCATCACCCACCACCACCACCCCTCACATCATCACCCACCACCACCACCCCTCACATCATCACCCACCACCACCACCCCTCACATCATCACCCACCACCACCACCACCCCTCACATCATCACCCACCACCACCACCCCTCACATCATCACCCACCACCACCACCCCTCACATCATCACCCACCACCACCACCCCTCACATCATCACCCACCACCACCACCACCCCTCACATCATCACCCACCACCACCACCACCCCTCACATCATCACCCACCACCACCACCACCCCTC
>NC_136958.1:5869159-5924159 GCF_032717465.1 Coenobita brevimanus | reverse complement strand
CCAGGGAACGAAAGTGCTGTGAACCTGACTGATGACTGCGCTGTGAATGAGAACGGCGGAAAAAAACCCTGTAAATCGGAGCGTTGGGGAGAGAGCGCCAGAATGAGAACAGCAGAAAACCCCTGTAAATCGAAGCATTGGGGAGAGAGCGCCAGAATGAGAACGGCGGAAAACCCCTGTATATCGGAGCGTTGGGGAGAGAGCGCCAGACTGAGAACGGCAGAAAACCCCTGTAAATCGGAGCGTAGGGGAGAGCACCAAACCAATCGCTCCCGCAGTACACTAATGACCAATTGTTTCTTTCACAACGCCGAGCTGCAAAAGAGCGCCACGAATTTTGCAACACGAGCCGGATGAAATATATATCACCATTTCATTGGCAGCTGCAATTCCCGGTTGATATATCTGTATCCAGGCCTGACCGTTTGCAATTATTTATGGGTCAATGAGGGGTGAGGCCAGGTGCGGGCTGGGGGCAGACACACCCACGAACAGTATATGTAGACTCTCTCTTGCTGATCCATGCTGACTCTCTGTTAATACTGGCTCTTGCTGACTCGATTATAGTCTCTCTGTTCGCTGCTGATCCATGCTGACCCCATGATTCCTGCTGATTTGCTGACTCGACAACCATGTTACTCAGTTCAGGTGCTGACTGAGGATAGACACGTGTATGGATGGCATAGACTTTCTGTTGCTGATGACCCATGCAGACTCTTGCTGACTCGATGATTCATGCTGACCTGCTGAAAACTGTTCAATCAGTAACCCGTGCTATCTCTCACTTAACCTTCCTCTCTCTCTCTCTCTCTCTCTCTCTCTCTCTCTCAAAAGCTAGTGCTCGTCATAAATACAAACTGTACTCCATAGTTTTCTCATCACTATCAACTCCTTCCTGTTATTTTCGTCTTTTTCATTTTTTTTATCATCACCATTCCTCGCCTCCCTCATATTTCCCACTCACTCCTCCAACTTCTTTCCTCTCCTCCCCTCTCACTTTTCCGCCTCTTTCCCTCGCTTTAATCCTTATTCCCTTTACACATCGCATTTTCCTTCGTTCTTTCCGCGACTCAGCTACACCTGCTCCCATTCCCTCCTCCTTCAATTGCTCCACTTCTTCTCTCCTCCTCCTCCTTCCTTTGTCTCCACTTCTTCTTCTCTCCTCCTCCTCCTTCCTTTGTCTCCACTTCTTCTTCCCTCCTCCTCCGCAGCCTGCCTCCACTTTCTCCCTCTTCCCTCTGCATCTGCTCTTCCTCCTACTAAGATTATTTTCTCCACTTCCCCCTCTTCCATTCTCCTCTTGCTTCCATTCCCTCCTCTTCTCTCTCCGTCTCCTCTTCCAAATATTGTCTCCATAAACGTCTATTTCCTCCACCAGCTGTCTCCATTTTCCCCTCTCCTTCGTCCTCCACCAGCTGCCTCCACTTCCCCCCCTTTTTCTCCCCTTCCACTTCCTGCCTACTTCTTCCTCCACCAATTTTCCCACCTTTCCTCTCCCTCCCTCAATCCATTACTTCCACGTCCCCCACTTCTCCCTCCCTTTCCTCCTACCTGCCCCTACTTCCCCCTCCCCCTCCCTCTTCCTGCCTCTTTTTCCCTTCTTCTCTCCCCTCCTCCTCCTACCTCCAATTCCCCTTCTTCTTTTCCCTCCCCTCCTCCTACCTCCTCTTCTTTCCCCCTCTCTTCCTCCTACTTCCTCTTCTCTACCCCTCCTCTCCTACTATCTCCTCATCCCTCCCCCTTCCCTCCTCCCTCCTCCTCTTCTCTCCCCCTCCTCTCCTCCTACCTCCTCTCCCCCTCCTCCTCGGTCTCCTTATCCTCTAAATCAGTTTTCCGGTGCAATTTGGAAGCCATCATATCTGAGCAACAACCTTCCCGTCCCTTGTTATTGACCTCCAGGCACTCCATCACACACACACACACACACACACACACACACACACACACACACACACACACAGACTGCATACATATACATACACGGGGATAATAGTGGCAATCTTTCACAGCCAGCAAGCATGCACGCACGAAAACACGCACACGCACACACACACATACACATACACACACACACACACACACACACACACAGGCATACGAAAAGGCTACATATTATACAGGAAATACACGAAGATAATAGTAGCAATCTCTCATAACATGCATGCAAGCACACACACACACACACACACACACACACACACACACACACACACACACACACACACACACACACACCACAGAATTGCATACCAGTTCCTTATCATCGACACAACACCACTGATTTTCCTATTTTCTTTTTTTTTTTTCTTTTTTTTTTGACACAGACCAGACAGTTCGTTCCCTTAGGTCCAGCAGTCCTCCCACGCACAGGGGATCTGCGCCACACAACGTCACATATCACCACTTGGACACTAATAATGGCTACCTCATTGAAGACAAGTGTGATGGTAATAGTGTTATTTGTTTTAATAGCATGTCTCAGCTGGGATAGATCTTGTGACTCTCTCTCTCTCTCTCTCTCTCTCTCCTAAATCCAGCAACAAGCGTGCTGAAAGAAGTAACAAAGGTCGTTCCATCTCAAAAAGTGTCTCACAGGGTAAATCACACACACACACACACACACACACACACACACACACACACACACACACACACGCACGCACGCACGCACGCAAAATACATACCAGACTATTATCAACAAACTCCCCTCTTCCTTTTCACTATTTACTCAGGCATGGTGAATATCAGAGTACATGGTTATAGGAAGAACCGGGACTCAATCAAACTCCCTCTATCCCTCCCTCTCCCCCTCCCCCTTCCACTCCCGTCCTTCCACTTGACCGTGACCTGGTAAGACCCACTGCCCTCTCCTCCCCCTCCCTCCCCTCCCCTCTCACATTCCAGTCGCTTTACGACCCCCATCCTCCCCCCTGGAAATGATTTACCTGGGAAAGACGCCGCCTCCCCATACCTGCATTTGTACCACTGATTTATATAAGGTCATTCTCTCTCTCTCTCTCTCTCTCTTTCATCCATGTCCCCTGTTCTGTTTCCTACACCATGCAGCTTCCTGTACTGTTGTTTTTCTTACCTACTCTATTTTTTTTTTTACATGTGTTCTGTTTCCTGTAATATGTAGCTTGTTATTTCGTTTGTCTGATCGTTATGTATCGTACTAAATACTTAATAATTTATGTAACTGCTTTATCTCTGGCAAACGTCTCCCTTTATCTTTATTTATTACCATTCTTTTATCGGTGTTGCCTATTTTATCATACTTAATTTGCTTACTGTATCGTGTAGTCTACTTGTTTTGCTTATTTATCTATCTGTGAAACTTCTGTGCATTTATCTATCTGTCTATCACCTACCTGCCTACCAGTCTATCTATTAGCCACCTACTTACTTACCTATCTATCTATCCATCTACCTACCTAACTACTTACCTATCTATCTATCTATATACATACCTACCTATCTGTTTATCTATCAATCTATCCATCCATATATCTACCTATAGCCACATGCAATGATCCCGTAAGAGGTGGCCACAAACAAATCGTCTCCATGTCGCCCTCTCCTCTGCCATTATGGGCTGCCCTCCCTCCAAGTCACCCCCCTCCCTCTCTCATATATCTCTCCACTACACCTCTCCATCCCATCCTTGGTCTCCCCCTCCACCTCACTCACATGCACTCTTCTAGTCAGTCTCTTATTCTCTATCCTCTCTATGGAAGTATTTTATCTATTTTGGGTCTCTGTTCATTTATTTCACTGTTTTTTCTTAATGGTTCTATAATCAATGAGGCTACTTCACATCATCAATACTTTCTAATTTATTTTTTATTATATTTATCCAGTAATTAACATTCACTAGCTTTTACAAGGATTTTCCCATCAATCTTTCTATCTATTCTCATATAAATAAGCAAAATAAATAAATAAATAAAACAGCCTACCATTAATTGTTTTTTCTTGCCGTAATTTAAAACACAGTATTTCGCATTTAATATAACTTTGCGGTGGAGCAGCAAATATAATTATACAAATTTCTTTGCACTTCATCCCTATCCCCAGAAAGAAAGTTGGTGGGCTGCAGGAGGGGGTCAGTTTCAGCCTGCAGTCCACTGGGTTCACATTCAGACAAGCCTGAGGTTGCTACTACTACTACTATTACCACTACTACTACTATTACCACTACTACTACTACTACTACCTGACAACAGTATGCTATATGGGGAGGGTAGTGTATAATGGGGGGATAAGAGGTTCATGAGTAGGGACAGAAATGACTAGAGATCACAGGATACGGCGTGAGAGAGAGAGAGAGAGAGAGAGAGAGAGAGAGAGAGAGAGAGAGAGAGAGAGAGAGAGAGAGAGAGAGACCAACATCCACGCTAGTTTGCAATAATAAAATTCAAAGCTTGTGTTTGCATTCCACTACACTTAACACGCCCGCTCGCTACGGTCACTTTTTTTCCACACGGCTCCACAACTCCCCACCCACACACCCCACCCCCACTCCACCCTCTCCCCTCATCTCCAACCCCACCCCATCTTTTCCCCCCGCCACAGCCACCCTCACTCTGCCCTTCCACCCACATCGACCCTCCCCCGTCATTCCAACCCCACCCCACCCTTTCCCCCCATCCCTCTCTTTCCCCTCACCTGCACCCCCACCTCACCCATCCCCCCACTTCCACCTCCATTCTTCCCCCCACCCTCCACTCCCATCCCACCCTTCCCCACCACCTGCACCCCACCCACGCCTTCTCTCCTTCACCACCACCCTCTTTTTATCACTACCAAGCCCCCCTTCCCTCACCCCTATTCTTCCCCACCTCCTACTCCCCAGTCCATCCTTCCCCCGACCCCCACTCTACTCCCCTTCACCACCTCCCACTCCCCAATCCACCCTTCCCCCAACCCCTACCCTCACCACCTTCCAACCCTTATCATTCGCTTCGTATCAAACGCAACGATCGAGTTAAAAATATATCTACTATCCATTTCATTTACATCCTTTTACCTTCACCTTAAATGGTTAATTAGTCATCCCTTCAGCTCCTTCATGGTCAGGATAGCTCTAGCATTCTGTTCCTCTTGGCGTCTGACGATTTTATTCAGTTGTGTGAGTCATAAGAGCCTGAGTATTAGCCCCTTCGTTGCGAGACTACAACTAGACTACCACTGCTAAAAAAAAATAATAATAATAATAATCTATATTATAATGATCCGACTTCTGTAGGCTATGTTTGTTGGTTTATTTGCTACCGTAACACAGCAAAAACGGGGCAACGTACAGCAATTTTTGTTTGAGGACGGTGCCGTTAAAATACTCTAACTTGAATAAAACAACTTTCAGTACAATCGGCCCAGCGGTTCCCGAATTATTACTCATTTCTGGCCTTTTGACCTCTAGCAGAGGCCGCCGAAGGCGGTCTTTAAGCGAGTAATAATAATTTCAATAATAATAATAACAATAATAATAATAATAATAAAAGATCACCATCATCATCATCATCATCATAATAATAATGATATATGGTGGTCTACCGTGTCCATGAACCGGAAATAAAACTACACATTGCTACGGTATGAATAGGTGTAACAGAGAGTGTTCAACCCCTTTACAACGAGAGGTGTGAACTGAAAAACTGTGTAATTAAAAAATATATATATATATTCCGTAACCAGTATTCAATTTACCAGAGTATTTCGTTCAGGTGACCACATCTAACCCTTCCCAGAATGTTTAGTAACCCGGACCTGACTTACAACGAATATTCAGTAACCATAGCAAACTCACCACGATTACGGTATTCAGTTACCCAAACCAGCACCGCCTCAGAATACTCAGTGCCAGACCTGATGCCACCCTGAATACCTGGCTCCGGTTAAATAAATAAATAAATAAATGAGTTCATACATAGAAGAAACGGACGTGACGATAGTGAAAGGCTTAGAAATAAACACTGAAAATACCGATAAAACAAATATAAAAAATGGAAAAATAAAAAAGACGTACAATAAAAAAAATAAAACTAGAAAGCACTGAGAGAGCATACATTTCCACCAATGTCACTGCCAATACGAAGATCCGGATCCGGTACCATGGATATATTGTGTGGAATGCATAGGATCCGGATCCGTCCCAAAATTTAATCAACTGTTCCTTTACCCATGGTCCACTCTTTCACAAAATTTTATAGAAATTCTTTGAGAACTTTTGGAGACATTGTGCGGGATACAGAGCATCCGGATCCGGATCCTCCCCAAAATTCAATCAATTTTTTCTTGGCCCATGGCCCACCCTTCCACAAAATTTTACCGAAATTCATTGAGAACTTTTGGGGATATTGTGGACGAACAAACAAGCATAGGTGCATACATAACCTCCTCCTACTTCGTTGGCAGAGGTACAGTACTAAACGAAGAAAAGCAGAATAATATGTGAATAAATAAATATATAGATAAATAAAATAAACAAACTGAGAAAGAAAAGCAGGAAATTAAGTGAATATATAAAAGGAAATTGACGCACGTGTAGTGAATGCTTTAACTAGGTCAACATTTGTGACAACCGCGGGAGCTGTCTGGTTTTTATTTAATTACTCGCCTCTCTCCCCCTCCCAGTTTGGTCGTGTTGTGTCCGCCCTCAAAAGCGACATATTTGCATTTGGATGTTGCCTGCCCCCCCGCCCACCCTCCTTCCTCCCTCCTATCCAGCTTTACCTTTCTATTTATCTATCGGTGTCCGTTTATCTTTCCAAACACACACACACACACACACACACACACACACACACACACAAGTAAAGGGCGAAATAAGTCAACACCACAAACGAAATACAAGTGACAGGTAAACACACCTGAAACTCACCTAAGACCCCACCAGATGCTCGACAGTGATGAAGCAGTGAAACAGACGGGCGGTTACTGTAAGCGTGAGAAGCGTGACCCTTCCATCTTCTCTCTCTCCCCGGGGCGTCCTCCTCTCCAGTCAAAACTCTCCTCTGCTCCATCTCGCCTACCTCAGCATGCCTGACCTCTCCCTCCTGACTCAAATCTCCTCCCTTACCCCTCTCCTACCCCCGCCTCTCCTGCTTTCTCCCTACTGCTTCACCTCTCCTGCTTTGACTTCTAGATTACCTCTCCTTTCCTGCTTCACCACACACATCTTCCTTCTCACCCCTAGGTTTGTCTGTCATCTCTACTGCCTAAACTCTTCTGCTCTCTCTCTCTCTCTCTCTCTCTCTCTTATTCAACTCCTGCCTTACACCTACGGCTAACTCAGTTCTCCTATTTCGCTTTACCTGATACCTGTTTCTGCCTTCATATTGCGGCGTCACCTTTCCTTCCTTACTTCCCTTTAATCTCTCTCTCTCTCTCTCTCTCTCTCTCTCCCTCTCTCTCTCTCTCTCAGCTCTGTGGCCTGACCTCAGCTGTCTAACCCTCTGGGAAGTGCAAGCCAGACTGTGACTTACTCGGGGTGAACTCCCTCTTGATGCACACACACACACACACACACACACACACACACACACACACACACACACACACACACACACACACACACACACACACACACACACACACACACACACACACACACACACACACACAGATGTACAAATATAGTGCACACACTTGCATGTTCACCTCACGCGCAAGCACACATGAAATCATAATACTTTCTCTCCCCGCCTTCTCTCTCTCTCTCTCTCTCTCTCTCTCTCTCTCTCTCTGCATCTTCCCTTGCCTTTCAGTCCTAATCTCCCTTTTCTCCTCTAACGCCCTCACTTCCTTCCCTCCCTTTACCCCAGCAATTCTCTCCTGGTAGCTTAGGCGTCAGAAGGAGCCACTCAGAGTAACAGTCTTTCCTTGGGGTTTGAAACTTCTAATCATGAGTGGAGTTATTTCGGTCAAAGGTCTACACTTATGGAGTTTGGGCTACGGCACAGGATGACCTAGCCCTTTTCCTCTTCCTTCCTCCCACTCCCCCTTTACTTCCTTCTTAACCTCTTCCATCCTTTTTCTTCTCCACCTTCCTCCCACTCCCCACTATTCTACTCCATTTCTCTTCCTTCTCTCCAACCTTCTTACCACAACACCCTGGCCTTTTCCTAGCTGTCCTCTTCCTCTGCCTCTCATGCACTCGTTTACCTCTCACTCTCTCCTCAATCCAACTCCTTCACTCCCCCTCCCAGCTCTCCAGTCCCCCCCCCCCTTACCATCGTGCCCCTGGAGGCGGGTCAGGTAAGGTGAAGCCGGATGGGTGACGGGGTTAAGAAAGGTCAGCGTGTTCCCATCCTTAGACTACCAACTTTCACAATGGTCCTCTCTCTCCTTATGTCACAGAAAGCACAGGTAAATAATTTCTGTACCGGTGCTTTTAATTTCTTTACTGAACAAACAACGTCTCTTTTATAAGTATAATGGATCTTGAATTTGGCTCTCTTTTGCACTGTTTTTGTTTTCTTTTTCTTGGAAAAACGGTTTCCGGGCTCCTGGCCTTTGGTTCCTTCTTTCTTGCATAAAAAAAATTACTTTCTCTTCTTTACATAAAATTCTCTTCTACACAAACATCTGTTCTGCACCTATACCGATAAATGCCCACTCAATGATTGTATACGCGTCTCTCATGCATATCAGCACAAAATGAATCTTCAATGCACACCAGTTTAATTATCTCCAGCATATCTCTCTTAATTTCTCCTCTGTCTATGCAACCCTTAGGCTACATTTCGTCCTTCCTACAATTCCTCCTCTCCCCTACTTCCCTTCCCACCCTTCAAATCACTCCAGTCTCCTCTATTTCTCCAATCTTCTCTCCCTTCCTTTCTTTCCTCCACAGCTCCCTCACTCGCTTCCTCCAAACTCCCCCACTCCCGTCCTCCCCCTCCCTCTCCCCTGCCCCTCACCCACCCCATGCAAATAACATGGATTAAACTTCATAATTTTCCGATCAAACCTAAACATACAGATTTACCCGCAATGCTTTTCTAAAACACACACACACAAAATCACCTCTCTCTCTCTCTCTCTCTCTCTCTCTCTCTCTCTCCCTCTCTCTCTTTCCAGCTAATATACGATTATACATAGGCTATACCAATCCCCGGGTGTACTGGAACGACTTACACCGCCATCCCTCTCCACAATATACCGTACTCTCTCTCTCTCTCTCTCTCTGGATTTCTTTACACTCATGCAACACCAAAGTCTCGCATTCATATCTTAATATGAGAAGTATCACTACCATGCAGTTCCCATGCACACTCCATAGACTTACTCAAGCCTCTATTCCATATCAATGCTTTTAGAGTACCGCCACTACTTTCTTAACCATTTCACTACGATGACCTCTTCGAAGATAGTTTAGCTGCTATTACTAGGCGATTTGACTCAGACGATGAGAGACTTAGAACTGGAAGGGCTTAGATGTAGCCTCCAGTAGTCCCTCCACTGCTATTTTTTTGTTCTAAGCTGAGTAAAATATTTCGATGGTAGCCTGAATAAAAAAAAGAAAAAAGAAAAAGAGTCAGAAGGTTATGCCCGTCCATGAATTTATGATAACTCTTTTCTCATACCGCACCACGTTACCTGATCCTTCCACCACTTCCTCTCTCTCTTAATTTCCCCAATACATTAAACTGGAACTCCCCTTCTGTCTCAACAACCACTGCTTTCCTATCTATATTTTTATCCACATTTAACCACAAACATTCACTAAACTCTGAACCAGTCAACAAAAATCATAAGCCATACCGTCCACGTAAAATATATGAACAAAACTCGCCTGGGAAACGGAACAGCTGAAGGCGTAACTATTCTTCTTCTTTTATCAGCAATTTCTTCCGCCCTACGTTAAGGTCCGGTTTGTTCAGCTAAATCCTCGAGAATTGGTTTACGGCGAGACGCAATGGGTGAAATAATAGCAAGTGAGGCTAAACCACACTCGATATTATTTTAGGGTGGAGGGAGAATATTCCGCGAAATTCACCCAGCTCTGCCACAAGACCACCCCATTTCACTAAACCCGCCCACCCACCAGCTGCCCGCCCACTCTATCATTCCCCCCACCAACTGTACCTTTCCCTACACCCACGGCATCATTCAGTCCCCACTCTGCCCATAGTACCATCCCCCTCACCCCGCCCACCCACTCCACCATACTACCCCCATCTTGCCCTTCCTCTGTATCATTCCTCCATCCACTGTAACACTTTAATCCCACCCTGTCCACCCACTGTATCACTCCTCCCATCCACTGCACCATCCGACTCCCACCCTTCCCACCCACTACATCATCCTTCCCACAACACTATCTTGCCTACATAACACTCCATCCCACCTCCCCACTGCACCTCCAATCATCCCTCTACCATCCTACCTCACCTCCTCCCTCCCCACTACAACATCCTACCTTCCTTCCTCCCACCCTCACTATTTCATCCTATTCCCCACTAACCAACCCTCTCTCACCACCACACGATCCTGCCTCCTAACTATATATAATCGCACCTCCCCTCCAGTCTTTCCCCCTCCCTTCCTCTGCCCCCTCTCCCCCCACTTCCAACCTCCCCCCCACCCTTAGTCTTGGCCATGGAGGGGGAGGGAGGGGTGGAGGAACATTAGTAAAGGTTGGAGGGGAGGGGTCAGTGCAGGTTATGGCAGGGTAATGGTTCATGTGCTGGTTATTGTGCCTCCTGGTCTGTACCCTGCCTTATCTGCCTGCCTGCTTGCCTATGTCTCTGCCTCTCTCCCTCTCTCTCTCTGCCTTGCTAACTACAGATTATTCTTTCTTTTGTGCTTATCCGTCTATCTCCCCATCTCGTTGCCTGATACCTTCCTACCTCTCTATTTACCTCCAACCCCTCCTCTCCTCCCCATTCCTACCAGGCTTCACCACACTTCCTCACTTCCCTACCCTTACCAACCCTCCAAATTCCCGCCTCCCTCGATACTTCCCCACATCTCCTTACCTCACCTTTCTCCCTACACTTCCCTATCCTTACCCAGCACCACAGCGCCTTATTTTATGGCGTTGACCTTTTCTCCCCTTCTACCCACCAGCACCACTTCCATACCCTCCCCTCCCCTAACCTATATAACTCCTTCCATACCCCTACATGTACGGTACCCATCCCAATTTCCCTACTGCAGCAATACGTACCCATTCCATCTTCCCCACCATCACTTTCGTACCCTTTTCTCCCCTCCCCTTACACCTCCTCCCCCAGTCAACCTATATGTGCCCACCCCAACACCCGCCTCCCTTCCCCATACACCTCCTCCCCACTTCCCCCCACATGTACCCACCCAGTCTTCTTCCCCATCACTTCCGTACCCCAGTCTCCCCTCCCCATACACCTCCTCCCCACTCACCCCCAAATGTACCCACCCACTCTTTCTCCCCATCACTTCCGTACCCTTGCCTCCCCTCCCCATATTCCTCCTCCCCACTCAGCACCACCTGGCGGCGACTGGCCCCCATAACGCGTAAATCCTTGCCCCCACCCCCACCCCCACCTCTCCCCTCCTTCAGCGGCAGAATATACACAACCATACCTTACTGGGAATGAGCGACCCAGTGGTGGTGCTAGTGGCTTGCCCGGTACAGCACCCCAGTCCACTACCAGTACACTATTCTCAGTCCACTACCAGTACACCATCCTCAGTCCACTACCAGTACTACCATTCTCAGTTCACTACCAGTACCACCATTCTCAGTCCACTACCAGTACCATCATTCTCAGTCCTCTACCAGTACCACCCTTCTCAATCCACTACCAGTACTACCACTCTCAGTCCACTACCAGTACTACCATTCTCAGTCCACTACCAGTACACCATTCCCAGTCCACTACCAGTACACCATTCCCAGTCCACTACCAGTACACCATTCCCAGTCCGCTATCAGTATTGCAGCCCCAGTAACCTAATCCAAATAAAATACCAGGATACCACCTCCAGTTGCCCACACAACCAGTACGTTACACCAATCCAGTACAGAAGGTAATACCGAGATACAACACTCTATTAACCAACACAATCATAGGCTACACTGGCCCCAGTACGCACACCAGTAGCATCCTCAAGCAGGCTACACCACACCAGTACAGACAACAGCACAGTACTTCACACCAGTAGCCTATACCACCATCAGTATACCAGCTCAATACAGACACCATAACACCATCCCAGTAGTTTACACCAGAGCAATTAGACACCAGTACACCAGTCCAGTGATGTGCACCGGTCCAATACTGACACCATAATACCAGCCCAACAGAAGCACCACACCAGTACACCAGCCCAGTACTCTACATCAGCCCAATACAGACATCATAACACCACCCCATAATCGACACCCCAGTCAGCCAGCCCCCAGTACACTCCAGAACACACCAGTACATAACCCACCTCACTTACTGGTAGGGATGGCAATATATAAACCCCTTCAGTACTGTAACTTCTTTTTTTTTTCAGTCTCTTTTTGCTCCCTCGAGATTATTAAACTTTATAAAGCTTTCTCGCACTGGACGGGTCAATGAAGGCTGTATCCAACCCCTCGGATTTGAAGTCTAAGCTTTAAATCGTCTGAGAAAGCTTAAAATCGCCTGAGAAAGCTTAAAATCACCTGAACTTTACTTAAAATCGCCTGAACTTTACTTAAAATCGCCTGAACTTTTAACTAATATCGCCTGAACCTTAACTAAAATCGCCTGAAAGCTTAAAATCGTCAGGGGAAAGCTTAAAATCGCATAAAAAAAGCTAAAATTCGTCTGAGGGATACAACTAAATATACATCCTGGGACTGAAGAGGTGCAGCCTAAACACTTACCACGTTCCAGAGCCTCATACTAAGAGCTCGATCCGGCCACAGGTAAAGCATCCAACCCATACCTGTGGAGAGAAAAATACAGTTAGAAATAAAGCACATAATTATCTATACCTACGTAAAATAAAAAAAAGAAGAGAATAATATAATAAGGAATGAAACACATATGCAGTTTTCCTTACTTTAAATCAGACAAGGAGAGAAAAATATAAATGGCAAAAATGCAGGTTTAGTGAGCAGTTTTTCTTACCTAATATTAAATAAAAAAAGGAAAAACAAAATTAACAATTTTTTTTTTAACCAAGCATCATATAAAAAAAGAAAAACATAATTAGCAATGATGAATTATAGTGTTTTTCCTGTCTACAACTCCTCCCCCCCAAAAAAAAAGAAGAAAAGAAAGTACCCCGGTAATTAGCACTAAAACAGGTGTGTGATTTCTCTTACCTTAAATCAGACAAAAACCTCTTACCCACTCTCATCAAATATGCTCGAGAAAGTCTGGCAAAGTATTCACACAACTTTCACAGTATCAGAGGAACATTTACTAATATGGCTAGTTTCATGCACAATATTCTTGGCAACCCCTAATCCTCATCCAAGGCTATTGAATTCACAAAAGAGAGATATTATTTGCACACAAAATTATTAGGTGCACTGATGCCGGTGTAATCATCCACTGACAAAAAAAATGCGTTTCTTAACTTATACTTCCTATCTTAAAAGTACTCTTACCGATACCGTTTTTCTCAACAGATGTCTTAAATCATTTTCATAATATCAGTAGCCTATATATTATCGACACTGCTCAAAAATAATTAACAGAATATCATGAAGTCAGAGGGGAGAATGGTAGGAGAAGTCTTGCAATGAAGTACCTCAAGCAACTATACCTTTTTTACTCCAACTTGGCCTAAAATTCCCATCTCTCCATTTTCAGTGATAAGTTGAATCAAGAGTTTAACATTAGAACACGATGCTAGTCACGAAGAAGTGCCATGTAAATGATGTAAAGTCGTAGCACTCGCTTTTTATACCCATTTTACTCTAACTTGGCCTAAAACTCCCATCTCTCCATCTTCAGTACTAAGTCTTATCAAGAATTTAACACTAGAATACGACGCTAGTCAAGAAGAAGTGCCATGGAAAGGATGTAGAGTAGCAGTATTCTTTTCTCGGTCAACAGGATGCATGGAATAAGCTGCAAACAGGCAAAAATCTGGGCCAAGTTAGGGAAAAAGGATTATAGTGATGATGATACGTGCGTTGCGAGTTAGTACTGCACATGATACAGAGACACCTGGTGAGGCTCTAAGCTTCTCAATAAGAGACACCTGGTGAGACTCTAAGCTTCCCAATAATTAGAGTCATGGCAGAGTGGGTCACTGCTCTGGGAACTGGTATTGGGAGTCTATTGTGCTTGTAATTCCTTAAACAGTTCTCCTTCTCCTATTTCTGGATTCTACCCCACCCATTTGCAAGTAGGGCGATAACAACAACGACGACGACGACGAAAATGGTGATGATGGTGATGGTGTTTGGTGCTGGTGGTGATAATGAGGTGTGTGTGTGTGTGTGTGTGTGTGTGTGTGTGTGTGTGTGTGTGTGTGTGATATTCTCCATTATAAAGCTGTGATAAAACCAGTCCCTCACTTCATCACAAATGGCCCCAGACATGCAACGGGGAGAAGAGGTGGGGGAAGATAATGGGGAGGGGAGATGAGGGAAGCTACTGAGGAGGGAAGGAGGGGGAAGCTAGTGGGGAAGGCAAGTGGGGCAAGCAAATGGGGAGGAAAGGGAGGAAGTTAATGGGGTAGGGGGGATGGAGCCTGTGGCAAGAGGAATAGGGGAAGAGGCTTGATTAAGGATAAATAAAATTGAACACGTATCTCAGAAAGAGTTAGTATATATGTTATTGAATTTACCTCATTTCTAAAGGATTCTCAGGAACTAATATGCTCGTCTCAAAGATATGGATAATAAAGATTACGACTCCTCCACAAACGCACCAAATTTGAGATAATGAAGAGGCTATCGAGCAAAAAAAATGCATATGAATACCATAAAAAAATTCCTCAATATTAACCCTTTGACTTCAGAATTTCTTACAGGTTAATAAGATCGTCTGCACTATGAATATTTTAAAACAATGTGTCCTTAGCAGCGAAAAGGTTAATCAAAACACCTTATATTCCTCTAAGTGCTACAGTTTCTTTCTGATGAACATAATAACTGACTATGGTTACAAAAGGTTTAATAATAAAAATAATTCGTATCTTTATTTAGCCCGGGACTGAATAAGTATGCTTGCTCCTAATCTACGTCCAGCTTACTATACTGTACAGGTAGACAGGCGAAGGTGAATCTGTTTTACCTGCACATTTTGATGGCCATTAAACCAGCAACACCATTATCAGCAGCAGCCATTTAATACATAGTGGCATAGCTCTTCCAAAAACCATTCTATGCTGGTATATATGTATGTAAACCGGACTTATTAAACCTTCATTATTATTATCATCATCAGCCTAAACAGCTACTGCAAAACTGAAAATCGAACCACCACCACCACCACCACCTTATCATCATCATCATCAACCAGGGATTTAGAGGCATACTAGACACCTCCTTCTAAGCCAGTATATTAGTAAACAGACGGACCCTGGAACCCCCACTCAAGAAACGCCACTCAGGTCGGCCAGCGTCTTGAGGCAGAGATTCAAGGGTGCTGTTGAGACATCGGGTTTTTCCTCAGTCTTATAACTCGCCCACACGCTAGGCTTCCTACCAGACCCCCCCCTCTCTCTCTCTCTCACATACACACACACACACACCTCCTCTCCTTACACCCACACACTCCACCTCACACAGGTAGTTCACAAGCGCACTACACCATAACACACACTCTTTCCCTCCATTCTGCCTGCATCTACAGGCCCACTTTACATCCACAACACACTCTGTCCCTCCGTATAGCGCAGTTCTTGGCATTTTTATAAGTTTCTCCCCCTCCGCACTGCACACACAATCACACTTCTACAACGCGCTTTCCCTGCCATGATATCTACCAAAATTCACTCTTACCCTTCCCAGTGCTCACACCTAAACATCACCTACGTTCTCTCTCTCTCTCTCTCTCTCTCTCCACACACACTCGCACCTCCTCTCTACACTTCACAACCACACAATCTTTTCACATTCCCGCAACCACACACTCTTCCCTTCCACACCACGCTCACTTCCAGTCCTCTTTTCTCACGATTAATATCCCCACACTTCCACCCACCGGTCATCCACAGCCACAAATCTCTTCCTTAACTGCCCACATCCACCTACTTCATTTCCACCTCCCATCATTCACAGGACTCTCTCTCTCTCTCTCTCTCTCTCTCTGCAACCCAAACACCTCCATCTCGTATCTCAAACACACCTTCCCCCCTCGTAACTCCAGGAAGGAAGCCAGCTAAAATTACACACTTCCACCTTTTCTCACCAGCATCTTCACATCTCCACATCTCACCATCTCATTCTGTTAACACACTCTTCTCTGCCACACACCTACACCACACACTGCTCCATCTCCCCATATCTTCACATCCATCCTTTGCCTCATCTCTCCAACACTTCACTCTCCTCCTCCAAACACACAGCCATATGTACACATAATCACCAATTACCACCCTTATTCTCACATTCCATCTCACCAACACTTCACCTTTCTCCTAAACAAGGCCATACACAAACATCTAATCATCTCCACCAATTATCACCCTCATCCCCAGTCTCCAACACCTCACCCTCCTCCAAACACACAGCCATCTCCAACACTTCACCTTTCCAGATAAACACCCATATAAAAACACACAATCATCCCCACCTATTACCACTCTCATGCCCACACTGCATCTCTCCAACAATTATCATCCTCATCCCCATCTCTCCAACACTTTAATCTCCTCCTTCTCTAAACTCACAGCCATACATAAACACAATCATCCCCACCAATTACCACCCTCATCCCCGCACTCCATCTCTCCAGCGCCTCACCACAACAATGACGAGTGAGCAGGGTTACAGAGCAATGTGAAAGCTGCTCTGAACACCTCCATTCCACTTAACACGGGCTGGAGGGATTAATCTATTCAGGCGGCAGATTTCCCCGCCTGACAGTGATGCACAATGGAAGTGGCTTAGTTGAACCGCTGGGGGGGAGGGTGCAAGCGGGCAGGTAAGTGGCGTGTTGATGAGATACCTGTAGTGAGCGGCGCGGCGTCCAGGTTACGGTTATGGCGAGATTGAGCTAAACCGGTCAGGAACAAAATGGGTTGACCCCTTCATTAAGTGAGGTCACCCGCCAGCTGAATAAAATCGTCTGGGTGTTAAGAGGAAGCCATGACTGAATTTATAGTTATGAGTAAATGTAACAGCAAAATATGTAAGGAACAAAGATTCGAAAAAGTTAAAAGAACTAGCTAGCCTTTCCAATCTGATATTTTGTCTTGTTATATTCTTCTTGTTGGCTATGGTACCTTCAGATGATTTTATTTAGCTTAAGAAACATCAGATTATCCTTCCACAGATGTACCAAGCTTGATTCTCTCTCTCTCTCTCTCTTCATGAACTGGATGAGATCTGACTGGGGGGGGGGGTACAAAGATGAGTGACAGAATAAGAGTGAAAGAGGGATGATGTTCAGTATCTAATATTTGTCTTGTTTCAATTTCATCAACACTTTACTATGGCGTCTTGTATATAGATAGATAGATAGATTGTTTAAGGCGTTTGTGTGGTTACTTCGATTAGGATTTTAAGTTAAGACGAGGTTCTTAGTTGGTATAGTGATGCATATATGTTTAATGGTTTCTTCTCTTCGTCTTCTTCCTCATTACCATCATCAGTATTATACTAAGTCATCCTTTTCGTTATCAATTTACTTTTTCTCCTCTTCCTCCCATTCCTCTTGCTTCGTATCCTCCTCTTCTCCCTCTTCTTCCTCCATCTCAACATCATCATTCTCCTCCTCATTTTCTCCTGATCCTCCTCTACCTCTTCTCCTCTTCCTCCTTCAGCTCTTGTTCTTCTTCATCTTTTTCTTCCTTCTCCTCTTCCTCTTCCTCCTCCTGCTCCTCTTTCTCAGCATCATAATTCTCCTCATTTTCGCCTGCTTCTCTCATATCTCTCCTACTTCTTCCTCCACGTCAACATCATAATTCTCCCCCTCATTTTTCTCCTGCTCCTCCTCTCCCTCTTTTTCTTCCTCCTTTTACTCTCGCTGTTCTTCCTTCAACTGAACACCATAATTCTCCTCCTCATTTTTCTCCTCTTCCTCCACCTGAACACCATAATTCTCCTCCTCATTTTTCCCGTGTTCCTCCTCTACCCTTTCCTCCTGACACGTGGCTGAACAATATCTTTACCCACTACCAGCACAGCCTCTGGACAGCTGCCTCCACCCTGACCACAGCCGCCCTATCTGCGTCGGCCATCAATCATGCCCGAGATGCCGCCCCTTACCCCCCCTCACCCACGATCCATCACCCCTCACCCCCCGCACCTACGATCCATCACCCTCTACCCTACAACCCCCCCCCTCACCCACAATCGATTGTCTCCCCATTCTCCCATCCATGATCCATCTACCCCTCACCCCTCATCTACAGCACCCGGGATCCATCAACCCTCCCTACACCCCATCCCCTCACTCCCTACACCCACGATTCATCAACGCTCACCCGCCTCCCCCCTATCCCCCACCACCATTCCCACCTCATCCACGACTCCAAACCCCTCATCCCTAACTCCACACCACCCTCACCTACAATCTATCATCCCTCATCCCTAAATCCTCACACCCCCTCACTCACAATCCATCACTCTCGCCCCTACACCCCCCTTACCCACGATCCATCAACCTCATCCACCACACCCCCTACATACACCCCCCTGATCATCAACTCTCATCCCTCACCCTCCACATCCCTCCTCACCCCTCCCCTCACTCCTTCACCCACATCTCCCTCACCCACGCTCCTCATCCCTTACCCCACACACCCACACCCCCCTCACCTACAATCCATCACTTCGGCCTGCCCAGACCCGCCCACACACACCCGCAGATGCCCCTCCCCCCAACAGCAGTTAAGGCCGGGATGACAAGGGGGAGGGGGGAGTCAGTGGCCCATATTATCGTCGGTTAAGGAAGCTCCCTAACACCTTTTCCTAAGCGACTTATTTTGCTTATTACACCTTACTGTCCTTCTCCGTGTTACATAAATAATTCTAATAGCGACATACTCTGCATAAATAACGTGCAAAAGGATATTAACCAGTCACAACCAAGAACAAATCGCTAAGGGAGGGATGTTAGGAACTTCCTTACCCAAGAGCATAAAGGCCAGTGGGTGTCTTTCGCATCAAGGTGACACAATCTACTGACTTCAACTTCGACAAAGCCATTTTAACTACTGTATTTCTTTTTCACTCTAGCTGTGCCTAAAATTGCCACCTCTCCTTCATGACGCCTGAGTTTTAAAAATAGATTAACACTAAAATATGATGCTAGTCACAAAGAAGTGCTATGGAAAGGATGTAGAGCCGTAATGCTTTTTCCTCCATTCATGCACGTGAGCTACAAAGGGACGAAAATGTTAAGGCAGGTTAAGGTAAAAGGAATATAGTGTTAAAGATATTTCACGAGAACCTTAAATACGAACACACTTGCACCACCCACATCAAAAAGCCAAATAATTTACTTGTTAATAATTACCAACAGACTGAGAGCGACTGGCCTGCAGGTTACTGAGAAGAACGAGGTAGGAAGACATGGTGGGGGTGGCACTGCGTTTGCGAGTGAGAGGAGTGTCATGGAAGAGGAGGTCACAGCAAAACAACAAAATGACAGGGAGATCCTACTATCATGGTCAAGCTTGCGTTGGGAAAGACAATGTGGAAATCCGCCCATATTGTATCACACTCGCAAACACCGACACTCCACAAACACGCTGTCACATTCATTCCTCAGCCTTTACGCCGCCAGCTTCCCTCACCCAGGACCATACCCGTGTGTGGGACGTGTGTAGTACAGGGTGGGGATTTTTTCTTGTTATACCTGTCTCACCTTGGCTTGCCTGTTTGTTCTTCGTGTCTATTCTCCAATGACGGAAAGTGGAGCCCCTTGACCCTACGAATCACTTCTTCTCCTGAAGCTACAATAAGCCTAAGCAAGGAAAGTAACCTTCAAAAAGTAAACCACGACCTAAGGATGGCTAGCAAACCTTGGGAAATTAAAACACAGCCTGAGCACAGATAACAGACATCCAGGCAATAAAACGTCGCCTTACCATGGACAGCAAACCTTCAGAATGTAAAATACGACATAAGGATGGATAGTAAAGCTTCCCTTCGTGCTAGGCGTGTGTGAAGTCGGCCGCTACGATACATGAATACAAACAGCATCACCTCCACATAACAGCACCTTCACATCTGACATCACCACTTCTGACATCACCATCACATCTGACATCATCAGTTCTGACATCACCATCACATCTGACATCACCACGTCTGATATCACCAATTCTGACATCACCACTTCTGACATCACGTTCACATCTGACATCACCTTCACATCTGACACCACCACTTCTGACATCACCTCCACATCTGACATCACCATCACATCTGACATCACCTTCACATCTGACATCACTACTTCTGACATCACCATCACATCTGACATCACCATCACATCTGACATCACCTTCACATCTGGCCAAGCTCTACCCCTTATTAAACTCATGATTAATTGCCATGTGTACTCTGTTTTCGGGTCGTCCTTTACGTGATATGAGGCTACGCAACACCTCTTCCTTAGCGATTCATTTTGCTTATTCTCTCGTGTGGTATTTATATCGTTTTCATACCGACATACTTTCCATCAGTAACATAAATATGGGAATACTAGGGTGTTAAGGGTAGAATAAATCGTTTAGGAAGAGGTGTTACGGAACTTCCTATACCATCTGTAGGAGGGGGAAAAGGTGACGGTGTACAGGATCCGGGGTGTATATTTGAGGGTAGAAAAATACTCATTCCACTACACACACACACACACACACACACACACACACACACACACACACACACACACTCTAGACTCAAACATTTATAAACCCCCTCCTACCTCTCCTCTCTCTCACACACCTATATCATTACACGCTCTTCAGTCAATTAAATCTCTCTCTCTCTCTCTCTCTCTCTCTCTCCATTCCCACTTTGACACACGATCTTCAATCTTTTTCCATTAAGTGTGCCTCTCTGTCTGTCACCTTTCTGTTTCTTTTTTTTTTCCACGTGAACTGTTTACACGTACTGTTAATCCTCCAATCGACATAATAATACGGTCTAGTAATGACGTTAAATTTACCTTTCATACACTGTCTTTTGCAGATTCCTTTCCCATTTCACCTACTCACTCCTACGTTTCCTCTTCCTCCAAGCCATTCCACCTCTTCCCTTTCCGCTGATCCATTTATTACACTTACGCCTCTCCCTCCCACCGTCCAAAGGTCACGCTCAGGTTGACCTTTGACCCCTCTGTGAAGATGGCTTGAAGGGCAGACAGGCTATATTGGTACACCGGTAGCTCACCCAGGTATATCATTTCCTGTCACACTAGTAAAGCTGTGAAAGGTGTAGCTATGTTCAAGTACCATTATATGTTAAAATAAAGCGTCCATTTTACTTTTTATCTTTACTATAGTGGATTAAATTAAGGTATATATTCACTGGGCTATTGCGGCACTGTATTCATAAAATGTGTGTGTGTGTGTGTGTGTGTGTGTGTGTGTGTGTGTGTGTGTGTGTGTGTGTGTGTGTGTGTGAGAGAGAGAGAGAGAGAGAGAGAGAGAGAGAGAGAGAGAGAGAGAGAGAGAGAGAGAGAGAATCCCCACATATACACCGTCGCTAAAAGAGCACCTGTATGAAGTTTCTTATCCCTAATGAACACAGAACACCAACTTTGCCAGCCTAACTGCACGAAACTTTTGAATACACACTTTGCAGACTTGGATAGGCAAAGTTTGACTCAAATGTGAAACATGTTACAATTCTTGCAGTTTAGGGAAGGGGGAGGGGGAAGGGGACAGGGAAGAGGGGGAAGGGAAGGGCAGGAGGGAGGTGGGAGGGGAGGCAGGAGAAGGAAGAGGAGAGAAGGGGAAGGAGACATCCACGGGGAAATGCACAGAAGAGTGGTGAGGAAGGAATGAAGATAGGAGAGTGGGAAAGGAGGGAAGAGGAAGTGAAGAGAGAGAGGGGAGGAGGAAATAATGGGTAAAACTTCGCTAAATAATTACTGTACTTAAGTTGGGCTCTCAGTATATGAAATCCAACTCTTCCAGCAGGCTTAAATTCTACAAGTAAATGCGTGTATAAGATCCAGACGATATAAACAAAATACTGACCGAAAAAATAAAGACATAGGGTTAAAACTACGCCATCACTCCATAATACTAACCAAGAACCCTGCACCACCGACGTATGCATTCCCTTCTCTCAAGCTACTACCCCTACATGAGTCCCCCTCCCTCATGCCTTTTCCCCTCCCCCCAACACGAGTCCCCCTCCCTTATGCCTTCCTACCCCCCCAACACAAGTGCTCCCCCCAAGCTTCTCCCTTCCCCCAACACGTGTACCCCCCAAGCCTTCACCTCCTCCACAACACGAGTCTCCCATCCTAGAGCTTTTCCCCTCCAACAAGTCCCCTTTTCCACAAGCCTCTCCCTCCCCCACAACACGAGTCCCCCCTCCTGCAAGCCTCCCCCTCCCTCACAACACTTGTCCCCCCTCCTACAAGCCTCTCCCTTTCCCCAAGACGAGTTCCCCCACCACGCTAACCTTCGATTCCTTATTCAGAGGAGCACGTCCCACCCCGGCCTCCTACCTCGCCTATACCAACTAAGGTCCAGGTGGTCACGTTTTTTACCAGCAAACGTTCCTACCACTCCCGCAAACGTTCCTACCACTCCCGCAAACGTTCCTACCACTCCCGAAAACGTTCCTACCACTCCCGCAAAAGTTCCTACTCCCCTCGCCCCGCTCTCTCAAACTTAATATTTTACTTTCCTCTAGTTTCCTGTCTCTCAAGCTTCATTTTTTTCTTCCTTTCTCAAACCTTCTAGTTCTTCTCCCTTCTAAATTTCTTCTCCCTTTCTCTAACGTTCTGTCTCAACTCCTCTCTCTCTCTCTCTCTCTCTCTCTCTCTTTAATTCTGTCCCTCAATCTCCTATTTTTTCTCCCTTCTTCTAACTTTCAACGTCTTCTCCTTTCGTCTAACTTCCTGTCTCAAGTTCCAGTCTCTCTTTCTCCAACTTCCTACCTGTAACTTCTATATTTCCTTCTCCAATTCTCTCTACCGCAGTTCAGTTCCCGGTCACCTTTGTTTTATTTGCAAACGTTCCTATCTCCTCTTCTCAAACGTTCAGATGGCAACTATAATCCACAAACGTTTCCCATCACTTCTCGTAAACGTCCCTATTTCTTCTCCCTATTTCCTTAATTTTTGGTGGTAATGTTTTATCTTCCTGCAGACCTTTCTACTTTCTTTCCCTTCCTTCGGCTTCGCTATTCAGCCACACCTATGCTTCAGTTCCCTGCAAACGTTCCATCCCGCTTCATGCAAACGCCTCACTTCTCTCTCTCTCTCTCTCACACACACACACACACACACACACACACGCAGTTTACGCCAGCCACTGAAGTACCCCCAGCACACAGCCCTGTCCCACACTCCACCACCACTGAATTACACTGCCCTCTTTATGAGCTGCCCCCTGTGTGTGTGTGTGTGTGTGTGTGTGTGTGTGTGTGTGTGTGTGTGTGTGTGTGTGTGTGTGTGTGTGTGTGTGTGTGTGTGTGTGTGTGTGTGTGTGTGTGTGTGTGTGTGTGTGTGTGTGTGTGTGTGTGTGTGTGTGTGTGTGTGTGTGTGTGTGTGTGTGTGTGTGTGTGTGTGTGTGTGTGTGTGTGTGTGTGTGTGTGTGTGTGTGTGTGTGTGTGCGTGCGTGGGCTGCTCTCTGATATATGACCCCCACAACAGCATTCAATTTGCATATCTAGCCTGCGATAAGCCCTCGACGCAGGTTTATGACGCTAAGTTGTGAGACGCGCTGCAGGAACGACGCCGTGGCTAAATTAGTGTGCTGTAGCGGTGGTCATGCACGCCGCCACATCACTCTTTTAGTATGTCCTCACACTTGCATGCTGGGAGAGACACGAACTGAGATATGTACGAACACACCGTAAAGGTAGGAGATAGAGGTAGACACAAATAAGAGACAGGTAGATCAATTAGTGTGCTCTAAAGGTGATCATACACGCTGCCACCCCACTCGTTAAATATGTCATCACACTTGCATGCTGGCAGAGACACGAACTGAGATAGGTATGAACACATCACACTCAAGCATGAAGAGTAACAGAAGTGAGAAGTATGGATCATCACACTACCAAGCAGAAAGGGCAAAATACCGTGCTTCGAAGAATGAGGAAACAGCACATCATTCGCCTATATGAGGGAGAAATCATAACACTGTCATACTGGGAGAGTGAGTACTTAAATACAGTAAAGAAACATCACACTAGTAAAACAAGAATCAGTCACTTAAATGCAATAAAAAAAATTCATACTAACATACTTGGAATCATTCACTCTGACAGGTGGAAAACGTCACACTGATTAAACAGGTGAGACAAGTATTGAGGCATGAAGAGACCGTCACACTAGGCAGGAAGAGACCGTCACACGAGACAAGAAGAGACGTTCACACTATCATACTGTGTGAGCCAAAAATTACGCTCGGTGGAAAGCATCAATTACTCTGATGGAAAATGAAAATCACATTAATTTTAACGAGAACACACATTTTTTAAAGCAAGAAAGAAGGAACCAAAGGCCATTATTATTATTATTATTTTTTTTTTTTTAACACTGCAGCATAAATATAAAGCTTCTCATATACACGAACAATACGAATGTAATTTATATCTCCTGTAAACTCTGCTCAAAAAATATATACCCTTTCTCTGAGTGAGGAATGGCGTATATATATTTTAAAGTTTGATGGGGATAGCTGTTTAAATAAAAAGTTTCAGTAATTCAATAGTTCTCTCCTCCCCAGTTATGATTTTATTCTCTCTCTCTCTCTCTGTCTCTCTCTTCGTCAACTGCTTAGAAAAGGCTTCATCAATACGGCGCTAGTCACGAAGAAGTGCTAGGAACAGGATTTAATTAGAGCTGTGTAATTCTGCCACTGAGTTATGCGAAACAGGCTGCAAAAGGACGAAAATCTGGGCCAGCTTAAGATAAAAGGACTATACTTTATCAATGGCCACTCTCATCCTACACACGAAACCATTTTTCTATTTCTATCGTTTTTTTTTATTTTTTATTTAACTCAGAATTTCACTAATACCTGTTCTCTGCCTATTGTCGTAGCTAACTTTCAGGCCAGGATATCAATCAGTTAAAGAGGCTCCCTAACACCTCTTCCTTGGTGATTTATTTTTGGGTATGGCTGGTTAATATCCTTTCGTACGTTATTTATGCAGAGTATGGAGATGCTGGAATGATTTATGCAACACAGAATAGGGCAGTAAGATCATATTACATCTCTTGTAAAATCTGCTTCCAAGAGATTGGGTGTGCTAAGCCGACTCCGCTCTTTCTTTACCCCTGCACAATTGTTGACTCTATACAGAGGTTTTATCCGCCCCTGTGTGGAGTACAACTCTCATGTGTGGGGAGGCTCCCCACATACAGCTATTCTCAATAGGGTGGAGTCAAAGGCTTTTCGTCTCATTAACTCTCCTCCTCTTACTGACTCCCTTCAACCTCTGTCTCTTCGCCGCACTGTTGCATCTTTATCTCTTTTCTATCGCTACTTTAATGGTCACTGCTCCTCTGAACTGTCTGCTTGCATTCCTCCACCTCTACGACGGGCGCGTAGCACCCGTCTGGCAGCAAACTCTCATCCCTTTTCTGTCCAACTCTCTAATGCAAGAGTTAACCGTTACTCCCAGTCTTTCATTTATGCAACAGGTCAGCTCTGGAACTGTCTCCCTCTGTCTGTATTTCCTGCTGCCTATGATCTCCAGTCTTTCAAACGCAGTGTGTCCAGGCATCTCAAAATGATCGGATCTTGAATTTGGCTCTCTATTGTATTTTGTTTTTCTCTTGGAAGGAACTGTTACTGCGGGCCATGGCCTTTGGTTCCTTCTTCCTCGCATAAAAAAAAAAATAAATAAATAAATAAATCGCTTAGGAAGACGTGTTAGGGGGCTTCCTTAACCGACGAGCATACGAGCTCAGAAGAGAATAATAATAAGCAAAATAAATCGCTTAGGAAGACGTGTTAGGGGGCTTCCTTAACCGACGAGCATACGGGCTCAGAAGAGAATAATAATAAGCAAAATAAATCGCTTAGGAAGACGTGTTAGGGGGCTTCCTTAACTGAGGATAGCAGGGCCCTGAGCTTCGCCAAATGGGTACAGGTTTGTGACGGCCTCCACCCAGCAGACAGGTACTGAGGGGAATAAGAAACATGTCAGTGTACCCTAAGTGCTCGACACGCTGGTTACTGCCTTATCTCTGGGGCTATCTCCTGACACGCCCAATCCCGGAGTTCATCCTGGGTGGCCAGACCAGACGCTACCATGGCTCGTATGCTCGTTGGGGCAAGGAGGCTCCCTAACACCTCTTCCTGAGCTACTTATTTTTGGGATATGAGTGGTTAATATTCTTTAGTACGTTATTTATGCAGAGTATGAACCCCATCAAGGCTCGTCTTCACATCAGACAAGGAAGCTCCCATAGTCACGAGGAAGTGCTATGGAAAGGACATAAGGCTGTAGTTTTGTTTTCTTCTACAAAAGGATGAAAATCTGGGCCAGGTTAAGGTGACAGAACCAAAGACGTACACTCAAAGATGAAAAAAAAAAATCTAAAAACAAAAATCAGAGTAAAAATAGCGTTATCGTATTGAATTTCACTCGTTTTGTAACCTGGGGAATCCAACAACTTACATGCTTTACGACCCAAAAATATTCGCGCGATAATGAAACCAGTCTAATCATACTTTTTTTACGCCTGCCTTTCGATTTTCGGAGGCAGTGTCGTGGGGTATGAGACGGAGACACGCAGAGCAGTGGCTGACCTGTAGTAGTTTGGGGACAGGTGTAATAGTACGGGAATAACAGTGATTTAACGACCTATAACTCTTAGCAGGCTCTTGTTTATCCTCGCCAACACTATGCTTAACTCCCCAAGTTGCCTACTCCCCACCTCGCCTTCTCCCCTCCCCGCCACTCCTACAATTTATTCCATTTTCTCCTCCACCTGACCCACCTCTCTCCTATCACTCCAGGTCCCCTTTCTCCTACTCTTCCTTAGTTCATTTCCCTGTTTCTCCTCACTATTCCCTCTCTTACTCCTCCTCACCATTCCCTCTCCTATTCCTTCTCATCCCCTTTCTACTTTTCCCCAACCCTTCCTCGCTATACCCTCTTCTGCTTCCCCTCATCCTTCTACGTTTCCTCAACCTCTTCCCCATCCTCCTCACGATTCCCTTTTCTGTCTCCCTTCTACACCATTATCTCTTACTCTTCCTCAACTTCTCTCACATCCTCCCCTCCCTTACTCTCCACCCCCATCCTACATCGCCCTACCCCCACCCCTGCCACCAGACGCCCGTGTGCTATCACTCACTTTCCTTCACCTCTCCCCCTCCACCCTATCCGCCTCGCTCCGCCCTCCCAACCACGATCTGTTTTGTCTTACTCCTCTCTAGTCTTACCCTAATTTCCCTATTCCCAATCTCAAATTCTCCCTATTCTAGCCTACTCGTCCCCTTCAACGTCCCGTCACATCCTGTCTGACCTCTTCTTTGCCCTGCCCGATCCTGCCCGACCTTGCTCCGCCCAGTCTGTCCTTTCCGCTGTCCAATCGCAACTTCTACTCTGTCTCTTCTAAACCTGTCTGGCTTCTTCCCAGACCCACTCACCTGCCTGCCTAATTCACTGCCCAACCTCATCCTCTCTCACCCTGTCTCTACTCACTGACTTTTTTGCTCTGCTCTTCTCCTCGCCTCCTATCACATCCTGCTCAAACCTCTGTTCTTCTCTTTCATCTCTAAACCAAGCCTAACCTAATCCTTCCCTCTCTGCTCCACCCTGTTCCACCCATCCTGCCGTCTCCACTACTCATCCCACCTCATCCTGTCCCTTTCCTTCAATATTCAATCCAAACCTGCCCCCATCTTCCTCCCAACCTGCCCACCCCACACCCTGTCCTATCCTGACCCATCCTACCCAGTCCTTGCCCGACTCTGCCCTCTTCACTGCCCCGTCTGGCCTTTTGTGTCCATACCTCCAGCTCCACCCAGCTCAGAGATCCAGGGTGGGTGTTTAGATGCGTAGCGACAGATCGATGCGAGGACAGTGAGTGTACCCTATCCTACCCTATCTTTACCCTACGCTACCCTACCCAATCCTACCCTACCCTACCCCACCCAGCCCTATCCTACCTCATCCTACCCTACCCACCTTCAAAGCAACAGCACAATACGTCGCCACCACGACAACCACCACAGCAACCAAAACTTTACCACAGCACCACCACCCACCGCCAAAAACACCACCACTAAAATCTCAAAACACAACCACCACTTCCACAGCAACTTAACATGTCATCACCACGTCAATCACCACAGTCCCACAGCAACCACCAAAACCCCGCCACCACAGCAGCAGCAGCAGTCACCTCCACAGCGTTTACCAGCAGCTGTGCAGTGTAGCTTACATCTGTGGAGCCTGAGGAGTGAAAGAGTAGAGCCACAGTGGTTTTTTGGGGGGATAGCTGTGCGTGGGACTCACACACACACCAACACCACCACCAGCTGATTCACACGTGGCCATCAGCTGACTTCTTTTGTTGTTAGATGGGGCGGGATTCTTAGTCATGTATTGATTGTATTTTTTGCTGACTCGTGTTATGGTCGTCCCTTCAGATGTGTTATCGTTATCAGTTAAGCTGTATCGTTTATGTATGTATTTAGTATGCATTTTTTTTTTTCGTCAGTTGAGCAGTGTTACGGGCGACTGGTTTTGGTACTGTCATCAGCTGAATTGCGTTACTGTTACCAGCTGATGTGTTACTGTTAAATGCTGAGTTTTGTTACCGTCGTTAGTAGATCTGTGTTATTCTCGTTTGGTGGGTTGTGCTGCAGTCAACAGCTGAGTTTTACTGCTGTCATTAGCTGAGTTCTGATACTACATACCATCAGCTGAGTTTTCGCCGTTTTCACCACCATCATCTGAGCGGCGTCAATGTCATCATCTGCGTTGTGTTAGTTCCATCAGTTCTGTTAGTGTCATCAGTCGTTTTATTTGTTGATTTATTTTTGATCGGTTCATTTATGAGTATCTTATCGTGTCAGAAGAGCTGTGCTATTGTCGTCAGCTGTGTGTGTGTGTGTGTGTGTGTGTGTGTGTGTGTGTGTGTGTGATCAGCTGAGTTATGTTATCGTAGCAGGAGAGTTGTGTTCAAGTTATCACGTGTCACCAGATGTGCCGAGGCTCAATTCCTTCGACGCATAGCCCAGATTTTCTCACGCACGGCACTGTGTTATCTGATCTAGCTATGATGCCGCAGCGGGTCTCATTTGGTGCTTAAAATACTTTCCATTTATATAAATACCGCAGGTTCTTGTAACTACCGAACGTTCTTATAATATCGTACGTTCTTATAAATACCACACGTTCTTATAAATACCGTACGTTCTTGTAAATATCGTAGGTTCATATAAACATGGTACAATCTTACATATACCATACATTCTTAGATATACCGTACATTTTTATATATCTCTCCTAATCTCTGTACAAATCCTGGTAATATGTAACTTTTTTATGCAATGGAAATTACAGTCAATTCCCCGTGATTTAGTTAATTTTAAATACCTGGTTCAGTATCCATACGTCTTACTAATTCCTACCAAATCCCATTATGAATTCCTTAATAACTATTCTAAGCTTCAAACTACGCATGGACGAGCATTTTCCTTTGTTCCCTGTTAGAAATCCGCTTACCGTATGTGAATTATGCATGAATTATTACGACCAAAAAATTAATCATTGTGGTATTTCTTATATGTCTACATGAATAGGGTGTGTGTGTGTGTGTGTGTGTGTGTGTGTGTGTGTGTGTGTGTGTGTGTGTGTGTGTGTGTGTGTGTGTGTGTGTGTGTGTGTGTGTGTGTGTGTGTGTGTAATCTACACTCACACCAATATCTATGCCCACATATCCGAACCCACACCCATACCCACACTACACCCACATCCATACCCACAGCCATACCCACATCTACACCCACAGCCATACCCACACCTACACCCACACATCCAAATCCACACCCATACCTACACCCCGAGGGCGAGTAGACAGAAGCTGACAAGGGCAAAGGGAGACGGACAAAGAAAGGCTTTTGTTAGAGGGGACAAAAAGAGGTAAAAGCATTCCGCCATCCTGCACTCACTGCATACAAAGAGGCTCCCTGTTCTGCCACTGATTGGTGACAAGGGAGGGAGGCTGGTGACAGGGGTGGGAGACGGGTGATGACACGGGTGGGACAGCAAGGCAGTGGTGACAAGGGTGGGAGAGATGATGGAGCGATGGCAGAGGACGGAGAGGAGGGAGAGTGGTGACAGACGGGAGAGAGAGAAGAGGGAATGATGAAAGCGGTGAGGGAAGGAAGGGATGTGGTATAGGCGGGTGATGGAGAAGAAGGAATGATGACAGACAAGGGTGAGAGAAGAAAGGAAGTGGTGACAGAGGAGGGGGACTAATGAGATGGGTGGCAGCAGAGGGGAAAGGATTATGAAGGTTCACTGAAGAGGATGAAAGAGGTTGCACAAATAAGGGATTGACGACCAGATTGAAAGATTAGGGAGTGGTGAGGGCAATGACTGAGGAGTGACAGGCGACCGAGGTGACAGACAAGGTGCAGGTAAGAAAAAGACATAAAGGTGACAGATAAAGAGGACAGGTGACAAAGGCAATGGGGAGATACAAAGGTAATCGGGGACTGTACCAGGCGTGAGAGACGGGGTTGTTGCTATTGCTGTAGTGGTCCAGGTTCATCTGATATGTGAACCCAGTGAACCGCAGGCTTTAGTGTGGTACCTGATAAAACAAACGTCCCCCAACCTCTTCCCTGTTCCCTCAACTACTTCCCTATCCCCTGAAAGGACGATGATGGACTGCAGAAGGACAGGGGGGATAGCAAAAGGGGTAACAGGTGACACAGACAGAAAAAGAATGACTCGAAAGGTGAGAGGATAAAGATGTCAAATGAAGTAAAGTTGTATCTGAACTGCACAGAGGTGGCAGGAGAGAGGGACGATGGAAAGGTGAGTGACTGCAAACGACAGGGTGACTGGCGGGATAAAGCGCCCAAATGATGCATAAAGACGTGTACCCAAAGTCTGACAGGGCGACGGATGACGGGATGGGTGGCAGAGAGGCGACAGAGGAGTGGGAAGACGAAAAAAAAGTGAAAATTATGAGATACAAATATTCACTATAATATGAACAAATTCAGGATGTGCAGCAGAGGACAGGTAGGCGTAAAGGTGACAGTGAAATGGGGCGACAGGTGACTGCTAATGAAAGGGTGACTGCGATGGGGTAATGAAATATGAAGAATACACTTGTTCTCGACGTCTGACACGGTAAAGGGTGAGAGGAAGACGACAGGGAGACAGAGAGATGAAAAAATGAAAGTGAATGTAACTGACACGCAAGAGATGAATTTATGAGTAGAAGGTATGAAGAAGGTATTGGGAGATGAAAAAATGGTGAATGCAACTGACAAGCAAATAAATGTACTTAAAAGCAGAAGAAGGGCAGCGATGAAGAAAGTATTGAGATAAGAAAAAAAAATGTTATATCAGACTGCCAATGAGATGGATTTAAGAGAAAAAGAGAAAAAGAAGGTCAGGGATGAAGAAGGCAGACTTAGGGGACACTGGCATGAGCTTGATTTTTTTTCTTTCAAACATTTCGGGCTACACAGAACCCATCTTCAAAGAAAATAAAGAATTCATGGTCTACCCTGTGTCTCTCTCCCATAACATTTCCACTTCTCAAAACGGATCATCAACAAGGCAGACCTAAATTTCGACGCTTGATGTGATTACAAAAACACAGTATAGGATGATTGGAAGGGTTTTTGTTCCTTGAATGGAGACGATCTTCAAGGAATAGCGCCCTACATGAGTGGGAAAAGCCAGAATCGAAGGAGAAAGGGGAATAAGGAAGAAGACAGGGAAAAAAGGGAAGAAAATCAAACACAAAACACAGACATGCTCTCGATGGATGACGCGCAAGCAGAAGAAAAAGATGAAAAAGAACAAGGAAGAGTGGAGGGAAAAGGAAGAAAATAATAATACTGACTGCTAGGAAATAAGATCAAATGAGGAAAACAGTCAAGCTCACAATGGATGACACGCAATCGAAGCAGAGGCAGAAGAAAAAGAAGAAAAAGAATAAGGAAGAGTGGGAGAGAAAGAAGGAACAAAGTAACAATGGTAACTGATACAAGGAAACGCTCTCGATGCACGACAAGGGAGCAAGGTAGCAGAGGAGGAAAACGGAACAAGGTAACAGAGGAGGAAAACGGAACAAGGTAGCAGAGGAGGAAAACGGAACAAGGTAGCAGAGGAGGAAAACGGAACAAGGTAGCAGAGGAGGAAAACGGAACAAGGTAGCAGAGGAGGAGGAAGGCGAGGGAGACGTAAAAAAGGTGAATGTGACTGACGGCAAAGAGATGGGAATAAGGAGGTAAGGGGAAGTCAGAACAGGCTTCAAGAAGACGGGCAGGGTGACGAGAGAAAAAAAGATAGATAGAGATAGACAGATAGATAGACAGATAGATAAAGACAGATCAATAGAAAGATTGACAGAAGGAAAAAGAAAAAAAATAGGAAGAAAAGACTGGAACTGATAAAACGAATGAGAAAAATTAGAATCACATGAATCATCCCAACATGACGACTGACGAGGTACAAGGCAAAGAAGTGAAAAAAAAAAATATCTTTAAGATAAACGATTAAAAGGAAGTAAAAAAAAAAAAAGAAAAAAGACAAAAATACTGGCGACTTCGGTGGCTGAGGAAATTAAGTGAATAAATGAAAAAAAAAAAAAAAAAAAAAGGAAAACGGCTATAAAAAAAGAAAAAGAAAAAAGGGCGACTGCTGTGCTTAAGGAGGTCAAATAAATAATAAGAAAATGCTCTAAATGTCTTACAAGGAACGAGGTAACACACACACACACACACACACACACACACACACACACACACACAAAATATAGTGCCTACGATTGACAAGGTGACTGAGATGACAGCGAAAAAGGTCATGTGTTGTTATCAGTGTTTGACAAGATGAGATAGGATAAACTTTTTGACCGGGAAGACAAGATGACGGGAAACGGGGAGATGAAAATAGTAGAATAGGCTCATCTGAACGTGAACCCAGTGGACTGCAGGCTGAAAATGTCCTCCTAGTGCAGCTCACCATCATTTTGGGGGATAGGGAGGGAGCAAAACAGGGCAGAGGAGCAGCTCAAATATATCAGTGCCACCACATGAAGGCGTCCCTCTCCATCACCGAAGAGACAGGTAAAACAGGTGAGGCAGGTGACAATTATTGGACGGGAAGATGACGGGGAATAAAGACGGGAGGTAAAATGTATATGGATATTCCGGAAGCTTGACAAGGGGACAGAGAGAGAGGTGACAGGGAGCGAGATCGACAGGTTAATTAGAAAGGTATAAGAAGGATTTAATAAGGACGAAGATACCTGGATGGGGGAGAGAAACTGAGGAAGGGAAAAGACAAAGGTAAGAATGGGGAGAGAGAGAGAGAGAGAGAGGGGGGGGTTGGGGAGAGACCAGGTTGGACGACACAAAAGGACGAAAAAAAAAAGACAGGAAAAAAGACGAGGACACGAACGGACGAAAAAGAAGACAGGAAAAAAAGACAAGAACGAACGAAAAAAATAAAAAGTCAGGAAAAAAAGAAGACTAACTTGAAGAGAAGGGCGTGTCCCCGTACCTTCCCTTATGCGGACCTAGACGTAGCGCAGTACATCTTTTGAGACACTACCCCTCTCTCCTTCCTAATCCCACTCCCCCCCTCCTCCTTCCAAATCCCGCTCCCCCCCCCCTCCCTCCTTATCCCGACTCCGCCCTTCTTGTCATGTTATTTTTTGATCTGTGTATTTATTTGTGGGTGTGTATCTACCTTTATTTATTTTTACTGCTTATTTTTATCTTTATTTTTATGGGTCGTGGTCCTGATGTCTGTTTTTGTCAATACTATGGTCCGTACACTCGTAGGTAAAGGAGCTCCCTAACACCTCATCCTTAGCGATTTATTTTTGGACATGACTGGTTAATATCAAACTGTATGTTATTTATGCAGAGTATGGTGATAAAGGAATGATTTAGTAACACAGAAGAGAACGGTAACATAAGCAAAATAAATCACTTAGTATGAGGTGTTAGGGAGCATTCATACGAGATGGGAATACCAGCCTGAGTGATTTACGTTCTACGATGAACTGTGTATCAATCAATCAATCAATCAACTCACTATTTATTTATGTACAGTGTATCATTTTGGGGAAGAACTATCAGTCAATGATTTTAGTAATGTTAAATTTATTGTTAATGATTTTACTGAAAGACAATCTCTCTCTCTCTCTCTCTCTCTCTCTCTCTCTCTCTCCCTTTCTCACTGGTTCTTCAGGGGTCACTTAATGGTTTGACGTGCAATTCCTTCCATGCAGGTCTTATTTTGGGATATTTGTTCCTTCTTTCTTCAAAACACACACACACACACACACACACACACACACACACACACACACACACACACACACACACAGCACCACCACCACCACCACGACACCATCATAACCACACATTATCAAGCCACAGTTCCACCACACCACCGCCACAATAACAACTACCTCACTCTCACCACCACCACCACAGCGGCCAGTGTGGTAGCTTGTGATCGATGCGGTAAGTGGCTAGTGCAGAGATATACGACATTCCCCCCCTCCCCACGGCTTACCCCCTCCCCCGACACCCCACCAAACCCCCTCAGGCCTACCCCCGATCCCTCCGACACCCCCCTCCCCACCCCTCACTAACACACAGGCGGTAAAGAACAAAAAATAATGAACTAACTCAGGGAAGAAAATATGCAGACGGGTGAAACTGCATGCAGGTGGAGACAGGTATTAAATTCTTTACCCTGCTGGGGTACCAAATTACCGGTATGTCTCCGTATACGAACGCCCTCCCCCTACCCACACAGAGATTAAGATGTATGCAGACTACAGTTCTTTCACTTAAACTTGGCCCTTGTTTCACTTTCCAAAGTTTACGTTTCCCCTGTTTCAGCTTCCGATGTTTTTCTCACGTTTCAGTTTTCGATGCTTAAGAATTAGACATGCAGGTAGGAATAATAAAAACGTCAAATTACACGGTACAGGTATTAACAGGAACACCTGAGCACCGATTGGATGGCCAGCACTACGTTAATTACTTCTGAACTCACCTGGGATGAAATATAATGCAGGTGTAGATGGGCACTGATGGGATGCGGGAAATCTCTATATTCCATTTTTCGTGGGGAGGGGAGGTGGGATTTGTGTGAGTGTATTTGAGTGTGGGGGGATTTCTGTGTGTGTGTGTGTGTGTGTGTGTGTGTGTGTGTGTGTGTGTGTGTGTGTGTATACAAAACACACACACACACACACACACACACACACACACACACACACACACACAACCTAAATTACCTCCTACTCAACCCTACCATATATCCTATCCCATCCTACCTTGCACTACCTAACTAACCTCCTGCACTAGCCTACCTATCCTCCCCTACCCCCTCTGCCTGATACGAGATGATAGTGTAGCCGGCACCTTACTCCCCCGTAAATAGTGGACCCTTCCTTGTTTACGATATTGAGATGGTCCCCACCCCCCCTCCTATCACTGAGCCTACACCCCTCTGCAACCAACCCCTCCACTCCCCTTCCATGGCCTCATCCTATCTCCCCTTCCCTTGCTTCACCCATGCTCTACGCTACTCTACTTTCTTCTCTCTCTGTCTCGGCATCTCCTGACAAATGCGTAGCGTTGGCAGGTGAGGGAATTTTACTGAGAGGTGTTCATAGCTACGGAAAAATTGGTTCTCCACGTATTTCGACTTTAACAGAGAACATACTTTTGTCACGACTGTAGAACTGATTTAACCGTTCAGAATCTGGTAACCTAACACCAGTACCTCCAAAAATTCATTACCTCTTTAGTACGATTAAACATTTTAACTAAATATATTCATGTTTTCCCACATTTTAACTATATATATATTTTGTCCCCCGTTTAACTAATTTATAAATTTTTCGACATTTTAACATATTCTGTACATTTTAGCACATTTTAACTCAACACATTTTCTTCACTTTAATTAATTCTATACATTTTTCCACATTTTAACTCTACTGTATACTTTTCCCACATTTTAACTAATTCTATGCACTTTCCATATTTTAACTAATTCTATGCATCTTTCCACATTTTAACAAATTCTGTACTTTTTCCTTCTCTTCAGAATGGACGTTTGTAAGTTGAGGGGGATTGGAAACGCTTTCAATTACGCAGGTGTAGGAATGTTGTCGGCAGGTGTTTGCACGTGGGCTGGGTTGGTTACAGGAATCTAAGCCTTTGTACTTCTCTCGGTCTACCTGTCTGGGCGGCCACCTGTACCCCTGAGGTCCCACCAAGCACTTCATCACCTGTCTGAGAGCCGGGCCGACGAGCTGAGTGAAATCTAACCACGGCGCTGGCTTGATTGAGGACGGATAATGAGGGCTGTCTGAGGCTTCTAGTGTGTTGTCTAGTGAGGCGAAAAAGGGATGTGATGATGTGCCACGCCGTAGTGATGATGGTAGTAATAGTGGCGATGACAGGAGATGACAAGTGGTGGTGGTGGTGTTGGATGATATAGATAGCGGTGGTGGTGGTAGTAGTGGTGGTAACAGCAACTGATGTGGTGATGTGGTGGTGAGTTTGATGAAGTGTAGTAGTAGTTGTAGTAGTAGTAGTGGCAGCGATGGTGATAGTAAATAGTAGTAGTGTTGGTGCGTTTGATGGAAGTGGTGGCAGTAGTGGTAGTGGAGGTAACAGTAACTGGTAGTAGTGGTAATGGTGAAAGTAACTGATATTGGTGGCGTGCGTGTGGTGGAAATAATGATTTTGATGATGGTGGTGATAGTGGTAGTGAGTGGTAGTGTTGGCGGTAGTGATGATCGTAGTAGTATTAGTAGTAGTAGTAGTAGCAGTAGTGGTAGTGATTATGGCAGTTACTGAGGGGGGGATGCTGGCAATGTTAGTGCTAGTATGGTATGTGTCAGTAGTGGCGTGGTAGTGATAGTAGTAAATGTGGTAGTAGTGAAGGTGGTAAAGAACAGAAGCATGGTAGTGGTGATGGTAGTGGTGGGGCAGGTAATAATGGTGCCAGTATTTCATCAGGGAACCTCAGACCAGCTCTTGTATTTTCCCTCATATTTTCGCCTGTGTGCGTTTTTTATTTGGCTTCTTGGCGTGCTGTAACTTGGCCCTGACTGATTATACTATCGCCAATATTATCGTTCTCTCTGCATTAATGTTGCCTGACTTCTGTGACTACTACTACTACTACTATTACTACTACTACAGTACTACTACTGCTGCTACTACTACGACTACTTCTCTTACCACCACCACCTACTACTACTACTATTGCCACCATTATCTACTACTACCACAACAACTACTACTACTACTATTACCACCATCACCAACTACTACTACTACTACAACTACCACCACCACCACCTACCACTACAACTACTATTACTACTACTACCACTACCACTCTTAACACCACCACCACCTACTGCTACTTCTATTACCACCATCACCTACTACTACTACTACTACTACAACCTTCTATCTTCAAGCTATACAATATATATAATATCTGTATATGCTATTTGCTATACAGTATAATGTATTTACACGGCAGGGGCAAATAATATACTCGTCAGCTTACTATTTCATACCACAATATTCCTTCTGGTCGATATTAATTAAACAAATGATAGGACGTGAATATGGATCTTCACTACCGATATTACTTCATTTCCCTCTCTCTCTCTCTCTCTCTCTCTCTCTCTCTCTCTCTCTCTCTGTTTTACGCTTCCTTGAGTCTGGCCCCCGTGACGTTATCAAAGCTGGCACTCACGCACGTAACCTACTCACGTACGCGCGCACACACCTGAAAACACATACACACCTGGACAAACACATACATACATGGCACACACACACACACACACACACACACACACACACACACACACACACACACACACACACACACACATCCAACCCTACACTAACGTCAGGCAGGGAAAGAGAGAGAGTGAAAGGAAGGGACGGAAGAAGGGAGGGAGGAAGGCAGGGAAGGAAGGACGGACAGAGGGAGAGGTAGGGAGGAAGGGAGGGAGAGAAGTAGGGGGGACAGGAGGGCGAAATGCAGGAAGGACGGGAGGGAGAGACAGGAGGAGGGAGGCGGGCAAGGAGTGAGGGAGAGAGGAAGGGAGGGAGGGAATGGTGGCAGGATGGTGCTGGGGTGCAGGGGGGTGGGGGCAAACACATCCAAAATCAAATCAACTCATGACCAAACAAGCGCGACGGCAAACATAGGGTAACATGCAACGTGGAGTCCAACACAGCAGTTCCCAGCCAAAAGTTGTGTTAGTCTGCCTGATTCCACACATAAAAATCGGACTATGAAATTACAGTTTGGACCCCTATGACTATACTCCTTTCCATTTAACTTGGCCCAAATTTTCGCCCACATTTTCGTCCATTTGCAGCTTACAGTATATCACGGAGGTCAGTGGAAGAAACATACACTACTGATCTACACCCGTACCATAGCACTTCTTCGTGACTGGATTTTCGTCCTTTTGCAACTTATATCACGCAGGTCAGTGGAAGAAAAATACAATACTGATTGGGTACATCCTTGCCACAGCACTTCTTCGTGACTGGATTTTCGTCCCTTTGCAACTTATATCACGCAGGTCAGTGGCAGAAATATACAATACTACTGATCTACACCCGTACCATAGCACTTCTTCGTGACTGGATTTTCGTCCCTTTGCAACTTACAGTATATCACGCAGGTCAGTGGAAGAAAAATACAATACTACTGATCTACATCCTTACCACAGCACTTCTTCGTGACTGGATTTTCGTCCCTTTGCAACTTATATCACGCAGATCAGTAGAAGAAAAACAATATTACTGCTCTACATCCTCATTATGGCACTTCTTCGTGACTAGCACCAATTTACAATGGTATTCTATTGTCACAACTCAGCATATTAAAGACGGCGTTAGTGTGGACAAAATAAAAGATTAATTAAGAGCCTTTACCTGTTTAACACCTGTATTTTCTCTTCAATCAATCTTATAGTCTGGTGTCTCTCTGAGTAAATCGCCTACAGACATGCTCACCACCTCGTTGCTAGAGTTAGGCGAGTCTAAAGGAAATGAACTGATACAAAAATACAAGATGCGGGAGTTTCTGGGTCCTTTAGGTACTGCCCTTGGGATGGTGTGATTTTGTGTGAGATGGTGTGAGAGACTTGTATGGTGTGATGTAGCGTCGCTGGTTTCTAAAATCTATGGATATAACTATCTCGCGCCCGAAAATGGTTAGTGAGAAGCTGACGGATAGGGCCTCTCTCCTAGTAATACCCTTCAATCTAAAACAACATCGCAGTGATCGTGGTAGTAACGTAGGTGGTTATTTTCAGGAGAGGACACTCTAACATGAACTTAATGCTCAATGAACGAATTACAAGGAAAATGAGCATAAGGGAAGAATTGAGTGTGTGTGTGTGTGTGTGTGTGTGTGTGTGAGAGAGAGAGAGAGAGAGAGAGAGAGAGAGAGAGAGAGAGAGAGAGAGAGAGAGGGAGAGAGAGATCAAACTGCCCTGAATGAATTAGTTGTTAAAAATGAAGCGGATCATCTAAGCACACCATCTAATCAGACCAACCTACTTTGAACTTAGGCCATCAAAGAAACAGATACGCTTTACAAAGAGAAGATATTATTCATGGGAAAGGAAGGATGTCATTTGAGAGAGATCTGGCAGGATGTGGTTTCGATCCTGTGGTGAATTACAGATATTAAGAATGTATAATAGAGGCTGAGAGAGAGAGAGAGAGAGAGAGAGAGAGAGAGAGAGAGAGAGAGAGAGAGAGAGAGAGAGAGAGAGAGAGATTCAGAAGGAGGGGTAACAGCGAAGGAAAGGAAAGCAGAAGGGGAGGGGGAAGGTAGAGTGGAGGTGGAGGAAGCAGAGAGGGAGAGAGGAAGGAAGAAAAGGGAGGGGGAAGAGAGGAGGGGGATGAAGGAAGGAGGAAGAGAGGTGGAGGAAGGAAGGAGGGGGAAGGGAGGAGGGAGAGAGGAGAGGGAGGAGCAGGTGTATTAGGAAGTGGGATCAAGTGTATTAGGAGTGGAGATGAGGTGGGGAGGAGGCGGAGGAGAGAAGGAAAAAGGAGGGTGGAGAGTTGTAGTGGGAAGGGGATGGGGAGATGAGGTGGGAAGGAACTGATGTAGAGGAGGAGGAGGAGGAACAAGCTGAGAGACAGAACGTGCTAAAAAACAGGGAGGAGGAAGAAGAAAATGGGGGAAAGGAAGACAAGGAACAAAATAAATACGAGAGGAGGCAAGATGGTGATGATGATGATGATGATGATGATGATGATGAAAGGAAGAAATGAGAGGAGGAAAACACGAGGGGCGAGATGGGGAAGGAGAAAGAAAATCCTGCCAATTTAACCTGAATACGCCCCCAGCCTCTCATCGGGGAGGGGGGGGGGAGATACAGGTGCGAGTGTTTACGCAGCTACCTCAATAACCGGATGCTGGGGGGAGGGGGTCAGATAATGAAGGTGTGTGTGTGTGTGTGTGTGTGTGTGTGTGTGTGATTCACCGGGTCACCGGGTCGGTCAGGATCACTTGGTGGTTGTGATCGTCAGCTTTTACCCTCCCGGAAGGGAGCTGAGAGCTCATATAGTCCGATCTAAGGGCAAGGCTGTGACCTTCACACATGCACACACCCGTCCCTTTGCTCTAGGGGGACAGTAACCACCCACTTCATCAGTGAAACTTTTCGCAACCTGAGCGAGGCGCGAACTCCCGTCTACCAGATGGCAAGCGAGAACGTTACCACTCCACCAGCGAGCGGTGTGTGTGTGTGTGTGTGTGTGTGTGTGTGTGTGTGTGTGTGTGTGTGTGTGTGTGTGTGTGTGTGTGTGTGTGTGTGTGTGTGTGTGTGTGTGTGTGTGTGTGTGAGAGAGAGAGAGAGAGAGAGAGAGAGAGAGAGAGAGAGAGAGAGAGAGAGAGAGAGAGAGACTTCCTAACAAGTTTTTCTGGTATTCCATTCCCTGTACCATCCCGTCCTTCATGACCAGAAAACGCATTATTAAATTACTTAGACTGAAAATTCTGGGGAGAGTTATCGCCTAAGATCGTCGCTAAAACACTTCAGTGTCCCCAACTCATAGAAAATGAAGAAGGGTTGGAACAGTGTTTTAATTGGAGCGTTCACATACTCTAAAAAAAATGGTCAATTTTTACCTGATAACTTCATGTGAAACGAAAACGCAGTCAACTACACAACTGTTTTGTATGTGTTTCCTTCATCACTCAGCTCATCAGTATAATTTTATGAGCATATTTACTCAATAAAATGAAAAAAAAAAAAAGTTTCAGTATGATAAAGTTGAAAGGAATCACTAAACTAGTCTAAAATACCATCTACACCTCACGACAAAGCCTGTTCCTTGCTTAAAAGCGATGATTCACATTGTCATGTCTTTTAGTATGATTTTAATCAAATTAAATTTACGGACATATATGTCTACATATAATACTAATACAAAGTCGTTTGACTGCAAAGTATGTACTGGGATCAGATGAAGATTATAAACACCAGTTTTATTGTTGTCTTCCTGGAAACATCGGTACTTGTGATTTCGGTCGACGCTTTCGTCCGCATGATTTCGAATTCATAAATTATGATTTTTTTTTATATATACATATATAACTAATAGTCGGTACATTTTCTTCAGCACTTGCCAGATGAAACCTCTTTGATAACTAAGTGATAAGCGTTTAAAATTAAACATGCAGCAAGACTCCTAATATTATGTGATGGAATGCAAGCGGACCACTAGTCGTTTTATGCATTCTGGTAACTGTTCTTCAGTATTTAACCTAGTAAATTATATACAGAATATTGATTACAGTACTGAGGAATTTAAGTATAGTTCATCACAAAATGTCCTGAAGGGCTTTTTAGAATATATATGACTGTGTGAGCTGGGAGGAGTTGACCGCGTTCCCAATTAAATTACCCGGTGATCGCTGGCAACCCCTCAATTTGTGAAGACTGCCATTTATGCGTTTGTTTTTATAATCCTCAACCCAGACGGTAATGGCAGCCCAGATGAGGTTACACAGACTGGCCATTGATCAGGGCAGCGAGATATCAGCTGTTTTTTGCTGATGATGCTTCGAGACAGACACCTTAAGTAGTTCTAAAAAGGATGGCCCAGAAGGATAAGGTGATATGGTGTTATTTTGCTGTAGCGTCCTTTTTATTATCAGTTATTCTTAATTAGTAATACTCTTAGTAGTAGTAGTAGTAGTAGTAATATGAATATAATCACCGTATTAATATTTTTATCATTATATTCCCAATCACCATCATCATCATCATCATTGTCATCATCATTATCATCAACACTGTCAACATCACCATCACCAACATCACTACCAGCATCATAAGTACCATCACCATCACTAGTACGTAGCATTACCACCATCCAATCTCCATTTTTTCACTATAAACGCGTCCACAGCAGCCAACAGCTACTCATTTTAACACTCCCAGCCCACGTCACAATTTCACCATTCATTACAGTGGGGCAGGGGGTCACACACGCCATGATAAGGGGCTCAAAGACTGGCAGGGAGAGGACAGGGGGTGACTGTGTTGTGGTGACCTGGAGTGGTGCTGGGGAGAAGAATGGGGATCTGTGTGTGTGTGTGTGTGTGTGTGTGTGTGTGTGTGTGTGTGTGTGTGTGTGTGTGTGTGTGTGTGTGTGTGTGTGTCTGTCTGTCTGTGTCTGTGTGTGTGTGTGTGTGTGTCTGTGTGTCTGTGTGTGTGAGAGAGAGAGAGAGAGAGAGAGAGAATAACTACGGTACATTTTCTTCCCTCCCAACCACACTTCTCCTTCAATCTCTCCCCCACCACCACACCATCTTCCTCAACTGCACAATGAAAGTTAGGCAGACAGAGAAAGATAGATAGACAGGCAGTATAACCACTAAACATTCTTCCCTCCCCACCACACGTCCCCTTCCTCTTCTCCCCAACAACCATCTCCCTCCCCACCGTCTTCTCCCTCCACACAATGCGGGGCAATTTTAATTCGGTCGGCTTCCAGGTCCCCTTTGATGTCTATATTTTATTTCCCTTCTCGACCTGATCTCCCCTTTCTTCCGCCGCCTCGGGTCCGGTTCTCTTCCCTGCATTTATTTTCTTTTTCCCGTGCTGCCCTTTGTTCCTTGGGGGGGTGGAAAGAGAGGGGAGGAAGTGAGGGGAGAGGGGGGAAAAGGGGGAGCGCCTGCGGGAAAGAGAGGGAGAATTGGGCCTAGGGGTAAGAGGAGAAACAAAGGAAGCTGGGAGAGAGGGGAATTGTGGTGACGATGAGGGGAAAATGAAGAGGACGAGGGAATGGTTTCATTGTCCTCCCTGACCTGCCCTGACCTCATACACTCCCTCCTGCCTCACTCATACATCCAGTCTACCCAACACATATATTGCACTGCCTCATCCACACACCAAACGTGCCTCATCTACCCTCCCTCACCTATGTTGTTATCACCCAATCTACCTCGTCCATAACACCACAATACCTCACCCACACATTCAATTGCACACACACACACACACACACACACACACACACACACACACACACACACACACACACACACACAAAACATTCCTCATCCACCTACACAACCCTCTCATTTATATAACTACTCTGTCCCACTCACACACCCAATCTTCCTCACTTACTCACCCTACCTGCCTCATTCATAAAAGCACCCTACCTCACTCACATACACACTCAGTCTACCTCACCCACTCACCCAACCTGCCACCCGCACGCACAGACACACCCAATCTGCCTCAGCCACACACCAGCCCACACTCAATTCACTTGGTCAACACAATTAACCTGCTTCTCCCCCATACACATCAACCTGCCTCACCCCAACACCTAGCCAATTACCTACACATGGGCCTCCCAACCTGCCTCGCTCACACACTCATCCTGCTTCATACACACACCCATACATGTAGAGGTGTATGGTATGTAGGAGGACTACTGGGCCTTGGCAGCAGGCTGTGAAGCCTATGCCCAGAGTCGAACACATTAAATATATATATATATATATATATATATATATATATATATATACATATACTGCCTCACCCATACACCCAACTTGCCTAACTGCAGCCTCCCTAGCACTATCAGACCTCATAGCAGCCTGCCTACTACCCTCCTATCTCACACCACCATTCTACCTCACACCACAATCCTATCACCTTCCTACCTCACATCACCAATCAGTTTTACAACAACCTCCTAACAAAATCCTACCTCACTCCACCAATCTACCTTACATCAACCTATCACCATCCTCTACCGGTATTCACACCATGCTACCTTACACACCTCTACCTCATATCACCTGCCTACCTTAACCTACTTCACATCATCCTACCCCACACCAACCTCGTATCACCATCCTGCCTCACACCACCCTCTACTCACACCATGCTGCCTCCATCACAGGTTATGGCCCACCTCCTCGTCACTCCCCCCCCCCCAACTCCCTCCGGCTACCCAGGACCTCCCAATCCTTACTTACAAGCAACCTGTTTACCTTCCTCTCAGCCCGGCTTATCTTCCCTCCCTGCCTCCCTCCCTCTTTTCACTTCTGCTGTTTCCTCCCTTTCATCTCTCTGGGGCTTCATCCATTTCCCTCCCCTCTTCCCCCTCACCCTCCCCTCTTTTTCATCTTCCTCTTCCTTCCCCTCTTTCCCTTCACCTCCCCCTCTTTTTCTTCTTCCTATTTTTATCCCTCAATTCCTTTCCTTCTTCCTTCCTCTCTGCCCCCTTGCCTTCCCCTCTTTTCTTATTCCTCTTTTTATTCCTGAATCCCCTTTCCTCTTTTTCTTCTTCCTCGCTTCCTTCCTCTCCTCGTCTCCTTTTATTCCAATGATGTTTCCTCGTTTGTATCTCTCTAGGGGTCTTCCTCTTCCCTTCATCTTTCCCTCTTTCTGTTCATCTCCTTTTATCCCCTAATCCTTTCAGTGTTCCTTCCTCTTTCCCATCTCTCTAGGGTTCTCTCCTCTTCCTTCCTTTCTTCCCCCTCACCTTCCCCTCTTTCTCTTCTTCCTCCTTCGTCCCCTAACTCCTGCCCCTCTTATCCTTCCTCCCTTCCCCTTTAACCTTCTCCTCTTTCTCTTTTATATCTTCCCCTCTTCTTCCTCCTTTTCCCATCACCTTCCCCATTTTCCTCTTCCACCTCTTTCATCTCCAAATTTCCCTCTTCTCCATCCTGCCTTCCCCTTCATCATCCCTTCTTTCTTCCTCCTCTTCATCCCCTCCCTTCGTCTCCTACTTCCTTGCTCCCCTTAATGTTCCCTTCTTCCTCTTACACCTCCCTCATCTTATAATCCCTACCCTTCTTCTTCATCCCTCCCCTCCACTCACCTTCCCCTCTTTTTTTCTTTCTCCTCCTTCATTCCCTGATCTCCTTCCCTTTCTTCCTTCTTCCCTGTTGCTCTTCGCCATTCAGGGTTCCAAGGTTCAAGTGTCTCATCCTTTCCCTTCTCGTCTTGTCTTAAAGTTTTCTCTAATAATATTTCATCTCGCTTTCCCTCCTACACTTCTCTTGTCGTTTCTTCTTTCTCTCATTTTGCTTCCGTGTCTTGTATCGTCTTGTTTTTATTCTCGTCCTCTTTTCATTATCTCTTTTTTCTTGTTTTCTTTTAGTCTCCTTCTCTTGTCATCTTCACCTTCTACCCCTCGTCATGTCTTCTTTCCTCTCTTACTTTTCCATCGCTTCGTCATCCATTTACCCCCTATCATCTTTACTTCATCCTTCCCTTCGTTCTATCTTCGTACATCCCTTAGATTCCTGACCATCCTCTTTCGGGATTTCTGTGAAGCCTTTGCCATAACGCTATACAACTCGATCCCGATGACATTTTTTCCAAGAAGATGAAACAGATGGAAAAACAAATTAATTTAAAAATCCATACACCAGATTACACAACACACAATGACAGAGGGAAACAAAATAACCCACCAGAAAAGTTAAAAAATACTGGATCACTTATTAGCCTACCAAGTTATAATAATTCAGTACATAAACAATATTAAGGGGAAAAACAGACCTAAATGATCTTCAAGCAGACTCTCTCCCTTCAAGACGGTGCTCCTCAAACTGTGGGTGCAAAACGCTCCTGTCATCGCCAGGGAGGGGGCGGGGCCGCTCCTTAAAACTCTACTGAAGCAAAAAGTTAAACGAGCCATTGAAGACTGCCCTCCCCTGACCTCCCGCTGACCTAACTCGACCCGGACCCATCAACTCAAAAGGCCATCTGAACCCCTGGCCATCTTCCCACTCTCCTGTTTGTGTATTTAAGCTGTGATCTCACCTCCTGATCTCACCTTTCTCCCTACTCTCTCATCTCACCTGACCCCCAGCCCACTCTGCTACCTCCCTATTTTTGTGTAGGTAAGGTATCTATATAAGGCATCTCACCTGAGCAAGTAGTCCCTTTATTTTTGCGATTTAATTACACTTTCTTTCATTAAACATTCACCCTCATCCTTACAACTTAGCATCCCGTCTTGTATTTACTGTCTTAACCTCACAACCTGTCCAAAACCCCACAACCTTCCACCAAACCTCCCTCCTTTCTTGCTTTGATTTATCCTGTATCCAAACCACTCCCACCGAACCCCACACTCAGCCATCACACCCCACACCCTGCCACCACACCCCACACCCTGTCACCACACTCCACACCCTGCCTCTACACTTCACACCCTGCCACCACACCCCACACCCTGCTTCTACACTTCTCACCCTGCCACCACACCCCACACCCTGTCATCACACCCCACATCCTGCCTATACACCTCTCTAACTGCTTCTACATCCCACACCCCGCCACGACACCCAATACCCTACCACCACACTCCACACCCTGTCCCCACACCTTTATACCTGGCTCTACACCCCATACCCTGCCTCTACACCTCATACCCTGCCCACACACCTCCCTCCCTGCCGAGATTTCCCCTGCCCCTACCACCACCTTCGCAGACCTCATACTTTTTTTTCCCCTCTCTTTGCCCTCCTAACACTCTTCCTCGCTCCTCTCTCTTTACCTTTTCCGGACCCAATTGCCTCCCAAACTCAACATACGAGGATACTTCTTCACCTTTCTCATATTTTCCTACTTTATTTTTAGGTCAAATTTCGTCTGTTCTCCTTGCCAATGGTCCTTATATCTAACTACCTAATACTTAACACTACTGCTACTGCTACTGCTACTACTACTACTACTAATAATAATATTAATAATTATCTATCTATCTATTGCCAGACGCCTCAATCCCGTTTGGGGTGGCCACAAACAAATCGCCTCCAAGTCGCCCTGTCCCCCGCCATTTCACTGCCCTGCTCCCAACTCACACCCCCCTCTCTCATATACCTCTCCACCCCATCTCTCCATCTCATCCTCGGCCTCCCCCTCCCTCTTTCCCCCTCCACCTCACTCACATACACTCTCTTCGTCAGTCTTTCACCCTCCATCCTCTCCACATGGCCAAACCACCTCAGTGTGTTCCTCATAACGCTTCCTATCACATCCACATCAACACCACAACGCTCCTTTATATCCTCATTCGTCAGCCTGTCTCTCCATGTGACTCCACAGGCTCCTCTTAAATAACTCATTTCCACGGCTCTCACTCAATAATATAATATAATAATATAATAATATAACAATAATAATAATAAACATACTGTCAACACACTTTCACTAATACCTAGAAAACACACACACACACACACACACACACGCACACACACACACACACACACTTTCTCCCGTTCAGCTCCCCATTTTCTCTTACATTCAATTTTCTTTCCTTAATCTTTCTCTAATCCTCCTGTTGCTCCTTAAAGACAAGCCATTTTCTTTTTAGCTCGGCTCTCGAAATAGCTTTTGCCTCTCCTCTTTCTCTTGTTTATACCCTTTTTTCTCTCCATTTCTTGTTCCTTTCCTTAATTCTTCTTCTTCCTCCTCCTCCTGCTTCTCCTCCGTCTTATCATCGTTCCTGTCTGCCTTCCTATCTCCTCTTCTGCTTTCCGTGTAAGATTAGCGTTATCACATAATAGAATCGTTATCGTCATTATCAAATAGTTTGGTATTAGCGACCAATAAATAAATAAACAAATAAATATAAATACATACATAAATGCATACAGAGACAGACAGAGACAGACACAGAGACAAGTATAATGCGTCATCGGTGTGAAGTGGTTAATAATGACACCACTTCAGGTAATGACATCCCGAGGTCACTGAGAAATCGTACTCCCGTATATAATTACCTTCACTTATACCAAACACCCAGCTTCCACCTCCAATTAAGTGCCCCGGAATTACCTGCTGAACTTTTTGCTTTCGGCGGAGACATTAATTAAATCAGAATAAACATCTTAATTACCTGGATGATTTTTTTTATTCCGTGGCCACTCATTTTATTAATATTCTGTTGGCTATTAAATTCAGTTGTTCTTGATAATAAAGAATTCAGGGCAACATTTTTTGTGTGAGAGGCTGTTCACATTTTTCCTTTGCCTTTTTAATATTGGTCACGTGGAGGTATACACAAGGGTATTGATGTAGGCATAGGTACACACACACACACACACACACACACACACACACACACACACACACACACACACACACACACGCATGAATTCCCTTCAAGAGCCTCACTCAATCCCTCACTCTCCTCCTCCTCCTCCCAGCAAACACACACATACTTGTTCCCAAACTCCAAACTCCCACCCAATCCCTAGTTCATCCATTTCCGTACGTAAACCTTCACCTACTTACTCCCTTACTCACCCAAACCCTCATCTACTCACTCCCTTACCCAAATCCTCCCCTACTCATCCAAACCCTCACCTAGGCTACTCACTCCCTTACTCACCCAAACCCTCACACACCTACTTACCCTCCCACTCACTCACGCACCCACACACCTACACATCATCCCCACCTTCCTGCCAGCCACTGCTTTCTGATCGCACCTTCTCCTTTAAATCACTTTTTTTCCCACTCGCTAGTCATATACGTCCTGCGCCTACCGAAGCCTAGAAGCATTTTTCCTTTTCCCCTTTCTCTTTCCATTTTTAGCAGGGATTCTTCTACTTTGTTTTGGCTAACAATATTTATCTTTAATTTGTTAGCAGGTTAGTTTTTCACATTTCTCTTACCGTACCTACCTAGTTTTCTCTTATTTCTAAATATTTAGTGATTAAGATTATTCACTTAGGCTGCTCCTCCTCCTCCATCTTCCTCTCCCCTTGTCCTCTTCTCCTCGCCCTCCTCCTCCTCCTCCTTCTCGTCCTCCTCTTCCATTTGTGCTTTCTCTTCATAAATTGAACAATATGCTATTATTTTTCCTTTTCTTTCTTTTTTCTTCTTTTATTTTTCTTCCCTCCAGCTTGATCATACTATCACTTCAACTATTAATTTTTCTTTATATTTCCACATCGTAGCTACATCGTGAGGTCATTTTATCCATTTTTTTATTTTTATTTTTTCCTGGATCTCTGTGTGTCAGTTATCGTCCATGTAACTTTTATCAAATCCATTTTCCTGTCAACTTTCTACATTTTCCATTAGGCAAGCCGGTTCAGCTTTCCCCTTTTCAATGAGTTCTTTTTCTCCAAATTTTATGCTGCTTTAGATTCTCTCTCTCTCTCTCTCTCTCTCTCTCTCTCTCTCTCTCTCTCTCTCTCTCTCTCTCACATCATTTTATCTCCCCTCCTCAGTTGCTCCACCTTTACCTCCTTTCCTCCTAATCCACATACACTTTTCCACCTCTAGTCTTCTCCCTCTTGTTCTCCTTCCCGTCGCACGTGTGTACAATAGGCAACAAAAATATCAACACCTCATCATGATAATTAACGAGACTGAACAATACTTTTTAGCACCCAGTGATGCGATTATCGGAGCTCCATCAAGAAATTCAGAATGTTATTTAAGTTTCATAAAGGTTCGACTAAAGAAGGGGACGATTTTCTTGCCCGTAACTGTACATGTCACCCACCTCTACCTTCTTTTAATTAATTTTTACTTCTGAGGCTTCGTTCTCTTCTCTTCCACCTCTATTCCTCTCCCCCTACTCTACTTTTTCTTGTCATACATCCTACTTCCCTCTTCTTCTCCTCTCCTCTCCACCCCGCCATCCTCTTCCTCCTCCTCCTTTAAGTTCAGTTCATCTTCCCTGTCTACTTCTCCCTTCCATCCTCTCTTCCTCTCTCTTAAATCATCCACTCTGTTATATTAGTATTCTTGTATTTCCTTCTCTTTCCCCATCTTTCTCTCCTCCTCCTCCTCCTCCTCTTTCCCCGTCTTCCTCTCCTCCGCTCTCCCTTTTTCCCCATCTTCCTATCTTCCTCCTTCCCATCTCATCCTCCTAGCCCCTCTCCATCCCTATCTTCCTCTTCTCCTCCTGTCTCCCCATCTTCCTCATCTCCTTCTTTTCCTCCTACTGCTCTTTCCCCATCTTCCTTGTCTCCTCTTTCCCCATCTCCTCCTCCTCTTCCTCCTCTGTCCATCATCTTCCTCCTCCTCCTCCTCCGACCTCTCTGTCCTGATTTTCCTCTTTTCCTCTCTCCCCATCTTCCTCTCCTCCTCCTCCTCCTCCTCCTCCTCTCCTCAGGCCCTCTTCTGGTCCTCCTTCAGGGGATGGCGGCCAAATATTGACCGGAGTCCAGTCACTTGGTGGAGCACAAAGGGAAGATATTGTTCTCTCTCTCTCTCCCACACACACACACACACACACATTTTTGTACCATTTCCTTCCCTTGCCCCCCAATTTTCTCATACACTCCTCCCACCTTTCTCTCTCTCTCTCTCTCTGTCTCTCTCTCTCTCAAATAAAAATCGGATATCGAGGCCATGTGAAGGCAGTGAGTGGGTGGATATAGGGAGGTCGTCACGAGAGGGGTCGTCAAGAAGGGTTGGAAAAGTCTCTGTCTGTCTCTCTTTGTCTGTCTGTCTCTGTCTCTGTCCGTCTGTCTGTCTGTCTCTGTCTCTCTCTCTCTCTCCCTCCATCTATCTACCTATCTATCTATCTATAGTCATACGTCCTAATCCCAGAAAGGGGTGGCCATCAACGAATCATCTCCATATTAGCCACTTCTTCACCATCAGTCTGCCCTGTCTCCAACCCACACCCCACTCACTCATATACATGCAAGAAAAAAGTCGTGAAGGGTTGGGAAAAAAGGAAAAAATTGCAAAGAAAATGGCGTGTATTAAAGACAATGTTTGCTTCAGGGTCGTTATGTGGTGGTACTGCTGTGAAAAGTCGTGAGATGGGGCTGGGTCGTGAGGGGGTCGTGAGAAGATGCAGGGTCGTGAGGGGGTCGTGAGAACGGGCAGGGTCGTGAGAGAGTCGTGAGAAGGGGCAGGGTCGTGAGGGAGTCGCAAATAGTGATGGTCATCGTTTAAAGGTGGTTGGGAAGGAAGTCGTCGTGATGTGGGTAGTGGGGTAGGGTCGTGTGGGGGTCGTGAGAAGTGATGGTCGTCGTTTAAAGGTGGTCAGAGAAGGAAGTCGTCATGATGTGGGTCGTGAGCGTGGCAGTGAGGGGTCAAGGGGCGTGGGGCAGAGGCATTTAAGTGGGCAGATGGCGCTAACAACCTTTAAATGAATTGAGTTAACAGCGACACCCAGCCCGGAATTGCAGGGTGGTCGTGGTGGTGGTTAAAGCGAAGGGTGGAACTGGGATGGGAGTGGGAGGGATTGGGATTAAGGAAAGGGGTGGGACAAGGAAAGAGTGGGAGTAGGGAAGGGGTGGAACAGGGATATGAGTGAGAGGGGGGTGGGCTAAGGCGCAAGGCTGGTAAGGGAACGGGGTGTGAGTGGGGAAGGGGTGGGACAAGGAAGGGGAGGGGGAGTGGGGAAGGAATGGGGGAGGGGAGGGGTCGGGATAAGGAGTGGGGTGGATAGGGCAAGAGGTGGCAGTGAGGAAGAGGTGAGAGTGAGAGAGATAAGGTACAGTAGGGTAGGGAAGGACAGGGAACAGATCATAAAGATAAAAGAGAGGGGGAGATATAATGATAATGAAATGCAAAAGAAAGGAGAAGGGACGGACAAAAAGAGAGAGGAGAAAAAAAAAAAGGGCAGGAAAGGGAAGGAGAATTACATAGGCTGCTATTACACCCGACATCCTCCTTCCTCCCTGTTGTCAGAGCAGGAGTACCAATGAAGGGGTGAGAAAAGAGAGAGGGGAGAGAAAAGGATGGTTGGGCAGGGTAGGGTAGGGTAGGGAAAAGGAAGATAGTGAAAGGAAGGTTAGGGTTTGGTTTGGCAAGGTAGGGTAGGGTAAGGAAAACCAAGGTGCGGTAGGGTAGGGTAGGGCAAAGCAGGGCAGGGTACTGAACTGAAAGGAAGGGAGGGAAAGCTATAATAGAAGAATATAAATAAAAAGTGGACAGGGGAGGGGGAGGAGGGAAAGGAAATGCAATAATAAATAAAATGCATAAACCGGAAAATGGAGAAGAGAGAGAAAAAGAGAGCTAAAAATGGAGGGCAGGAGGGACATGGTTTTTACTGGTTACTAGTAAACCCAGATCCCCCCCCCCATGGACAAGGCAAGACAGGGCCACTGGAGAGATGAGAGAAGGGAAGGGAAGAGAAGAGAAGGGAAGAAAAAATTAAAAAGAATAGGAGAGGAATGGGAAAAGAAATTGTAAGGAGAGGCATGAAAGAAAAAAAGGAAGAGAAAAAAAAAGAAGGAAACAGAGGGGAAAGAATATATGAAAGGAAAAAAAGAAAGGGGAAAAGCGAGAGTACAGTGGGTGAGTGAATGTAAAACAGCCTACTACTGCAACACCCAAACATCCCTGCCTTTCCCCGTGGTCAGGGCAGAGACAGGACCACCACTGCAGGGGGAGAGAATGAGAAAATATAAGAAGAAAGGAGAAGGCAAGGGAAAGCAAGGGAGGGAGAGACATAAGACACAAGAAAAGAAAATATATACAAAGTGGAGAGGGGGAAGATGAAGTGATAAAAGGGACTGTAAAAATAATATGCCCAAACTAAGGAGTGAGAAGACAGGGAGAAAAACAAAGTTAAAAAGGGAAGGCAAAAGGGGGTGGATGTAAAACAGGCTACTACTACACCCAGCAGGCCTTCCTCCACCCCCCCCAACCCGTGGTCAGGCTGAGGCAGGACCACCCCCACCACTACCACTACCACTACCACCACCACCACACTGGGTCAACCTTAAAGCTGTGCCACGGAAGCCAAAGGTCGGAGATCAATATAGAGGATGTAGCAACCCTGGCCACACAGTATCGATCCCTTAGGCTCTTTTTGGCCACACCACACATGATCATACCAAAAAATACACTCACATTCATCCACTCACTCAACAGTATACACTCAAATTCGCGCGCTCACTCAAAAACTAAGATCCACGCAATAATTCAGTTACACTCACTAGCTCGTTCTCTCTCATTCGCTTTAGTCACTTCCACACACACACACACACACACACACACACACACACACACACACACACACACACAAACACACACACACACACACACACACATCTGGCCATGCGTTATCGATCACTACTTCTCGCTCTCTTTTTTCCCAGTACCACAACATATCAACTCAAATATATGGAAGCTAACATGCACACCCTCAGACCATACCCACTTTCACACACACACACACACACACACACACACACACACACACACAATCTGCCCAGTGGCTATCAGTCACCATTACTCACTCTGGTTATTTTCTCCTCTACAACAAGCTCACCAATCTTGTCCAACTTCAAAAGCATACTCTCAATTTCTCACCCTCTTTCTCTCAATGTCTCTCTCTTACACACACACACACACACACACACACACACACGCACATCCAGAAATACACACACCTGGCCAGCATGTATTGATCACTCTGCCTGGTTCTTTCTGCTCCATCAAACCCTTACCATCCATGTCCACACTTACAAAATACACTTACACTCATTTTCTAGCTCAACCACACTTACATACCCTACCTTACTCCTAATGCATGCAAATCTAAGTTACCTGCAGAAACACCAATATCATCGCTATTTGTCTCTATAGGGAGCACGCACGCACGCACACACACACACACACTAGCACCCCTCCCACTCACAATTTTCAAACCTTCCAACACATCCACCCACAACCACTCTCTCTCTCTCTCTCTCTCTCTCTCTCTCTCTCTCACACACACACACACACACACACACACACACACACACACACACACACACACGAGTCAACAGTACCTTACCTAACCTTCTTATCTCAAAAGGTGTAAATGGCCATGACGTAATTGTAGGCCTTTTGGCAATAACAATTTTTTTTAAATTTCACAATCACGTCTCAAATTCCATTCCTATTAACACATGGGGGAAAAAAATATAGTGGAAAGTGGTATATATTTTTTTTCTAAGGTACGTCAATGGAAACGGGTCCCTCTCTCTCTCTCT
>NC_136958.1:5856659-5864159 GCF_032717465.1 Coenobita brevimanus | reverse complement strand
CTTAACAAAACCTAACTTAACCAAACTTAACAAAGCGTAAATTAACCAAACTTACCACAACATAATCTGACAGAAAAGAACAAACTCAATAAAACCTAATCTAACCAAACTTATTCAAAATTAACTAAGATTAACAGAGCTTAATATAATCGTCTTCAACTACAACTTAACCAAACCAAACCAAAACTAAACTAACCTAACCCCTTTCAACCCAACCTTAACTAACCCGACTCAGCCCTCACCAAAGTCAACCTAAACTTACCAAACTTAACCAATCTAACTCACCCTTAACACTCGTACACCTTACCCACTGCCTACTGAAATGGTACCTTACGTCTTCCTCAGGTAAACACATCCCATCAATCACTTGCAACTGTGAGAAGGAATGAGGTAAACGCAACCAAAACCAATATTTGACCCAGAAACTTAACTCAAACTAACCCAGCCACACCAACTCATCCTAACTAAACTAAGCAAATGCTATCAATCAACCCAACCCAGTCTAAAATAAGTATAACGCTAATCTAACTGGAAGCAACTTAATCTAACCAAACCTAACCTAACCTAACCTAAGCCAACCTAACCTAACCCAACCTAACCTAACTTAACCTAACCCAACCTAACCTAACCTAACCTAACCCAACCTAACCTAACCTAACCTAACCCAACCTAACCTAACCTAGCCTAACCTAACCCAACCAAACCTAACCTACTCTTCCCTAACCTACCCCAACCCAACGTCCTCATTACTGCGAGATGGCCCTACCTACCAATATTTGCCCCAAAACTGATAATACCGCTACTCGGCTCAACATTCCCTGCATTGACCATCGATCTGTTTGTCGGTCTGTCGGTCTCTCGGTCTGCCGGTCTGTCGGGTCGGGTACGGCAGGCTGGCTAGAGAAGAATTTATTTGGCCCACTGATTAAAACTTCGACAGCCGTGACCAAAATCGTGCGGGGTTAATGAATAAAATACAGTACTGAATATGTTTATGGAAATGCGATATCTTGTGACCACTTCTTAGATCTCTCTCTCTCTCTCTTCAATCAGTTAACCCTCTGAGTACCACGATTTTTTTTTTCTCACACCCATACTATCTTCAGGTGTGAAAAATAAATAAATAAATAAATAAATAAGCCAGGTAATTAAAGGGCTCGACGCTGCACAAACCAGGTAATAATTAAAATATCACAGTTCAGGTCACAGGTAGGCAGGTGAGCCATAAATCTGAACCCATCTCATTTACATATTCAACTTAAAAATCATATGCCTGAATTTTTTTTACACGTTAATACATATAAATAAAAAGGGGAACCAGGCTCGGATTGTATTATTATTTATTAGAGATAGATAGATAGATAGAGAGATAGATAGATAGATAGAGAGAGAGAGAGAGAGAGAGAGAGAGAGAGAGAGAGAGAGAGAGAGAGAGAGAGAGAATACGAGTACATCCATAATCCAAAATTCTGAGCGATGGAAATATTTGGCGGATGCAAGGATCGTAAATGAGTGCAGAGAGGATAAGTAAGTTGAAATATAAAGACACAAAAATATAAACACAGATAATGAGAGAAGGACAGATAAGTACACATAATAAAAAATAGATAACTACAAAAATACAGATAGATGCAGATAGACACGGGGAATAATAATAACACATTTACATATTCCAAGCTCAAAGAATTCTAGATTTACATTTTCTTAGATTCAAGGGATATTTACAGGATGGGAGGAGGGAAGGAAAGAAGAAAGGATGGATGGATGGAAGGAAGGAAGGATGGATGGATGGATGGATGGATGGATGGATGGATGGATGGATGGAAGGAGGGAGGGGTAAGCGTGGCCAGGGAGTAATGGTGGAGACTCATTAATATTCAGTAAGCGAGTCACTCTAATACGGAGTCCATTACTGCCCTTTTATGGTAGTTTCCCCCTCCCCTCCCTCCTCCTCTCCCCATCCTCCCCTTCCCTCTCCCCAGCCACCCACCAGGCAGCGTCACGTAACCATGGCAACCGCGGCATCTCCTTCCTTCCTTCAGCCTCAGTCCGTCTCTCACTCTCTCTTTTATCGTCTGCCTCGTAAGACTATTTCCCATTTAACTTATCAGGGCTCTCTCTCTCTCTCTCTCTCTCTCTCTCTCTCTCTCTCTCTCTCTCTCTTAATTTAGCCTTTATTTTTCGTCAAAAGATTTAACAGCCCTTTCCGTACAGCCCAACCAGTCTTAAAACGTACCAAATACATCCTCACATGCCACCACTTGGGCTCTAATATCCACATCCACCTCATACATACACTAGGACTTCCTCATTCACGGCAGGAGGAAGGGTATGGGTGGGTACTTTTTTATAACATGCTGGTGCGTTTCGTAAAGATCAGTCACGTATAAGAAACTTCGTATACCGTACCGATAACCACAATTTCCCGCCTCAGCCTCGAATCGAACACGCGTACTTTCAAACAGCGGACCATTTCTCTAAACACGTGATATGTGAGAAAAGTGAGCTCTTCTCTCTCTCTCTCTCTCTCTCTCTCTTTACTGTTCGGATCGAAGTATTTGTCCTTTTTTTTTTTATGCAAGGAAGAAGGAACCAAAGGCCACTTGCATTACGTTTTCACTATACTCCGATCACCTTAACCTGACCTTGAAGTTCATCCTTTGGCAGCTTATTTCAAGTACCTCAGCATGCTTTCCCTTGCACTTCTTCGTGACTAGCACATTCAAAGGGTAATCTGTTGTTATAACCCAGCGTTCACGACTGAGAGATGACCATTTCTGGCCAATTCGAGAGAGAGAGAGAGAGAGAGAGAGAGAGAGAGAGAGAGAGAGAGAGAGAGAGAGAAACATAGTCATAGATATATGTTCCATAATATAACCCACATATCTGAACCTCATCTGACGAGTTAACCCCTTCAATCCGATTATGTGTTTTTTGGCTTTAATCCTGCAACCACCCCAGGATTTTTGCTCGAGACTAGGAAAGGGATTTTTTTTAGTAAAGATGTTAATTAAGGTCTTATCTAGGTACTCCAAGGCAAACGTCACTTTCTTACGTTGAATTAAGTCGCTCTAAGACAGGAAGAATATGCAAGAAAATAAATAAATACATACAGTACATATATATATACATCCATCATCCATACATACATACATATACATACAAATATACAAACATACATACACATACATATATTCATTTATTCATACATACATAGTCGGAGTGAAGGTGTACCCAGGCTTTCATGTATGCAAGTGGTCAACTCTAGAGCTGTCTTCCTCTGTCTGTATTTCCTACCGCCTATGACCTCCAGTCTTTTAAACGCAGTGTGTCCACGTATCTCGGAATGAACGGATCTTGCTTTTGGCTCTGTTATTTTGTTTTCATTTTTTCTTGGAAGAATATTGTGGACTCATGGCCTTTGGTTCCTTCTTCCTTGCATAAAAAAAAATATTCCGATAAATGAATTGGTCTTGAATATGGCTCTGTTATTTTGCTTATATTTTCTCTTGGAGAGAATAATCTTGCTGGTTTGTGGCTTTTGGGTCCTTCCTTGCATAAAAAATGAACATACAGACAGACAGACATACGAGTAGGTACATAATGAGGGAGGTGTTACATGTATACCGATAAACACATTCAAGATATTCCAATTTCCTTACCACCCTTGGCTAAAACACATACATTTCCCGGCCTTCCCCTGATTGCTATGTACTCTGCACTACTACTTCACAAACTGGAGTACGTTTTAGGGCAATTACACACACGCTACGGCGCTTTGGCTCATCACGAAGTACAGTTCAAGGACCGGTAGTAGCTAAGAGTAATAGTGTACTTCGCGTTTTGCTTTTTTTCACTTATTTTGCTTTACTTTTGTATTTCTTTTTATTTAACTTTATTTTACTACTACTACTACTGCTACTACTACTACTATTATTATTATTATTAGTAGTAGTAGTAGTAGTAGAAGTAGTAGTAGTAGTATTGTCGAACTATATATACCACCAACACTGTAAATTTTACTACACAATTCAGAGTACCACAGTTTATACATACACAATTTACGATCTTTGCTTCCACGAAATATTTCCATCGCTCAGAATTTTGGAATATGCGTGTACTCGTCTCTCTCTCTCCCCTGCCTTGTACGTCACCCTCTGGAAGTTTTCGTTCATTCGTCTCTGTCCCATTTTTACTATCCTTTTTTCCTTTCTGTGTTTCATTCTTTTTTCAGCATTTTGCTTCCCTCCTCTCCATTCATTTTTCACCATTTTTTTTTGTTTCTCTCTCTCTCACACACACACACACACACACACACACACACACACACACACACACACACTGCAGCTACATCTTTTACACACACAAGAACACACAGCCACTTCCGCCGCAAGCACTGCAGTATGCACACACTTCACTGCACACACCTCTTAGGACACACACACACACACACACACACACACACACACACACACACACACACACACACAATAAATATCCCCTTCTCATAACACCGCACCAAACTCAGCATCAGTGTTATAACCATTATTTTTTTCCTTTTTGATAATCTAAATCACTAAAAATATCATTCATAGTCAGACTCAGACTTAAAGAGACGATTAAAGGGAGAGGTGGAAGTAACACAATATTTTTAGACAATATGGAAGTTGGAGGAGCAAGTTTTAATATATGGATTTTGTTGCTCCCTCTCTCTCTCTCTCTCTCTCTCTCTCTTCACCTAATTTCCTACATTAGGTTTATTTATTCGCTTTTTCCCTAAACACAGTCTTTCATATTCTTCACTTTCATCATCTATTCTTCTGCCTCCTCTTACCAACATTCTCATACTTTCTTGACTCTCTCTCTCTCTCTCTCTCTTTCTGTGTGTGTGTGTGTGTGTGTGTGTGTGTGTGTGTGTGTGTGTGTAGCTCCTCCCCACCAAACTAACTTGCACACCATACAGCACTATAATAAAAATAAAACTACCCACTACAGTTAAAACAAAGCCCTACTACGTAACCTTGCTCTGATAAATAAACAAGAGAGATGAAAGAGTGATGCAACTTCCCCCGTGAATTAAAAATGAAGAACTCCACTCACAAGCCTCTGCATCCACCCCACTTCAACATTCTGCCCTTCAACTCACTCCCCCTTCCATTTTTCCACCTCACTAACCCTCCCTCCACCTCTCATCCACATTCTTTCACTCCTCACCCATGCACATTACTCCACATCCCACTATCTTAACAGTCATCTCACTCCACCATCACCAGTCCATCCAGTTTCATTCCACCATCACTTATCCATCCATCCTTTCATCCATCTGACTTTATCATCCACCAAGCCTCACCATCATCACCCATCATGCAAATTATCCATCCTCCACACAACTCCATCCAATCCTCATTCCATCAACCTTCCATCCCTCCACCTTCCCGACTCAACTATCAAATAATCCCTCCACACATCCACCCACCATCCCATCTACCCTCCACACATCCACCCACCATCCCATCTACCCTCCACACATCCACCCACCATCCCATCTGCCCTCCATCTCTCCACCTGTGCCGAGTCTCCACCAGGTGTGTTTGCTTCCGTCTCAGGTATCGTTGGCTACAGGTAGGGTGGGGAGGGGGGAGGGAGGGGAAGCTGGCGTTGTGGTGTTGGTTGTGGCTAATGTGGTTGTGGTGGTGACTTGTGGCGTGGATGATCGTGGTGGCTGATGTGGCGGTGATGACGTGGTGGTGGTGGTGGTGGTGGTGGTGAGGTGGTGGCTTTGGTGATGGGACATACTACGTTATTATCATTATCATTATTATTATTATTATCACTATTATTATTATTATTATCCTGCACCGTATCTACTGCCGAAGCTGGTCTCCCATCCAACCACTGACCAGTCTCGTGGGGCACAAAGCAAAGGGGTCTTTCTCCTTTTAGCCCAATACCTTCCTGCAAGATTGGCAAGGGATTACTGTGTGTGTGTGTGTGTGTGTGTGTGTGTGTGTGTGTGTGTGTGTGTGTGTGTGTGTGTGTGTGTGTGTGTGTGTGTACTAGTGAGGCCAGGAAAGCAGGTAAGGTGCAGATCAATAACACAGGCTAAATCCCGGCCATCCTCTGAGTCAGGCCCTCCCCTCCCCCTTCTACCTCTACCTCTACTCTCAACTTCTACTCCTACTCCTACTCTATCCTTCAACTTTCACCTCCACTTTAAATTTCAACTTCACTTCCACCTCCACCTCCACCTTCACTACACCTTCACTTCCATGGCTCATCTCACAATCACCTCAACTTCCACTTTCACCTTTTCCTAATTCTCCAATTCCACCTCTGCTTCTACCTTCCACCTCAGCCACATCCACATTTCACTTCCTTCCGGCCTAACTCCTCCCTTCTCATTCTGTTCCCTTCACAACCTACTCCTCTCCCCTCTTCTACCCCTCCCCATTCCCTTCCCCTTTCCCCTCACTCCTACTTCCCCTCTTCCTTTACAACCAACCCCTCTTCCCCCTCCTTCAACTCCGCTATACTCCTATCCCTTCCCCTACCTCTCTTCCCTTATTTCTCCCACTTCTCTCCTATACTGTTCTCCTAACCTGCCTCCCCCTCTCTCCTCAACCATCACTTCCATCTCACCTATTCCCCTTCCCATTCCTCTCCCTTCACAACCCACCCCTCCATTCTCCCCCTCTCCCCTCACGACTCACCCCTCCCTTTCCCCTCACGACTCACCCCTCCATTCTCTCCCCCTATTTCCCTCCCTCCCTCACCCTACATCCCTCACCCCTCCACACGCAAGGCTCTTTAACGACCCAACCTCACATGCCCACCCTTCTATTTTTTCCCAAATGCTTTGCTCAACCACCTACCTACCTACCTACCTACCTACCTATCTATCAACGGTATCTCTCTCTCTATCTACTCGTACTTTCCCATACGCTCTGCTCATCTATCTATCTATCTGCCCGTCCATCTACTACCTAATGCCTAATCCCAGAGTTCATCCAGGATAGCCATGACAAAATTCTCCATGTCCGTCTGTCATCACTTCCTCCTGCCCAGCCAAGGCCTGTAATATCGACAACTTATTATGCTCCCTAACACCTCTTCCTTACCGGTTTATTCTTGTATAGGGCACGTTGATATTCCCTTTATATTATTTATGCAACTTAGGCCTGTACTCTGGTGCATTAGAGGGAAGCCTTCGTGTGGCGGCACTGATATAGCCGCCTTTTCCTCCATCTCTCCACTTCCACTCTCTCTCCTCACTACCTCCACCTCCACCATCTTCACATCTGCCTTTTTCTCCACCCTCAATCTCCATCTCCACCTTCTGCACAACCTCGATCTATACCTCCACCTCCATCTTTGTACAGCCATCCCTCCACCTCCACTTACATCTCTATCTCTCCATCACTCTTATTTCCATCTCCAAATAACTGTCCCCTTCTCCACCATCACCATCATCTTCAACCCTCCAACATAACTCTCTCTCTC
>NC_136958.1:5814159-5854159 GCF_032717465.1 Coenobita brevimanus | reverse complement strand
GGAAAAACTGAGATGAAATTTACAAGGCATGGAAATGATTACATATGCAAAAAAAAAAAAAAAATCCACAATATGAATGAAAAAAATGCACAAAAGGAAGAGAATATTGTCTAATGTGGGGAAAAAATATATGGGAAAAAACTGAGGTGAAATTTACGATAAACGGATAATAATTACCGTACATAAGCTAAAAAAAATATATATATAATGGAAAAAAATTGCACAAAAGAATGAGGAAATCGTGTGACTGAAAAATATAGGGGAAAAAACTGAGGTTAAATTTAAATAAACGAAAAATCAAGAAAATTCATGAACTCAAAATCTCACAGTAGGAAGGAAAACGTGTCTTGCAGATATATATGGGGAAAAAATGACGTGAAATTTACATAAACAAAATAATACATATTCTCCAAATTTGCACAATATGAAGGGAAAAACTGATGATGTGGAAAAATCATTAAAATGGAGGTTAGATTTCAGTTTCACTTTAATTACAATAAAATGCAAAGGGATTTCAAACAAAAGGAAGAATATAATAAACGAGCTTTGTTATATATCTGTCTGCTCCTCTAGGCAAAATTAATATAGTTATTGGGGTGTCTGTGTTAAATATCAAGCATAAAAATAAACAGGATATTAAGAGGAAAAACATGAGGAAAAGACTAGCAACACAACAGTAACGACCATACGATAACGGTGAGAAATCAGGAAAAATCTAAAAACAAAAAAAAAGATTGAAATTTTTATGGAAGGGAAAATAGACTGGTGGTTTTGAGACACAGAAGGAAAAAACATAAAAAAAAGGTAGGAGAAAAACTGCGAAAGGACTAGGGGACGAAAAATCTCTCTCTCTCTCTCTCTCTCTCTCTCTACACACACACACACACACACACACACACACACACACACACACACACACACACACACACACACACAATCAAGCGCTAAAATGCCAACAGAAGACTGGAGTGAAGGACTACTGCCGTGCCTGAAGTTGCATCACTTACCTTTCCTAAAGTGACACAACTCACCCTACCTCTAGACAAGCGACATGACCTTAAAACAGTGAAGTGAAGTGCTCGCGGTAAAAATAAGTGATGTGTTCTACTTAGTTAAGTGACGTAACTTGACTGAGGTGCCGTGACACGCCTCGCTAACAGTAACTTGACGTATGTGTGTGCACTGAAACATTAAGCAATACATGAAGTGGAGCTGCTGCCTAAAATTATGTGTTCTGACGAAAATTACGTGCCCTGCCTAAAATACCGTCTTAGGCAAGCTACTGAGAGCATGACAGGGCAGGGAGGAGCAGCCAGCAGGGTATTCCAGGCAGTGCGATGAAGGGAAGGGAAGGGAAAGTCAGCAGGGTAAAAGGGCAGTGCAATGAAGGGAATGGAAGGGAAAGTCAGCAGGGTAAAAGGGCAGTGCAATGAAGGGAAGGGAAGGGAAAGGAAGGGAAGGGAAGGGAAAGTAAGCAGAGTAACGTGACAGCGAAGGAGAGCAGGCCAGGACAAGGCAGAGCAGGGCATAGCAAATCAGGGTAAGGCAGGGCACGAGGAAAAGCAGAGCAGGACGAGACTAGATTACGTAGGACAAGACAGCGACAGGAAAGGAAGACTAGGACTAAGGGAAAGGCAGGACATATGCGAGGGTATGATAGGGCAAGGCAGGGTATACAGTAGGGCAGGGTAGGGTGAAGCAGGGTATATATGGTAGGGTAGGATTAGATGTGGCAAGAAAGGGATGGGTAGGCCAGAGCAGGGCAAAGGCATGGGTGGTGAGGGGAGGGTGGTCAAGGGGCGGGTTGGTCAGGATAGGGAAAGCACAGGGTAGGGCCGAGAAGGGTAAATACAGGGTAGGCGTGGAAGGACAAGACAACGACTCAAACACGATAGGTGAGGGCAGGGCTGGGCAGGGCAAGGATGAACAGGACAGGGCAGGGTTGGGCAAGGAAAGAGAGGGCAGGACAGGACAGGGCAGGGAAGGGCAGGGCTGGGCAGGGCAGGGCAGGGAGCGACTACCCCCTCCTCATGTTAAGCTACTCTGGCCAACTTTTAAGCAGCTTATGCCTCTCCACTCTATTACCCCGACACGGACACACCGCACCAACACAACAAGCAATCACCACACACACACACACACACACACACACAAAGGTAAACAGAAAAAAAACATGAGCTAGAAAACACACGGGCAACTGAAACAAATAAAAGAAACCATGAAAAAAAAACACGTGATTTAAAAAATGGAAAGAAAAAATGAAACAGCAAAAACGGTAAAAAAAACACACACACACACACGCTATAAAACACACGGGCTACCGAAACAGAAATAAAAGTAAATAGGAAAAAAAACACAGGCACTAAAACACACACGGACTATTGAAACAGATAAAAACAGAGTATGGAAAAATGGAGCTACAAAAACGGGCAAACAGATAAGCAGTGAAGTACAAAATCGGACAAACAGACTACGAAAACAAGCTAAAAAAAACAATCAGGTAATAAACACACACACACACACACACACACACACACACACACACACACACACACACACATTTCTCTTTCTCTCTCTCTCCAAATATCAATCCCTAACTTTCGGTGGGGTATTTTCTAGTTATTTTTTCTTCCTTCTTTCAAAACATTAAACTTAGGAAGGTTCTCTCACACTGAAGGGGCTCAAGAAGGCTGCATAAATCGTTCTAGCTCAAAAAAATCACCCCTAACTAATAATAATAATAATAATAATAATAATAATAATAATAATAGTAATAATAATAATAGTAATAAAACCGTATGAAATAAATAAGAATATAATGTTAAAGTACGCCATGGGACTGAAAAGGTGAATTACATGATTTTGAACAACTAACTAAAACTAATCAAACGTAACCTAAACTAATCAAACAAACTGACCTCACCTGGCTTAACCTAACCTAACAACTAGAAAAAAGCCAAGGTACACCCCTAATCAGCTGGTGAAACAAGTAGGTGGCGATTAGAAGAACATAAACACACGTAGATTGGGATTATTATAATTAGGCCTAGCACAAGTCAACAACAGATTCAACAGATAATGGTTTTAGGGAGTAATTAACACCTACAGTAACATCAGGTAATGGTTTTAGGAAGTAATTAACACCTAAGTAACATCCACAACAACATAGGCTAATGATTCAAGAAGGACTTAATGTAACCAACACCATCAAAATAACACCAGAAATTAACAGACTCGGCAATGGCTTAAGAAAATTTTAATGTGTCGAATAACATCACCAAAACAATAAAATGATGTATGTTAGTAAGGTGGAGGGGAAGAGGGGAAAGGGAGACCAAGGATGAGATGGAGAGATGAAGAAGAGATATATGGGGGGGGGGGATGTGAGCTGGAGTAAAGGCAAGCAAATGACAGAGGACAGACCGACATGGAGGCGCTTTGTTTGTGGCCACCCCTTACGGGTTTAAGGCGTCTGGCAAGACATAGACAGATGGATAACCTAAGAATTACACAACTATTATCACCATAGCACTTGCTGACAGAGGGAATGAGTGTATCCAGTAACATAAAAACACATTACAAAAAAAGTCAGCATCACAGCACAGCACAGCATCAACACAGCATAGGAGATCAAGAAGAAATTGACGAGACAAATAACGAAATCACCATTAACAAAGCAGACTGGATCGGAACGTAATTAAAGTCTACTGTAACAATAGAACAGTATCAACAACAGCACCGCAGCAGATAGGGAGAGTGGAAGGGGTGAGAAGAGAGGAGAGGAGAGGGTAGCGAGAAGGAAAGTAGGGGAGAGGGAAAATGGATGAGGGAGAGGAAAGAATGGAAGGAAGGTAAGCTGGGAAGAGGGAAGAAGAGATTTGGCCTGGCTCAGAGTGTGGCAAAGAGAAAAGGAAAGAGGAAACGGGACGCGAGTGGCCAAGGAGAGAGAGGGAGAGAGGAGCAATGAGAGGGAAAGACGGTGTGGAGGAAACTTAGGGAGAAGGTAGGAGGGAGAAGAAACTGCAGATTGGAGAAGGAAGAGAGGAAGGTAGGAAGAAAGGATTGTACAAGTGGGAGGTAGGGAGGAGGTGAGACAAGGGAAGGAAAAAAGGAAGGTTGGGAGGAGTGTACGGAGACGGGGACAGAAAGAAAACAGAGATATGGAATAAAAAGTACGAAGGGAAAGAGAGATAGGAAAGAAAAAGGGCAGGCGAAGAGGGAAGGAAGAGAGACAAAAACTAAAGAAACAGGTAAAATGAGAAAGGGATAGGGAGTGAGAAAAGAGAATAAGGACAGGAAGAAAGTAAGTGAGAGGAAGGACGAGGGGAAGGGGAAGGAAGGGCAGTTTAAAGTGTGGTAGAGGGAAGGTTGAGAGAGAAGGGGGGATAGGTAAGGCGAAAGAGGAATAGTGAAAGGAACAAAGAGTGTGAGAAGTAGGAACACAAGGGGACAGGCAGGGAGTGAGTGGAATACTGAGATGAGAGAAAGGGGAACACTGAAACACAGAGAAACAGCGGGTAGTGGTGGGGAACAAGGGGAAGGGGAGGGAGAAGGGGAAGGAATGGAGAGGGAGGAAGGGGAAGGGAAGGAGAGGGAGGAAGGGGAATGGAAGGAGAGGGAGGAAGGGGAAGGGAAAGGGAAGGGGAAGGGAGGGAGGGCAGTATAAAGTGTGGTGGAGGGGGCTTAAACTGTCGCGTTACAGCAGCGGTGCGGCTTTAAGGGGAAAATCCTCCCTATTTATACTCGCATCATAATGTATTTCGGGGGAATCTTGGTGGCATTCTTAGCCCGGATATCCTCAAAACACCCCTAGGTCTCATCATCATAATTATAAAACATCACATGTGCTCATCGGTATCCTAATCACCATCCACACTCCCATGTCTCGTTATACACCACCACCACCGCCATCATCATCATCATCATCATCATCATCATCATCATCATCATCATCATCATCACATATTAATTAGCCTGTTTCTCATTACCAAAACACAGCCACTTCATCATAATCGTGCGTCAGTTTCTATCGCCAGAAACCATCACGTACTCATCAGCATTCTAATCACACAATTATCATCCTTCATCACCACACGTCACACGTCAATCACCTATGTCATCATTACACAAGCTGCCACACACCAATCATCATCACCATAATCCATAACACTGTCTGTCATCATCTTTATCACCATCATACACACCGTATCAACACCCACACCCACGCCCTATCCAAATCCACATCCCACCCAAGACACCAGCGACACCCACATCTACACCTTACCCAAAACACTACCTACACCCACAAACCTGCATCCATACCAAAACCCACGCCAAACCCGAACCACCCACACCCACACCCACCACCCAAACCAATACCCACACACTACCCACACCCACACACCACCTGAAACCATCCACACTCACACCCTCACCCATACACCACCCAAACCAACACCCACACACTATACACACCCACACCCCACACCCACTCTACACTCACTCCCCCCTAATCACCCAATGCACTAAGTCAGGCTTCTGATTACGCCTGATTTCCAAACTCGTTGTCGAAGAAAAATATGGTGGCGGTATCCGGTTTAGCGTAAGTGAGTCACCTGCGCCCACCTGAAGTGAAGGAAGCCATAATCCATTCCAAATCAGAATCATAGTTAGAGGGGATGAAGTTAGAAAGTGGGTGAAAGATGTGACAGGAAGGGAGTCATGGTTGGGTCAAATTCTAATATCGAACCAACCTGTCATATCAGTGCCACCACGTGAAGGCGTCCCTCTCCATCACTTACCACGCATAGAATCTAGTTATGACCGGAAGTTGGCATAGGTTTGTTCGTGCATACCGGTCTAGATGTGTGAAGGGATTTTTTGACTGACTGTACGATGAGAAGGGATTTTTGAGTGAGACTGTATGATGTAAAGGGATTTTTTGACTGCGACTGTATGATGTGGCTGGATTTTTGACTGCAACTGTGTGATGTGAAGGGATTTTTGACTGCGACTGTACAATGTGAAGGGATTTTGTACTGCGATTGTACGATGTGAAGGGATTATTTTACCGCGACTATACGATGTGAAAGGATTTTTGACTGCGACTGTGCGATCTCACCTTACCTGCGGAGATCCCATCTGAAGCTTCGTCCTCAGGTAGCCACGGCCACCACCTGACATCCGACACTGCCCAGGTGCTTCAACCGACTCATCCACCAAGCATAACACAGCCTCACTCACTACCACTCACTGTCCATCAAGACCGTATTCACTGTTTCATCACTACCTTATTCATTCTTCCATCATCATCCTGTTCACACTTTCATCACCATTTTATTCACTCTTCCATCACTACTTTTACTCATTCTTCCATCACTTATTCACTCTTCCATCAGTGCCTCATTCACTGACTTCATTCTTCCTCACTGACGCATCACTATCACTACCTGTCACTATGATGAGGTTTACTTATAAACGACCCACACTGGCTAACCTTTGCAGTACTAAATATATACTGGTGATGCTCTAATTCAATGTCTAAATTCATAGTAAATACAGAATCCAATAAACCACACACACACACACACACACACACACACACACACACACACACACACAAAAGATGCATCCATAAGTCAACTGCTTCTCTCCAGTCAAGTCTCATAAATTCTGCTCCACTGAAAAAAAAAAAAAAAAAAAAAAAAAAAAAAAAAAATCTTGTACAAAGCTTGACAAATGGTACCTACATTTCACAAAACTTTTCCCTTATCTCTACAAACATCCATTACCCCAGCACCCCTCTCTGCCAACACCCATTTCTACCCACGTCTGTCTCTGTACAAACATCCATCTCTCCCAACATCCGTCTCTGCCAACACCCATTTCTACCTCACGCCCGTCTCTACCAACAGGAGTTATGCCATCTCCTCCATCTCTAGTTTTGTCTCCTCAATACCCCCTTTTCTCTAAAGTCTCACCACTATCTCCACCCATATCCATTTCTTGAACACCTACCTCTCTCTGCACCCACCTCTAGCTATCCCTCCATACACCCTTGATTATTTACCAACACTCTCTCTCTACCAACACTCCCCTCCAAAACCATCTCTTCTAACACCCCATCTCCAAACACCCACATTTATCTCACCCTACACCACCACTACCAACACCACTTCCATTTTATCCTACCTTTTCTACCTTCCACCTTTCACCTTTTTATTATTCTGTTTTTCACTACCTGTCCTAAATATTATCTCAGTTTTTCATCTTCTTATTTTCCTTCTGTATCTTCAAACTCCTTCTGATTTCTTTTTCCTTTTTTTTTCTCGTTACCTTCTTCTTTTCCATTTCTCTAATTTTTGTTTCAATTTTTTCTCAACCTTTTCCATACCTATTTACCCTTTTCTCGTCCTTTCTCAGCCCCCCCTCCCTTTCTCCATTCCTTTTCTCTTTCTCTTCCTGTGCACTTACCTTTCCAGTTCTGTACTTTTCCTTACACCCTCTCTCTCTCTCTCTTTCTCTCTCTCTCTCTCTCTCCTTTCATCCTTTAGCTCTCCGCCTCTCCATTTTCCGACACAATTTTCTCTTTTCTTACATTCTCTCCGCTCTCCTTCCTTTCCTCGCTTTCTTCCCCTCTCCAATTTTTCCACGTTTTCCCTAAAAATTTCTCTCCCTAATCCTCCCCTCTTCTCCCTACAAATTTCTCTCCCTATTTCTCCCCTCTTCTCCCCTACCGACCCAGCTTCCCCTCGTTACAATCGCCTGGCACCACTGGGCTAATTCAGGAGCCTTTTAAACAATCCAATTAAATCCCTCTCTATCCTATCCCACTCTTTTTGGCCTCCCCGGTCTGCCTTTTCTCTCTTTTCTCTTTTTTTTTCACTTTCCTCTTTTTTTTGCTCTCTCTCTCAATCCCCTTTTAACTATTCCTTCTTTCACAGTTTTTTCTTCTTAACTGCGCTCTCTCTCTCTCTCTCTCTCTCTCTCTCTCTCTCTCTCTCTCTCAGCACAGATAGGCCTATTCCTTCTTCATCATTTTCAATCACCATCCATTTTCCTCCTCCACTGTTTTCCCTCACAATCAATTTCCTCTCCACGTTTCTCCAGCTATTCATTTTCCTCACAGCTCTCTCTCTCTCTCTCTCTCTCTCTCTCTCTCTCTGTTATCCAAATTTCTCCCTGGTGATCTCTTCTCACTTTTACTTACGTGTAGCTCTTTCTCATACGTGCACATCTGCTCGTAATCTCGCCCTACCACGTGCATCTCGCTCTCGTTCTTACTCTAAATACGTGCACCTTAATCTTCGTTCTCGTTCCATACGTGCCTCTCACTAGATTACGTGCCTTTGGGTCCACGTTCTCGCCTCAATACGTGCATTTCGGACAATATTCGTGCTCCATTAAGTGCATTTCGGTCCGTTACGTGCATCCCACCCAATATTACGTGCATCCCGCCCCATTAGGCAACGTACACAACTGCCCATTTCCGCTTCCCGCCCATTACGTGCATCACTGTTTCTGTTCTCGCCCCATTACGTGCATTCGCCCCATTTCGTGCACCTCGATTCGTGTTTTCGCTCCATTACGTACCGATACATGAAGGGTATGGGCTGGTATGGATAGGTATGGGTTGGTGTGGATAGGTATGGGTTGGTGTGGATAGGTGAGGACTGGTGTGGATGGGGGAGGACTGGTGTGGATGGGTGTTAGTGACGTTATCTGAGGGCTGGTGTGGATAGATGACGAATGATGAGGACTGGTGTGGATAAATTGGCGTTGATGTGGATAGGTAAGCGCTGATGTGGATTGGACATGACTGGCGTGGAGGGATAAGAGTGTATGTGGATGGGTTAGCGCTGGTGTGGGTTGGTCAGGGCTGTTGAGTATGGACGAAGGCTGTCAAAATTTTCAATGGAATGGTGAAAACTGAAAAACCACGTCCCATATAGAAATCTGAAGGAAGAGGGGAAACAGAGGACCGTGGTGAGGGGTGAAGAAGAGGGCTGTGGAGAGGGGAAGAGGGCTGATGAAGAGGGGTGAGGGTGTGGAAAGGGCTAGAAAGAGAGCTGGTAATGGTAGAGAGAGAGAGAGAGAGAGAGAGAGAGGTGGGGGGGGGCAGATCTTACCCTCGTGCTCAGATCCTGCCTCTGTTAAAGTTGTGCTGTGCTTGTATACCTCATAACGTGTGTACCTTTACCCTCCCACACCAACACTTACATCCTTCACTCTGACACACATACACATACACCGACCACCCACACACCAGCCCTCACACACACACTCGAAGACCACAGACACACACACACACACACACTGACCTACCACAACGACGGACAACTAAGCTACAAATATCACATTCTCCACCGCAGACCACACGCATACTAAAACACCAACACCCACTCCCTCACAGTCTCCCTCACCCACACTCACCCACAGTATCATCCACCACCCACACTGTCTTTCACTAACAACACACACACACACACACACACACACACACACACACACACATACACACACACACACACACACACACACACACACACACACGTCAACACATCCTACACGCACACACACCAGTTCACAGCACCCCTTTACAACATCAATGCCTCTCATCCATTCACATCCCACACACAAACATACTCTTTACAGTATCCCCAACTCATCCCTCAATACCCCACTTCATTTCCAGACATCCCGTTGCCCTCTCCCCATACCGGTCTTAACATACATCATTTCCTACACTCAATCATTCCTTACTGTCATTTCCCAACTCTACTGTACATCATTATCACTGCCTCCTCATTCTGCTTTCTCCCATTCTCTCCTACTGTATAGTCTCGTTTCCCTCCAAATCTTCCCTTTCTTCCTTATCCTCTCATTCCCCCGTGATTTTTCGAGCGTCAGTAACAGGTTCCCATGTTTTTCTATTTCCTTCCTTATTCCGTCCTCGCGATTTCCATCCTCTCCCGCTTCCCTAATGCTTTCCCCCAAACCTTCCATTTGTATAATTTTATCTCCTGCACCACTCCACCTAACAACCAACATACACACACATACATACCATAAATTTACACCACGCACACGCAAGCAAGCACACACACACACACACACACACACACACACACACACACACACACACACACACACACACACACACGTCTCCATAACACCACTCACACTAACCAAGCACCACCTTACCTCCCACACCGCCATCACCATCCTTGCAGCCACCATCCTTCCCCACCTACCACTATTCCTTCCTTCCTACCACAATCCACCACTACCCGATGCTCCATGTCACCTGCAACCTACCACCACTATCCACATAACAACCATCCCTTCCCTCTAACCAACATTCTTCCCCTCCTATCACACTCTATCACCATTGCTAACACCACCTTATCACCCCTACACTTATCACCATCCCTTCACTCCCATAACAATATAACCCAACCAATTACACTAACTTACCTCCCATAACACCTCTATCACATCCCCTACCGTTATCACCATCTCTTCTGCCCCCTCCCCTTCAAGCACATCCCCCCCTCCACAATTCGTCACTACAACCCAATTTAATGCACCACTATCCCTTCTATATCACCATACCATTCACACCCCCAACACCCCCAACTACCACTCACACCACTACACTCTACTATCAAACAGCACAGTACCACTAACAGCACAACCACCTTCTACCTACTCTTCCCACTACCACACATACACACACACACACACACACACACACACACACACACACACACACACACACACACGTCATCCCTCTCCTACCCTCCCCATCCACTCACAATCCATACATTTTTCTCGAGTGAAACAGGCCCCCTTCTCCCACAGCATCACCACGACCATATCCTGCTACACCACTCACAACACCCTTAACCATACCACTCACACCACCACAACCCTCTTCCACACCACTCACACCACTCTCTTCTACTACATCTCACACCACGACCACCCCCTACTACACCTCTCACACCACCAATCCTACCACAGCTCTCACACCACCACCACCCTTTTCACACCACACACATCACCACCACCCTTTTCACACCATACACATCATCACCAACCTCTTCCACAACTCTAACACCATCCACCACCACCACCTCCTCTATCCTTTACCACACCTCACACCACCACCAACACCCACTTTACACCACTCACCACCATCCCACACCACACCACCCTTCCTCACCATCTCATACCACTCCTTTTCCCCACCACCACAACCATCCTATCCTGCCTACCACGCCCCCACCCAACCCCCCACCACCTCAGCAGAGTCACAATCCCTGCATTAGTCTCTGGCAAAGCAGACCCCCGCCTCCCAACTTCAGGGCAAGTCTGCTCTCGTAATTTTATAGCGGGATGGAAGTTAGAGAGGCAGGGAAATGAGTTAAGGATTGCCTCGCCCTCTCGACCAGCGCCCCGACTTTCATCTTTCTTTAAATAGCACATCTCTATGATCTCAGTTCCATTTCTTTTGTCGTTCCAAATTTCTTAGCAGTAACACCTTAATATTTTCCTTCCCTTTCCATCTTCCTGCGGCACTCCGACTTTCATCTTTCTTTAAAATGGCACATCTCTATGATCTCTGTTCCATTTCTGTTGTCATTCCAACTTTCTTAGCAGTAACACCTTAATGTTTTCCTTCCCTTCCTCCCTTCCTGCACATTCCATTACAATACCATACTGCCTTCATCTACTCCTCCTTCCATTCCTCTGCCATTCCGAGACATTATTTTCTACTTCCAACCTTTCCTAAATTCTTCACAATACCAAATAAATATTCCCTGTTTCCATTTCATTTTTTTACACATGTCGCATTAATATATTCACCCTCTCCTTCTACTTCATTTTTTTTTTACAACGCCACATTAATAAAATCGTCACTTTTTTTCCATTCCAAAATTCTTTATACCACATTAATATACCATGATTCCTCCTCTCCTCTCATTCCAAACTTCTTTACAATACCACATCATTTTATTCCCTTCCCTCCCTCCTCCCTCCCTCTCTGTCACCTTCAACAATGGCGGGGATGGCGCTGAGATATTTACCATTCCTTTAATTCGCTGTCTTCCCGCCGTCCTGGAATTAAAAGACCATTCTTGGGGGAAAGGGGATGGCACACTGAGGAACCCACGCCAGGCGCAGTTCATAAAAGCGGCCCCCATCTGCTCCACAAAAGATGACAAAGGTGATGTGATGAAGTGGGTGGCGTTCCTGGATGCTCCCTCCCTCCCTCCCTCTTTTCTCCCTCCTTCCCTCCCTCCTTCTTTTCCCCCCTACTCCCCTTACTCTCAGGTCCTTATCCCACTCTTCCTTCCTTCCTCCTTCCCTGTCTCTTCCCCCCACCTCCTTTTCTTATTACTCTGGTCGTTCCTTCACCCTTCCTTCCTTCCTTCCCCCTTTTCCACCTCCGCCCTTCTTTCACAGTTCTTTCCATCCTTCTTTCCCACCCTCCTTCCCCATCTCCTACTCTCTCCTCTCCTTCCCTCTCCCCTTCCCCGGATGAATGTTTGCTCTCTCTTTCCTTTTTTTCCTTACTGTCTTTCTCGGGTCCTTTCCCTACCCTTCCTTCCCTCCTTCCTTTCTTGCTTCTCTACCCCCTGTCCCCTTCTCTTCCTAACAATCCTCCTCTCTTTTTCTCAGCACTCTCCTCAACTCCTTTCCTCTTCCTTCTTCCTTCTCCGACTCCCTTCCTCTCTCCATAGTCTACTTCACCTTCCTCCCCTCTCTCACACCTAAATCACCCATCCTCCTCTCCCTCCACATCCTATCCCTACCCACCCTTTTCTCCTTCCACACTTATTCTTCTTCCTTTCCTTCTTCCACACCTACTCTCCTTTCTCTTTTCTTCCCTTCTTTCACACCCATACTCCTTTCTCCTTCCCTCCCTTCTTCCACACCCATACTCCTTTCTCCTTCCTTCCTTCTTTCCACACACATTCTTTCTCCTTCCTTCCCTTCCTCCACATCCACTCTCTTTTCTCCTTACTTCCATTCTTCCACACCCATACTCCTTTCTCCTTCCTCCCCTTCTTCCACACCCATACTCCTTTCTCCTTCCTCCCCTTCCCATTCTCCTTTCTCCCCTTCCTCCTCTTCCCTCACATTAACCTCCTGAACCCCACAAAAACACAAACATACAGGGCAATTACACGTATGGCGTAAAAATAAACTTTTCATTTTACACGTGACGACAGACAGCCACGTCAAACATAGCTGTCAGTCCGTATGCCAAGTACATTTTTTTCCACACACATATTTTCGATTCTGTACGTGCTGTTCTTTCTGATTTTTTTTTTGTACTTGTATCCATCATTTCCTTTCCTGTATTTGTTATTCTTCCTGAGTCTCTTTTTTTCCTGTACTTCCTCTCCTTATGTTCTCTTCTACACTTGCTATTTTTCCTATCTCTTTTTTTCCTGCATTTCTTGTCATTATTTTCTGTTCCATACTTGCTGCTCTTCTGTATTTTTTGTATTTCCGCTCAATATTTTCCGTTCTATTCTTGCACGTATTATTTTCTGCTCTGTATTTCCTATTTTTCCTGGTTCTTTTCTGCTGTACATCCTCTCGTTTCATTCTCTTCTGTACTTGCCTTTAAGCTCAATAGAATCATCACGACACGGTAAGAATGAACGGGAACAAGACACCGAAAGGGCTGTGCGATTATCTGAGCTTCCTGTGTTAAACGATAGAGCTTCCTGTGTTAAACGATAGAGCTTCCTGTGTTAGATATACAAGCTCATCTCTCTGGCATGATATTCTAGCTCTTATATTTTCCACAGTTAACCATCTCTTCTAATGGCTATATTTTCCTGATTATTTTCATTTTTAATTTCCTGGTTCTTCATCTATAAGGAAATCAATCGTCAGTTTATTATAATTTCCTTGTTCTTTTTTCTTCCTAGAACTTCCTTGTCCTTTTTTCCCATAGAATTTCCTTGTTCTTTCCCTCGTTTCCTTGTCCTTTTTCCTGGTTTCCTTGTTCTTTTCTTGTTGCTTAGACTTTCCTTGTTCTTTCGCTTTTTCCTAGTTTCCTTGTTCTTTTCTTTTTCCTTGGTCTTGTTGTTCCTGGAGTTTCCTTTTCTTTTAATTTTCTTGGTTTCCTTGTTCTTTTTTCCCTACAGTTTCCTTGTGCTTTTCCTTTTCCTACAGTTTCCCTGTTCTTTTTTTTTTGCCAGAGTTTCCCTGTTCATTTCTTCTTCCTAGTTTCCTTATTTTCTTCTTTTCCTAGTTTCCTTCTTTTCATTTTCCTAGTTTCCTTGTTCCATTTCTTTCCTAGTTTCCTTGTTCCATTTCTTTCCTAGTTTCCTTGCTCTCTTTCTTTCCTTGTTCTTTTCTTTTTCCTAGAGTTTCCTTGTCCTTTTCACTATAATTACCATGTTTTTATTTTAAGCAATATTCTCACTTTTATTCTGCACCCCATTATTTTTGCATTTCTGAATTATGCCAAAGTTTTACTCTTTTTAATTTTTTTAATTTTCATTATACTCCGGATCGTCTCAAGTATAACATTCTGGATATCCTGTGGAGTATATTTTCCTGGAGTATATTTTCCTTGATTTAATATTCCGTAGGTTTTTTTATGTTAATATACAATGCTGACAAATTTTTCACAGTTCGCGTATTTCTGTTTTACATAATATTAAAGTGGAAAAATAAAGGAAACTTATAAACATTGGTCAGGAGCCCTCTCACGGATACGTTACACACACACACACACACACACACACACACACACACACACACACACACACACACACACACACACACACACACACTTGCAGATGGACCCAGCAAGGAGAAAGAGTAAATAATGAGACAAAGACGAGGAAAAACAAAACGAGGAAGGGGAAGAGGAAGAAAAACGTGAGAAGGGGATAAAATGCAAAGGACATTAGAGGAAATAATAAGTAGACAGAGAGAGAGAGAGAGAGAGAGAGAGAGAGAGAGAGAGAGAGAGAGAGAGAGAATGATGATCGACAGAGAGGGCAGGTGGGCAGACAGACGGAAGTAAGGTGATATCTGGAGGTGAGGAGGGGGACAGATTGGCAGGTAAAGGCAGGTAGGTGTGGTGGCAGATAGATAAAAGGAGGCAGAGAGGTATGGCAGATAGATATAGAGTGACGCGAAAGACAGTAAGGCAGAGGCATGGCAGATAGATAGAGTGAGGTGGTAGATAAATAGATTCAAGGTGCCAGATAGATACAATTAGGCAGGGCAGATAACACATAAACAGGATGCGGTGGTATATATAATAAGGCAGGGTGTGGTGCCAGATAGATAAAGTGAGGCAGGGTGGGGTGACAAATAGATATACTTAGGCAGGGTGGTGTGGCAGATAGATTTAGTCAGGCACAGTGGGTGGCAGACAGACTGAGTGGGACATAGTGGAATAACAGAACGATATAGTAAGATGGGGTGGAATATGAGACAGATAGAAGATGTTATGTAGGGCTGGGTGGCAGATAGATACAACAGGTAGGGTGAGGTGGTACATATACCTAGGCAAGAATAAAGATATATCCGGTAGATGTGAGACACGGAATGTTCGAAAGGAATGCCAAGAAGGGAGGCAGGAAAAAAGGCAGAGACATATAACAGGTAGGTAGATGGGTGGGTGGGTAGGTAGGTAGGTAGGTAGGTAGGTAGGTAGGTAGGTAGGTAGGAAGGTAAGTAGGTAGGTAGGTAGGTAGGTAGGAAGGTAGGTAGGAAGGTAGGTAGGTAGGTAGGAAGGAAGGTAGGTAGGTAGGTAGGTAGGTAGGTAGGTAGGTAGGAAGGAAGGAAGGAAGGAAGGAAGGTAGGTAGGTAGGTAGGTAGGGCAGGACGAAAGACAGACTGACATTACAGGAGACAGACAAACAGACAGACAAGCAAATAAGCCGACAAAATAAATGCACAGACAAATATGGACGACAAAACACACACAAACACACACACACACACACACACACACACACACACACACACACACAGATGTAGGCAGACGAAGTGGAGGTTGTGCTGTGACTAAGGACCATAAAAACGGCCTCTGCAAATTCTCTGTCCGTGCTGTGTGCTCGTAACCCGACGGACAGTACGTCACCCCTGTCCTTACCACACCCGTCACCCCTGTCCTTACCACACCCGTCACCCCTCTCCTTACCACACCTGTCACATCTTCCTTACCACACCTGTCATACTTTACCACACCCGTCACACCCTTACCACACCTGTCATACATTACCACACCCGTCATACCCTTACCACACCTGTCATACTCTCTTTACCACACCTGTCATAGTCTACCACACTTGTCACATCTTCCTTTGCACACCTGTCACATCCTTACCACCCCTGTCATACTTTTCTTACTACACCAGTCACACCTTCCTTATCTCAACTGTCATACCCTTACCGCACCTGTCACACCTTCCTTATCTCACCTGTCATACCCTTACCACACCTGTCACACCTTCCTTATCTCACCTGTCATACTTTCCTTACCACACCTGTCACACCTTTATCTCATCTGCCATACTTTTCTTTAGCACATCTGTCACTCCTGTCCTTACCACACCTTCTTTACCACACCTGTCACACCTTGCTCACCTTACCACACCTGTCCTACTACACCTTCTTTAAGACACCTGTACACCTTGCCACACCTGCCTTCACTCCACCTACACACGTTCAACACCCCAGCCCTTACTACACCTTTGAGACACCTGCACACCTCACCACACCTGTCCTCGTCTCTCTCACTACAACAAATCAATAACACTCATCTCAATACTACCTACTTGTCAAAACTCATTATTTCTCCAGACTGAACTCAATCATTTTATCCATTACTTTGGTCCTTGAGGAACGAAACCCTTAATACAGAAGCAATCTCACTAAAAATATACTGCACAGACGAATTATCCGACTCGCCTCTAATACAACAGACGTTCTTCGAGGTCTTATTTATTACCACTGAGTATTTCCAAGTAAGAAAAAAGAAAATAATGACACACTCCCTTCTGTAATATCATGAACCCCTTACCAGCTTTTCCTTCAGGCCTTTTCACGTAATTTTAGAGAATTTATTAATTTCAAAGGGGAAGAAATGATAGATCAGTATGTACGGGACAGAAACCCTCACAATTAACCCTTACCTGCCATAAATACCTTTGAAGTGTTATTTTTACCACGATCAGACACTTTAATTTTTTGAGGGACCTCTCGATGTTAACGTTGAGGGGAAAACGTTCAAGGCAAACATTTACGACCACTATACATACACGAGGCCACACTGCAATCAAGACCCCGTGCCCTAAATATAAAAGCTACAAGATACAGAGCTGAATACAGAATCACACTCACCCCTTACTTCCACCTCTCCTTTACCCTCGCCAATGTGAAGACAGTGGGAGGTGGTACGGGGTGGTGGGGCAGAGGGAGGGGTGACAGGGAGATGAGGTGAAGGGGAAGGGTGACAGGGAGAGGAGGTGGAATGGAAAGGGTGACAAAGTGTACGGAGAGAGGGTATCACGGAAAGAGGTGACAGGGGAAGGATGGAAAGGGAGAGATAGAACAGGGGAGAGAAAACAGGGAGTGACAGGGAGAGAAACGAAGGAAAGGTGAACAGCAGGGATAGAGGTGACAAGGAGAAAGAGGGAGGAAGGGGTAGTGTGTCCCATCCCTCCTCCCTGTGTCCCATCCCCCTCCATAAACCACCCACCCCTCCCCTCCACAAATCACACAACTCCCCACACTTACACTAACTTGGCCGGAACGCTGCCCCGCTATAGATTTTACCTCGGTTCAGTGCAGTGCTCTTTCAATGCCCTTGGCCAACAATTCTCCCTCAATTTTTGCCCCGAAATCTCATCGTTTAAAGAAGGCTCCCAAATACCTCTTCCTTAACGATTTATTTTGCATTTAACACCTCAATCTTCACTTTTATGTTCTTCCCCTGATATCGTTTTAAGAAGGCTCCCAAGCACCTTTCCCTTAGCGATTTATTTTGCATTAACACCTCAATAATCACTTGTATGTTATCTATTGTTCACTCATTTTAACTACACCCCTTTTACTCTAACGTGGCCGAAAACTGCCATCTCTCCACCTTGAATCCTGAGCTGTAACAAGAGATTAAGATTAGAATATTCTGCCAGTCACGAAGAAGTGCTGTGATGCGTCTTTTCCTACCACTGAGCTATGTGATAATAAGCTGACAAAGGAAAAAATCTGGGCCAAGTTAAGGTGAAAAGAGTATAGGCGGAATTTTCATCCTTTTGCAACTTATTTCTCGTAGCCCAGTGGAAAAACAGACGAGATGGCGATTTTAGAATGTGTGCATGTGGGTATGTGGACGTACGCCGAAACGTGTAGACTTGTGTGTGTGTGCAGTCATGTGTGTACAAAGGACGCGCATGTGTTTGTACAATGTGTCAGTGCTTGCGTGTGGTTTTGTGTGCTTTACTGAATGTGACTGCACCCCCAGTGAAAGGCGAGTGGGCGTGAGGAAGACTGTGTGTGTGTGTGTGTGTGTGTGTGTGTGTGTGTGTGTGTGTGTGTGTGTGTGTGTGTGTGTGTGTGTGAGAGAGAGAGAGAGAGAGAGAGAGGCCATTCTACAATCCTCAACCACACCTGTTCCCACCTGCCTAAATTCTCCCAGGTGTGCTCAACGTCCCTCTCTCCGGCTCCAGTCTTACCTGTGAAGAAAGAATACCTGTAATTAAAATCCAATAAACCGGTAATACATAAAAGGTGTTCAGAATGGGATGGAGAGAACAATATTAGTAATCTCAGGAAAGGATAAGAGGAAAGATATATAAAAAAGGGAATAAAAGAAATAAAACACAGTGCCATAAATCACCACAATAATGATCAGTAATTGGTATGGGTAGGTCATGTTCGTCGTAAAACAGGTAACGGATGAGTAACCTGGGTAACGGAGTAGTAACACTGAACTAAAATGACAAGAAAAGGTAGTTACGACAGAGATGAAATTAGCAAAGACGGGAAATATGATCAATGATGATGATGATGATGATGATACAAGGAAAAGACAATTATGATGGTGATGAAATGATGAAGATGCAAGCTGATGATGATAATGATAATGATAATGATGATGATGATGATGATGATGATGATGATGGAGTTCTCCCAAACAACTATTACCTACTTCTTCATCTCGTCATCCTGTCATCGCCAACCTTCACCTGCAACATTTTCTCACCTGTCACCTTTACAAAAAAAGCTAATCACTTCCAAATTACAGGGCCGTGAAAACAGAAGAGGAATTTGCATAGCGAGTCAAGTATCGGAAACAAATATCTTTTTTCTCCCTTAATTAGCATCAATTATCCACCACGTATATCTATAACTCGATTATACTTAAATTTACCGTCATTGGAGTGGGGTCATAAGGCAGTATTCTCACACGGTTAGGAAGCTTACTAACACCTCTTCCTTACCGGTTTATTCCTGATTCTGCTCAATTACATTATCCTTGAAGCTTACTAACACCTCTTCCTTACTGGTTTATTTCTGATTCTGCTCCCTGAAGCTTACTAACACCTCTTCATTACCGGTTTATTTCTGATTCTGCTCCTTGAAGCTTACCAACACCTCTTCCTTACCGGTTTAGTTGTGATTCTGCTCCGTTACTATATCCTTGAAGCTTACTAACACCTCTTCCTTACCGGTTTATTTCTAATTCTACTCCGTTACTGTATCCTTGAAGCTTACTAACACCTCTTCCTTGCCGGTTTATTTCTAATTCTACTCCGTTACTGTATTCTTGAAGCTTACTAACACCTCTTCCTTACCGGTTTATTCACGATTCTGCTGCGTTAATATATTCATATGTGTTTATTCATGCAATGCGTCTGTATTAAAAAGGATACAAGAAGCAATGAAGAGGATAGTAAAAGCTAGTTTGGAAAATAAATTGCAAAGGAAGAGGTGCTAGGGAGCCTCTTCAACAGACAAGAATACAGGCCATTCTGCATACCGAGCCAGTTTCATCTATTATAAAGCGGAAGGAAAATTTTGGAGGGAAACAAAGCCAGGAAAATAGGGAGGGAAATTGATGCAGGGCCACAGTATCGTCTTATTCTGCCACTGAGGTATGTGAAATAAGCTGCAAAAGGACGAAAATCTGGGCCAAGTAAAGGTGAATGGACAATCGTAAAAATGAAAAGAAAGGATGTAGAACCACCGTATTGTCTTATTTTGCCACAGAGCTACGTGATATAAGCTGCAAAAGGACAAGAATCTACGTGAAATAAGCTGCAAAAGGGTACAAATCTACATGAAATAAGCTGCAAAAGGACGTTAATCTAAGTGAAATAAGCTGCAAGAGGACGAAAATCTACGTGAAATAAGCTGCAAAAGGACAAAAATCTACGTGAAATAAACTGCAAATGGACAAAAATCTACATGAAATAAGCTGCAAAAAGGCAAAACTCTTCGTGAAATAAGCCGGAAAAGGACGAAAATTTACGCGAAATAAGCTCCAAAAGGACGAAAATCTACGTGAAATAAGCTGCAAAAGGACAAAACTCTACGTGAAATAAGCTGCAAAAGGAAGAAAATTTGGGCCAAGTCAGGGTAAGGGGGCTATAGTTATATTAAGTAACCAAAGTGTAGATACCCCTTTACCCTCCCTGGCTCCTTCACCCCTCCAGGCAGACACTTTTAGCACCTTAACTACTACGCTTCCTGCACCATTACCTTCACCGTCATTACCTTCACATAACTGCCCACCTGCCCTTCTGATTTAACATGACAGTCCCTCACTCAGGATACTGTAATTTAATCTGACCTCACCTGACCTCACCCAGCATGGCCTAACCTAACCCAATTCTACCATACTCCCAATTCAACATAAACTAAGGCAATCTGATTTCAACCCTACCCTATCCAACCCATCATAACCCAATCAAACCTAGTCCCAATATACCCTACCTTGTCTAACTCAACCTCATCCTACCCTGTTCGACTATACCTTACCTAACCTCACCTCACCCAACATGACTCAATCTACCCCAATCCCATCCTATCCTACCCTACTCAACCCAACCCGACTCTTATCTTCCCTAGCCCTATCCTATCGTATCTCACCTTACCTTTTACCTTACCTAACCTACCCTAACCTCACCTCACTTATACCTCACCTTAACCACACCATACCTTACCTTACTAACCTAACATAACCTACCCTAATCCTCCCCTAACCCCACCTCACTCAACCCAGCCTAATGTATACCTTACCTTAACCACATCTTACTTTACCAACCTAACCTAAGTTAACCTCCCCTAACTTCACCTCACCCGACCCAGCCTAACTCAACTACCCACCCAGCTCCTGCTTTAACTCGACAGCACTTGACATTATGGAGCTGCGGAACCGTAATGCAATTTGACCCCGCCTGACCTACCTAACATTATACCTCCTAAGCCACACATATAATTCGTTCTTCACACATTAGCAAAGCCTCACGGAATTCAAGCAACCTAACCTAACCTAATCTCGGAGGTGCGGTGGCTCGGTGGAACTGTGATCATCTCGTGAGCTTGAGTCTGGGTTCATGCCCACGCCGGGACGGACAAGTAAAGTGGATGATGGTAGTAAGTCCTTTCATATACTTGCCTTCTGTTCGAACCCTGTCGCTTCCACATACGATATATATAAGATCTCTCTCTCTCTCTCTCTCTCTCTCTCTCTCTCTCTCTCTCTCTCTCTCACACACACACACACACACACACACACACACACACACTAATTTCTACTTTCACAGGCATCTCGCTTCCTACAGGCACCCTTTCCACATTCGTCCTGCGCCGGGATGTGGACGAAATACTTCTGGTCCTTCGGTTAACATAATAAGGAGAGAAAGGCCAGTCCTCCAGTACATCTAATAAGGAGTAATACCTATACAAAACCCAACCTTGCACCTCAGAACCCGTGTACCTGTAAAATATAAGACCGAGCTATAACATTTTCTCTGATATATCTTTTTCGCTCCCACGGCAATCTCGAGGCCAAGGATGTGGAACGACGGAAAGCGACGTTAACTGAAGGGGTCTCGCGAAGGGCCACCAATTATAGGAGACAAATGGGGAAGCGTGAGAGGGGTAGGAATCAGCTGGTGGCAGTGAGCACGAGTGAGAGGGGTGAGCTGGAAGTGAGGGGGTGAGGTGGACATGAGGGGTGGGGTGGACATGAGGGGTGGGATGGATATGAAGGGTGGGGTGGACATGAGGGGGTGAGGAGGACATGAGGGGGTGAAGTGAACCTGAGGGGTGGGATGGACAAAAGGGGTGAGGTGGACATGACAAAGGGTGAGGTGAAAGTGAGGGGGTGGGGTGGACATCACAAAGAGAGAGGTGAAAGTGATGGGGTGAGGTGGACATGAGGGTGAGGTAGACGTGAGGGGGTGAGGTAGACGTGAGGGGGAGGTAGACGTGAGGGGGTGAGGTGGACATGAGGTAGTGGAGTGAACATGAGAGGGTTGAGGTGGAAGTGGGAGGGTTGAGGTGGACATGAGGGGTCTAGGGTGGCCATGAGAAGGTTGAGGTGGAAGTGACCATAAGTGAAAGGGGTTTGTGGGACACGAGAGGAGATAAGTGGACATGAAACGGACTGAAATTGACATAAGTGAGCGGAGCAAGGTGGACGCAGGGCAAGTGGACGAGAGTGGGGCTAGGGTAGCAGGAGTGGTGTGACTTGTATATGAGTGGGATGCAGCTACTAGGAGTGATATCGGTGTGAGTGGGAGGAGGTTCAGGTGGGAGGAAGCAGGCACGTGTGGGGGAGGTTGGCACTTAAAAGAGGAGACAGGCACGTGTGGGGTGAGGCAGGCACGTGTGGGGGAGGCTGGCACTTAAAGGATGAAGCAGGCACGTGTGTAGCCAGGCTAGGACTAATAAAAGGGCGATGCAGGCACATGCGAGGCAAGACCAGGACTTAAAGAACGAGGCAAGCACGTGCGGGCCAGGCCAAGAACGAGGCGGGTAAGTTCGGGACGAGGATACAACTAAAAGGGCGACGCAGCATGTGTAGGGCGAAATTGGGAGGAAAAGGAGTCGAGCAGGTGTGGAGAGAGGGATGCGCTATAAAGACAAGGTAAACACGGGTGAGGCGAAGTAACCACATGTAGGACAAGGCAAATACAGTAAAAATGTGTGGAACTTTTGGCCATTAGAAATACAATATGACCACGGTGAGGGGCGAGAGAGGAACACTAAAAAGAGTAAAGCAAGTGTGGCGCGGAACACTACCAAACAGGACGATGCAGAAAGGAAGAGGACAAAGCAGGAAGGTAGTGTAAGGCACGAATGAATAGCGTGAGACAGCTACGTGTAGGGCAAGACTGAAATTAGCGGGGCGAGGCAGGCACGTGTGGTAAGATATGGGATGTAAAAACACGACGGTACAGTACGTGGATGGTAAGCAGGTACTGTAGGTTAAGTGTGGAAGGAGGGGGTACGATACGTGTTGCCAGAGTTTGGGAAAAAGAGGAGAAGGGTGGGAGGGAAAGAAGTAGTAAGGAGTGTGTGGTAGGGTTAACTATGGCAGGGAGAGGGAGAGGGGTTAACAGGGGTAGGGGAAAGAGGCAGGTAGCAGGGAAAGGGGAAAAAGCAGTGTGACAAAGGGAGGGGACGGAGAAGGGTAAATAAGAGAATGGAAAGAGAGGGTGGCCAAGGGAAGGGCTGCAGGGGATAGAGTGAGGTGGATGTCACAGAAAAACGAAAAAGGGAGAGAAGCGGCAGGGGAGGGTAACGAGGCGAAAAGGAACGGAGTGACAGGGGATGGGAAACAGAGGGAGGAGTAGCAGGATAGAGAAGGCAGGGGAAATAGTGTAGGAAAGGCTGGGATGGAGGAAACTGAAAGAGGGATGACAAAAATAGGGGCAGCAGGGCGAGGGGTTGCCGGGGATGGTATGACAGAGATTGGGGCGGCAGGGGGTCAAGGAAGAGGTGGAAGGGATAGGGGCGATGGAAACGGATGGCAGGGTTTGAGACAGCAGGGAGTGAGGTGGCAGGAATAGTACTGGCAAAGGGAAGAGTGGCAGAGAGTGAGGTGGCAGGGGTAGGAGTGACAGAAGGAAGGGTGGCAGAGAGTGAGGTGGCAAGGGTAGCAGTGGCAGAGGGAAGGGTGGCAGAGAGTGAGGTGGCAGAGGCAGTAGTGGCAGAGCGAAAGGTGCTATTGATTGCTGCACTGCGAGCCACCAGACAGCAACCTCCACCACCAGATCAATAGCATCATGGAGGAGAATAGTAGGCAAGGAGGGAAGGCAGGGCTAGTGAGGAAGGGAAGAGAAAGAAAGAAAGGTATGGGAGCGCTAGTTAGACAGTTGGTGGGGCACGGATGGAGAAAGGGATAGTGTGTGAAGGCAAAGGCTAGTTGGAAGGGAGGGAGAGAAGCCTAGTTGGGAGGGAAAGAAGGGCGAGTGGTGGTGGAAAGAAAGAAGGGGGAGTGGGGGAGGGAAGGGAGAGAGGGCGAGTGAGAGAGAGAAAGGAGGGAGGGCTGGTGGTGGAGGGAAGGGAAGAGGGACGGCAAGAGGGGAAGGAGGGAAGGCAAGGAGGGCTAGCAGGAAGGGGATGAGAGGAAGGACTACCGTAGTGAGGGGGAGGGATGGGAGGGAGGGCTAGGGATGTTCAAAAACACCCCCACCCCCCAAAAAAAAAAAAAAAAAATCCCCTCCTTTTGGTGTGAAGTAATATGACACACAACCAAAAAAATTCCGAATGACTAACACTTCTAAATGAACATTATTTCACTTGTACGAATCATTTCAAAGCTCACTGCATCGAGGGGTACTGAATATTTTTTTAGAGGGTATACAACTCCTGCCACTGCCACCACTGCCACAATAATACAGTAAAATAAAACAGTAAAATCAGTTCGTCACCACTCTGTCGAAGCTGATGTTTCTTAGCTAAAAAGAGTGCCTCGGATACAGTCAGGACAGGTAAAACACACACACACACACACACACACACACACACACACACACACACACACACACACACACACACACACACACACACACACACACACACGGTAAAAACAGCGTACACCTTTTGTTTTTCCAGGAACTTTACAGGGGAAACCGCTAAAAAAAAAGTAGGCATAAACCACAGGACTAAAGCCACAGACGACCTAGAAAACGCAGAGGACAGCCTACACCCAGCAGACAAGGAAAAGAGCAGAGAAACCGCAGAGAACAAGAAGCCACCAGACCCAGAACCGCAGGGAGGAGACCAGAGACCGCAGGGAGGGAGGCAGGGACCGCAGGGAGGGGAGCGGACCAACACGCATGAAGCACACACCAGAGCATGCATAAGGAGGGAAGGAGGATAAGGAGGGAGGGGGAACATGACGAGCATGGGAGGAAAAGTGGGGAAGGATGGAGGGGTACTGGTAAAGAGAGAGAGAGAGAGAGAGAGAGAGAGAGAGAGAGAGAGAGAGAGAGAGAAATATATATAAGAAAAAAAAAAAGAGTATGATATTAAAGAAAAGTCGCTGGAGGAAAGGGAGAGAAGGAAGGAAAGAGAATAAGGAGTAAGGAAGAGTAAGGAGGAAGAAGAGTCTAAGCCGTAGAGGTGAGTGGGCTGGAAGGAAGGACGGTGCAAAGGGGAAAGATTTATATAAACAAAGGATGATTTCTGAGTAATATCGGTGTAAATAAATAAACACACACACACACACACACACACACACACACACACACACACACACACACACACACACACACACACACACACACACACACAGGTACAGATTTAAGAAAAATATTAATGAAGGAAGCGGCTGAAAAACTGAAACGACTAGAATAACTAAGTTTATACGGATAATTAAGCACTAAAAACTTATGAACAAAAGTCGAGAGAGAGAGAGAGAGAGAGAGAGAGAGAGAGGACGCTGGACACAATGGAGGGTAAGTGAGCGAGTTATGGCGAGTGGGGAGGACCAGAGTAAACGGATGGAACGGTAACTGGGGGGATGGGGATAGGGAGGAGTGGGTGGGGGCAGTGAGGAGAACAGGGTGGGGGAAGTGAGGTGGACAGGGTGGGGGAAGTTAGGTGGATAGGGTGGGGGGAGGATAGATGTGGATGGGGCTGAAAACGAGGAGGATGGATTGAAGGATGAGAGTGGGGGAAATGATGTGGATGGGATTAAATAAGAGACGGATTGGCTGGAGGATGTGATGTGGATGGCCTGAGACAGAGGTGGATAAGTTGAGGAAAGAAAGATGGATAGGGCTGAAGGTGAGGTGGATAGAAAGGAGGAAGACGTGGATGAAGCTGAATCCTGAAACTGAGGTGGACAGATTAGGGGAAGTGATGTTCATGGGACTGAAATAGAGGTGGATAGGTTGACTTGGATGAGGTGGCATGGACACACACACACACACACACACACACACACACACACACACACACACACACACACACACACACACACACAATGATAACCTCCACAATTCTCACTCCACTCTCTAATCACTACCATCAATACATCATCCAGCACCAATAAATGACATCCACTATCATCAAGACTTCTAAATTAATCATACTAATATCCACACACTCTCACAGGGTCAAGAAGAACGAAGGTCGAACTTGTGGGCTGCTGAGAAGGGTAGGTCTTGGGGTGGAATAAGACGTGAGGAAAAAGAGAGCGGGAAGAGGTGTGGTTGGGGAAAGGTGGGGGAAGGGGAGAGGGAGATGAAAGAAAGGAAAGAAAAGGTGATGAACGAGAAGAGGAGTGGAGGGACAGAGCGGCGAAGTGTTGGAAAGAATGGGTGGGAAGAGGGAAAGAAAGAGCAGAGGGAGTGAAAAAAAAAAAAAAAGGGTGAAGAGGGATGAAAGTGTAGGGAGAAGAAATAAATGGGAGGGGTAAAAATGACACAGGGTAAGGGAAAGAAAGAAAAAGGTGTGGGGAGGGAAAGGGCGAGGAGAAAGGAAAGGACATGGAGAAAGGAAAGGAAGTTAAGGGTGGGGGAGGAAAGGAAAGGGTGAGGGAAGAAAAGAGAGGGGTGGGAGCCAAGATATTAGTGGCCAAGCAAGTAGGAAGACTGGGTGTGAAGTCCTAGGGTCTCGCGAGGTGACAAGACGAGAGGGACTCCTTTAAAACGAGGACATCAAATCGAGTACGACAGGGCTCTTGCAACTTCGCCCCCAGAGCATAAACTTTAGCCCCAGTGCCACCTAATTCCGGACGCGCAGCCTGTAACAAGGGACAATTTAGCGTTGCAATAGTAGCTAGACAATTGGCAGTCAGTTCTTGTTGCCCCGCGCTGCTTCTAAATTGGTTCCTAATTCCAAGCTACAAATTCTTCTTCAAGGCTGCACTCCACAAACGCGGCCCACTGCATAACCATACACTCCTACCCATCCCACAACCTTTCGCATTGGCCCATCCACTCTACGACCCTGCACATTAACTTCTACCCATCACAAAACCAAATCATTTAAACTTACACCCATCCCACTATTCTTTGAAACAACCCGCATCACTTCCACAATCCTTCAAATGACATCGTACCCCTCCCATAACCCCCTCCACAACACATAAACCCTTGCTGCCTCCCACACCGCCCACGAAAACTCTTGCCCTCTCCCACAACCCCCTCATACACTCTTCTCCCCTCCCACAAACCCCCCACATAAACTCTTCCCCCTCCCACACATTTAATCCCAACTCTTCTGCCTCGTTTCTCGGACTCCCTGCATGAATCCCACCACCTCGTTCTTACCCAACTATAATCCCATCTCCCTCGACCACAACACGTCCCCTATCCTCATCCCGCCGTTCATGTCCTTCCCATCCTTTAATCCCCAAGCGATTTCGTCCCTCTGATTTCCCCAGCAGTCCTATTAAATGGTATCACTGCACCCCAACCCCTATCCCCTTCCCTGCTTCCCAGCTCTCTCTCTCTCTCTCTCTCTCTCTCTCTCGCTCTCTCTCTCTCTCTCTCTCTTTCAACTCTGTAGCCAATTTCAGCTTCACACCACAACACGGCCCCAATTCACTCCAATCTCTCTCCCATTCCTTCCACCCCCCCTCCTCTCTCTCTCATTCTACCACTGCCTCTAATGTACATCAAATTTTACCCCACCACAATATACGGCCTAACCTCTTCCTATCCCTCCCATCCCATGACCAGCTACCATTACACGCCTCTTGCCTCTTTCCCATGTCATCACTCACTCTCCCCCTCTCTCTCTCTTATTCCACGACCTACCATACCATGTCTCTCTTTCCCATGTCCTTCCATACCTTACTACCATAACACGCCTCTCCCTTCCGACCCTCCCATCTCATAGCTTACTGTTACATCCCTCCCTCTTCCTTCACCTTCCACAACTCATTATCCACACATTTCCATTCCCCTCTCTTCCTCCAGCGTATCCCATTCCACATCCCCAACTCCCTCTCTCCCATTCCACTTATCCCATCATATCAAACCCCCCAGTCTTCCTAGAGCAACATGCCCCCAACTGCCTCCCTCTCCACATCTCCCTACCACAACAATAACAGTCCCTGACACCAACCACTCTCCCTTCCAATACCTCTCCACTACAACAAAGCTCTGTACCTCCTAACCACAACACGCTCCTGCCACCCTCCCTTCCAACATCTCCCATCACAACAAAACTCTCTACCCCCTAACCACAACACGCCCCTGCCGCCCTCTCTACTAACATCCCCTACCTTCCTACCACTTACCTTCCTACCACTACACACCAATACAACCCTCCCTTGCAGCACTTCCCAACACAACGGGACCCTCCCCTCTACCACCTCTCTCTCTATGTATATAAAAAAGCACATACCTCCTCCAGCCTTCCCACCCCATACTTTCCAGCACAATATGCCTCCTACACCTCCCAGCAACACACCTCCAGACCTCAAACACACCCTCCTAACCTCCAGAACACCTCTTCAATCACCCTCCTACATCATAGCACACCCTCCCAATCCACAACACACTCTCCCAACCTTCAATTCATCCCTCCAGTCCCCCTCCCAATCCACAACACACCCTTCCAACCTCCAATCCACACTTCTAGTCTCCCTCTCACTCCCTAACACACCCTCCCAGACTCAAATACACCCTCCAACAGCCAATACACCCAACCAGTCCCCCTCCCACTTCACCAGACACTCTCCCAACCTCCAATCCACCCCTACAATCCCTCCCACAACCCCACGTCAAGCCAACAGCACAGTGTAAGACCAAACACCACACGACCCTAGCCAGCCATCCCTCCGACCCTACTCATCGACAGTCATATTATACAAGGTGATGAGACAGTGGGCGGGGAGGAGTGGGAAGAAAGAGGGAGGAAAGATGCTGTGTGTGTGTGTGTGTGTGTGTGTGTGTGTGTGTGTGTGTGTGTGTGTGTGTGTGTGAGAGAGAGAGAGAGAGAGAGAGAGAGAGAGAGAGAGAGAGAGAGAGAGAGAGAGAGAGAGTCAAAGAAAGCTGGATGATAATAGGCAGAAAAAAAGAGCGAACGAGTAAAGAAGAAAGAACAGGAAGAAAGTAAGATAAAAGGATGAAAATAATTAGGAGGAAAAGGAGACAAGTATAGTGAGATAGGAGGAAGAGGGAAGAGGAAGCTCAAGAGGAAGAGATGGTCCGGGAAAGGAGGAAGAGAAAATAAGATGGAAAATAAGAGAAAGGGAGATACCAATACGAGAAGCTGATAAAATGGAGAAGGATTACATGATAAAGAAAGGGAGAAGAAAAAGGTGATAAGGAAAGAAGTGGAGATGGAAAAATAAGTAATAAAAGAAATAAATGCAGAAGAAAGTGAGTTTTACGCCAGGTACCCCTTTTTTGGATAAGGGCTAAGGCGTTGCCCCTGGGTAGAAGACTTTGGTTTGAAGCGTGTAGCATTTTATGACCGGATGCCCTTCCTGATGTCTACCAATGACCCTTTGGTGGATTCGATTCTCCGACCCTTCGGTCAGAGCGGAGCGCTCTAACCCACTGAGCCACGGTGGGGGGAAGTAGAGGGGAGGGGAGAAAAAGGGAGTACGAGAGGGGAGAGGGAAATGGAAGGAGGAAGAGGGGACGGAGGTGGAAAAGAGAACGAGAGAAAGGGAGATGGAAGAGGAGGGAATGCAACGAAAATGGAAAAGAAGAGGGGGAGGAGGAGGAGGGAAAGGAAGAAGCGAGAGAGAGAGACAGAATGGGAGAGGGAAAAAAAGAGAGATGAGGAAGAAGGGATGCAAGAAGGAGAAATAATGCAGAAAGAGAGATAAATAAAAGCAGAAAGAGAGATACATAATAGACTGATAAAGAGGGAGACACGGAAGGAAGATATGATAAAGAAGGAAGTGAAGAAGGAAGAAAGCCTGAAGAGGAAAGAAGAAGAAAATCCAAAGAAAAATAACAAAAAAAAAAAGAGAGATACTGTTAAAAGATAATAAAATGGAGAAGAAAGAAGAATTGATAAACAGGGAGACACGGAGAAAAACCTGATAAAGGAGGAAGTGAAGAAGGAAGAATAAGCTATGCTGAAATAAAGACAGAAAAATACAATAAAAAATAAACAGTAACAAAAGAAAGGCTGACAAAAGGGAGAGGGAATAACTGATAAAAAAGGGAGACACGGAAGGAAAAACAGATAAAAGGAGGAAGTGGAGAAGGAAGAATAAGTTATGCGGAAATAAAGGTTGACAAAAGAGGAGGGGAACAAAGGGGGGTGATGGAGGTGAGGAGATGGGGTGGGAGTGCGAAAGAAAGAGGATGGAATTTAGAAGTGCAGACGGAAAAGGACAATGGCGGGGGTGAGGCAGGCTTGGGGCGGAGCTAGGGTGAAGAGATGAGCGGGGTGAGGGAGGGAAGGAGCTGGGGTGAGGGGGAGAAGGCAAGGAATTGGGGTGAGGAGGAGGAAGGGAGCTAGGGTAAGGGAAAGCAGGAGAGGAGCTGAGGTGAGGGATAGGAGGGAGACTGGAGGAGTGCGGGAGGGAAAGAGAAGAGTTGGGGTGAGGGAGAGGGGTTAGGGTATGGGAGAAGAGGGAGATAGGAGGGGGTGGGGGGAAGTAGAGGAGAGGGGAGAAAAAGGGAGTACGAGAGGGGAGAGGGAAATGGAAGGAGGAAGAGGGGACGGAGGAGGAAGAGAGGACGAGAGAAAGGGAGATGGGAGGAAGAAGAGGGAATGCAACGAAAATAGGAAAAGGAAAGGGGGAGGAGGAAGAGGGAGGGAAGACGCGAGAGAGAGAGACAGAGAGGAAGAGGGAAAAAAAGAGAGATGAGGAAGAAGGGATGGAAGAAGAAGAAGAGAGAGGGCGAGGGGAGGAGGAGGAAGAGAGAGAGAGAGAGAGAGAGAGAGAGAGAGAGAATGGCAGAGCCCCTAAAAGAATATAATACCTTTAAACGATTACACAGGTGAAGAGGAAGAGGAGGAGAGAGAAAAAGAGAGAAAAGAGACCTGGGACGTGGAAAAGAATTTAAATTGGAAAGAGGAATTAAAAAGGAAAAAAAAAAGATAATAGCATCGGCGTACGAAAAAAAAAAAATCTTTTTTTTTTTTTTTTTTTTTCTAAGCTCACAGAGGACAGCTGGGACACATTAGGATTTTATTTGGGGTACCGATAGACTATTTTATCTACCTGAGGGGCGCTGGAGAGGGAAGCCTTCACGTGGTGGCACAGATATAGCCGAGCTGCTCCACTGCCCGGTTATACAAACGTCCCCCAACACCCTACTCATCCCCTGAAAGGAGGATGGTGAACTGCAGGAGGAGGAGGACAACTTCAGCCCGCAGTCCACTGGGTTCACTTTCAAATGAACCCGTGGCAACAACAACAACAACTACTACTACTACTACTACTACTACCACTACTACTACTACTCGGCCAAGGGAAGCAAGAAGTCATTTGAGAGTTGTGAAGGGAGAGCAGAGGGAAAAGGAAGAGATGAAAGAGGGAAAGAAGTGGAGGGCGAGGAAGAGAGGGAGAAGGAACAGGAAAGAGAGAAAAAGAAATGAAGAGAGACAAAATAAGAAGAGGAAAAGAGGAAGAAGAACAGGAGGAATGAAAAGAACATAGGGAAGGGCGAGAGGGGTAGAGGTGTGGAGAAGAAGTGGAAACGAAGATGTGACGGAAGAGAAGGGGAAGCCGGGGAAAAGGCAGGGGAAGGGAGAGAAAAGATGGAAGGGGAGGGGAGAGGAGAGGAAGCATGGGAGAAGAGGGAGGGGGAAAAAGAGAGGAATAGGAGGAGAAGAGAGAGAAAAAGAGAGGAAAGAGGAGAAAAGGAGGAGAATGATTAGAAGTGGAGATGAACCCGCGAAGAGGGAGGGAAAGAGGAGAGGACGATAGGTCGGGGAAGAGAAGAGGAGAATAGTTAGTGAAAGAGAAGAGGAGAAAGAAGAAGGGAAGAGGAAAGGGAAGAGGGGAAGGAGAGGGAAGATAATACGAGGAGAGGGAAGGAGAGAGGAGGAGGAGGGGGAAGAAGAAAGGAGAGGAGAAAAGAGAGGAAGTGAGGGAAGAAGAGAGGAGGAAGAGAGAAGAAGAGAAGAGGAAAGGGAAGAAGGCAAAGAAGGAAGACGGGAGGAGGAAAGGGAAGAAGAGAGGAGGAGGAGCGGGAAGAAGAGAGGAGGAGGGAAAGGAGGTTAAGATGCGGAAGGTGCCTCCTCAACCCTCCATCACGTGCCTCCATTATCTCTCTCTCTCTCTCTCTCCCTCTCTCTCTCTCTCTCTCTCTCTCCACCGACCCAAACTTCCACCATTTCATTTTTTCCCTCTTCGTTCCGCTGCTTCTCCTCTCCCACTCCTTAAAAAAAAACAAAAAAAAAAAACTACTCCTTCATCCTGTTTTACGCACACACACACACACACACACACACACACACACACACACACACACACACACACACACACACACACACACTACAAAATGAATAAAAACCTGTATAAGTAATTTTTATGAGTAATTTAAGAAATGAGGTGGAATTACACACACACACACACACACACACACACACACACACACACACACACACACACACACACACACACCGAGAGAGAGAGAGAGAGAATAATTTCAGTATCTATTCTTCTATAACTCCCAAATAAATAAATAAGAAGAAGTAGTAGTAGATAAAATAGTAGATATAACAGTAGGTATAATAATAGTAGTTAAAACAGTAGTAGATAAAGTAATGGTAGTTGAAATAGTAGTAGATAAAATAATAAGTAAATTAGTAATAGTAGTTAAAGTATTAGTAGATGAAATAGTAGTAACAGATAATTGAGTAGATGAAATAGTAGCAGTAGTAGATAAAATAGTAAAAGTAGATAAAATAGGAGTAGATAAAATAGTGGTAGATGGAATAGTACTAGTCTGACACCCAACAGTGATATACGATGCGGCCAAGACTGTTATTAATCATTCCTTATGTTAAGTTCCATCTTTAGGCCCGGAGCTGGGTCAAGAGTGGGGGTAACTCTCTCTCTCTCTCTCTCCCACCCGTATCCCCTTATTCTTTGCTTTCTCTTCATCTTTTACCATTCTCTCCCCTTCTCTTTTTCTCAATCCTCTCTCCCTCGTTCCTGTTGTCATCAGCCTAAATCCTATTCCTTTTTTCTCTCTCTCTCACCTCAATCCCCTAATTCTTTGCTTCTCCTTCCCCTTTTCTCAATCCTCTCTCTCCTGTTCGTCTTGTCATCAGCCTACACCCTATTCCTTCGCTCTCTCTCTCTCTCTCTCTCTCTCTCTCTGCAACAACCTCAGCCATATCTATATTCATAAAACTCTCACTCTCCGTTTTTCAGTCAAACAGTAGGGCCGGCCAGTTGGTGGAGGGGGCCTGAAAGTTAGGGGTGCTCTCTCTCTCTCTCTCTCTCTCTCTCTCTCTCTCTCTCTCTCTCTCACACACACACACACACAATCCCTCTCTCACACCACTTCAACCCATCTTCCGTATCTCAAAAGGCCACACATTAATCCCTACCCTTTCCACGACGACCCAGCATTCCAGCTAATCCCTCAGTGTTGCTTACCTCTGGCGTGTCGGGGCGTGGGATTTATCGTGTAATCCCTCGCTATGAATGCTAATCCCCCTCGCCTCCCACTCTCCACGCCCGCAATTTCACCCGGATTATGAGTTCAGCTGCATTTTCCTTTTTTTCTCTCATTTGGCACCGGGGCAGACTTGGTAACATGTACTCTATACTGTACATATTAAGCAAGGGTAATATTGTACTACTTGACACGTATATGGCACTGTATGGCACTATGGAACTTGTGGTGAGGTGCGAGACAGGGGATCCTTCATGTGGTGGCACTGATATATCCTGGTCGCTGAAGTGCCTGGTTATACATACGTCCCTCAACTACTTCCCTAATCCCCAAAACGAGGATGGGTAACAGCAGGGGATTAACTTAAGTCCCCCGTCCACTGGGTTCACATGTCAGAGAAGCCCGGGGTTCCAACTACTACTACTACTACTACAACTACTAATACTACTACTTTCAACCTGAGCTTTCCATTGTTTTCTTATATAATCCGACATTATACATACAGTACATACATACATACATACAGAATCTACATCGATACATACAGGCAGACAGAGTGAAAACAAGGGCAAGACCAGAAACAGCCAGAACTTCCCACAACTTCACATTACACAAAACAAATATAACACAAAATAATCAACACACAGGCTACAACACCATTACAGAAGGCAAGAAGACCAACGTTACGTACAAACTATTAATCCGTGTGCTCAAAATACACACTGAAATCAGGCACTCCGGACGAGAGGAGAGAGAGAGAAAAAAAAATCGAGAAAGAAAAATACACAAAAAATCATAAAAACATCCACACCTCAGTTTTGTTTACAAGCTCAGCCGCTCTCTGGTTGCTCTTGTCCTCGTTTAGATTGGCAGAGACAGTACTAACAAAAATATTAACAACGACAACAACTATACCCAAAGCGACGATGATGGTGGCGATGATGATGATGATGATGATGATGATGGTGGTGGTGGTGGAGGTGAAGGTTGTAGTGGTGGATGTAATACAAACTTAACAACAAAGATACGGCTACTACTACTAATGGACAAGATCAAGGTAGCTTCTCTCTCTCTCTCTCTCTCTCTCTCTCTCTCTCTCTCTCACCTTATTTCATCACTACGTCCCTTCTCAAGCTCCTCCTCATTTCACCTCCGCACCATCCTCTTTTCAGGCTCTCTCGCATTCTCCTTTTCAATTCCAAACTTTCTGCTCGCTCTCCTCTCGTCCCCGGTTTCCCATCTTCTATATTCCTCGCTCTCCCTCCTCCCTCCTTCATCATCTGTCCTCTCCCCTCGCTTATGCCTCCGACTCTCATCCTCTCAATCCTCTCCCACTTGTCTCCTCTCATCCTATCCTTTTTCAGTTTTTTTTTTCTCTACCTCAAATTCGTTCATCTGGCTTAATTTTTTCGATTCCCCCCTCTCTCTCTCTCACCATCACCTTCCTTTGCACACACACACACACACACACACACACACACACACACACACACACACATACACACACACACACACACACACACACACACACGAATATCAACAACATGGAAAAAAAAAACTCCTGAATCCTCACCACCTTGTTTGTCAAATTGGAAAAACTGAAAATCTGAAGGGAATGGTAAGAGATATTGAAAAAAGTTACAAAAGGCCTAATATTTTTCTTGAGTTTAAAATTATTACTTCTTTCCCCACGTCTCTCTCTCTCTCTCTCTCTCTCTCTCTCTCTCTCTCTCTCCTCCAGCAAAATACTGAACGGCAATGTACCCTGATCATTTATCTTCTTGTTTTGAAACCCATCCTCCTTTCCTTCCTTCCTTTTTCCTTCCCATTTCTCTCCTTCCCTTCTTCCTTCCTCTCCTCTCCTCCAGCAGTAACCATATAGAACGCTGATGTACCTTTACTATTCTCCTCTTACTCTGGACTCTATAATTCCCTTCCTTCCTCTTCTTCCTCTTCCCCTCTCATCCCTTCCTTCAGCAGTAAACTGAACATGTACCCACCTCGTCTCCATCTTGTTTTTCATGACACTTAACCATCAATCCTTTTCCCTCTTTTTCCTTTCTCTTCCTCCTTCCTCTTCTCTTTTATTCCTGTTTTCTTGTTCTTATTTCCTGATTTTCCTGATTCCTCTTCTCTCCTTCTCTTACTTACAGCCTTCTTAGTCTCATTATCTATTGTCTCTCCTTCCTCTTCTTTATTATTGATGTCCTTATTCTTTTCTCCTCTTCCTTTCCCATTTCTCTTCCTTCTATCTTTCTTATTCCCCTTTCTTTCTCTTCTCTCTTATCCCTCTTAATTTCATCTACCTCATTCTTATTCTTTTCTCCTCCTGCTTCACTTTCCTTCTTACATCTGTCCTTCTCATTCTTATTTCTTACTCTTCCTCCTTCCTCTTCTCTCCTACTTATTTTTTCTCCCTCTCTCCTTCCTACCTCTACCTCTTCCACCAGTACAATGAACGTCAAATTTCTTATCGTTCCTCCTCTTGTTTTGGGGTCTTTCCTTCCTTGCATCCTCCTCCTCTCCCTCCCTTCTTCCTTCCCTCTTTCCTCCTCTCTCTCTCTTCCAGTGCACCCCCATCGACTTCCTTAAGACTTATGGTACCGTTCACCCCGTCTTTCTTCTGTTTTACTCTCCTTTTCTTAAACCCAAGTAATTAAGCTCAATATTATTAAAAAGGCCTGGCTACCTAGAAAGTACATTACCTGGTCTGTGTATTAATGGAGCTCTGTGACTCTATGTATTACACCTTTACCCCTTGATACAGATTTCCTTAAACACATCTTTCACGGATCTCGACACTTCTCAATATTCCTTAAGCAACCCACCCCACACCACACCACATGCATTCCCAAACACCCGGACCTCTACTGCTTTCTCCCTTTATTTTTTCTTTATTCCTGTTTTATTCGTTGATCTCATATTCCTGCGATCAAGATGGACGTAACACATTTTTACGTTTCTTGCAAGTGCCTTACTCAAATCTCTGTTTCATATTAATGTATTCAGAGCATCAGTTAATATACTTACTTTTCCCACTTTTACTCTTCACTTCCTTTACATATCGGGCTCCTCTCTCTCTCTCTCTCTCTCTCTCTCTCTCTCTCTCTCTCTCTCTCTCTACCAGTAGTATTCTGATCATCAGTGTACCTTTATCGTCTTTCTTATTTTGCAACCACTCTCCTCTCCCAGTCATTTTCTTCCCTTCTTCTCTTCTTCCTCTCTCTTTCCCTCCTCCCTTTCCTTCTCTTCTCCGCCTCCTCTTCCTCTCTCCTTCCCTCCTCCCTCTCCTTCTCTTCTTCGCCTCCGTCCTCTCTCCTTCCCTCCTCTCTTTCCTTCTTTTCCTCCTCCTCCTCCTCCCTCCGTCGTCCCTTCCTTCCCTTCCCTTATCCCTCCTCTCCTCTCTCCTTCCCTCCTGCCTCTCCTTCCTTTTCCCCCCTCCTCCGCTCTCCTTCCCTCCTCCCTTTCATTCCCTTCTCCTTCACCAGTATACTGAACTGAACCCTTATCATCCCCCTTCTTGTTTTCAGACCTACCCTACTCTCCCCTCTTGTCAACATTCCCCTCTCTTGCAACCCTTACCCACCCCTTCTCCCCTCTCTCTACTTGACACTCTCTCCCTCCCTCCCTCTCCCTCTCTCATTTATACGCAGTTCCTTCGTCACACGCACCCTCTTTTCCTCTTTTTTTATTCTCTCACAAGTCTCCGCTCCGTCTCTCTCTCTCTCTCTCTCTTTAACTCACTCACTCCACTCCCATCCTTTCCTCTCACATTTACACGCTGTCCCTTCGTTACACTCTTTTTTTCCTCATCTCTCTCTCTCCATTTATCTCCCTTTCTCTGTCACTTCTCCCCTCCCTCCCTCCTAACTTATCTTCCTCTCTCCCTCACTCCTTATCTCTCTCTCTCCCTCCGTATCTCCCTCCTCCAACTTCCCTCCAGAACACCCACACTTTCCGTCCTCCTCTCTCTCTCTCTCTCTCTCTCTCTCTCTCCCTCCTCCCTGTCCCGCTCCCCCTTGTCTCCTTCATCTTCCTTACTCCCTCCTACCTCCTCTTTCACTACATCTCTTTCCTTCCTTTCTTCCTTCCCTCCTTCTGTCTCCTCATCTTTCATCCTTCTCTCCATCTCTCATGATTCCCCTCCTGTCCCTCTCTCCTCCTCTCTCACTACGTATTTCTTCTTCTTCTTCTCTCTATTTCTTATTTCTCTCTTTCTTCCTGTTTCTCTCATCCTTACCTCATCTTTCCCCACTTCCTTCATGCTTCTCCTTCTTTTCCACCTTCCTCCTCCTCTTTCCTCCTTCCTTCCTCACCTACCTCCCTCCCTCCTCAAATTCTTCCTTCTCTCCTTCCCCAACTTGGTTCCACCTTCCTCCTTCATTCCTTATTCTCTTTCACTTTCTCTCCCTCCATCTCTCCTTCTTACTCCATTCGCTTTCATTTTTCCTCCCACACTCCTGTTTCTTCAACCTTCTCCCCCACACTCTCTCTCTCTCTCTCTCTCTCTCTCCCTACCTACCTATCTCTCTATCTACCTATCTATCTCCGTCTCCGCACCCCCCCTCTCTCTCTCTCTTTCTCTACTTATCTATCTATCTCCGTCTCCCCCTTCTCTCTCTCTACTTATTTATCTATCTCCGTCTCCCCATTCTCTCTCTCTCTTTCTCTCTCTCTCTCTCTCTCTCTCGCCCCCCTGTCTTGGTCGATACAGGTCGCACCCCATCAAGACCTCCAGGAATTAATGACCTTCCTCGGACGTGACCTTTGGGGGGAGGGGAGGGGAGGGGAGGGGAGGGGAGAGAAAAGGAGAAACGAGATCCGAGAAGACAAGAAGAAGGGGAAGGAGAAGAGGGGAAAGGGAGAGGAGAAGAGAGGAGAAGAAATGAAAGAGTGGAAAAGAGGAAAGAAGACTGCACTGGGGACGAAAGAAGAGAAAAGGGGAGTGAAGTGGAGGGGGAAGAGGAGGAAAGAAGATGGGAGGGGTTAAGAAGAGGGAAAAGGGTGAGGGAAGGAATGGGAAGAGAGGACAGGCTCGAAGGGAGAGGGGAAGGCTGAAAAAGAAAGGCAGGAAGAGGGGAAAAGAGGAGACGAGAAGAGAGGAAAGGAGGAACAGGATGAGGGGAGATGGGAAAGAGGGGCCTGAGGGGAAGAAAGGTGTGGAGGAAAAAAAATAGAGCAAAATAAGGGAAAGAGGAGGGAGGGGGAAGTAGGGAGGGAAGGCGGGAGAAAAGTGGAGAGGAGAAAAATTACCTGATGGAAGGAGGAGAGGGAGGAAATGGATAAGAAAAAAAAAAGGAATGGAGGGACTGGAGGAAGGAAGAAAGAGAGGGATATGGAGGAGGAGGGGGAGGGGGAATGTAGTGTGAAGGGAAGATGGAGGAGAGGGGAGGTTAAGGAAAGGGAGAAGCGAAGATGAGGAAGAACGCAAAGGAAAAAAAATGGAAAGGGAAGTGATGGAAGACGATAACGAGGAGATGATGGAAATGAAAATGATGGGAAAAAGATGATCATGAAGGAAAGAAATCGAGGAAACACAAGAAGAGGGGAAAGGAAGGAGAGGGAAAGAGGTAGTAGTGGAAAGGAATAGCTGCAAAGGAAAAATGAGAGAGAGAGAGAGAGAGAGGGAGAGAGAGAGAGAGAGAGAGAGTGTAAAGAAAGGTTGGAGGTGGGATAGAAGAGTGAGAAGAGGTAAAGAAGAGAGCTGAGATGAGTAGACAGAGAGGTGGAGGAGTAAAGTGAGGAAGGAAGAGGAGTGAAGGGAGGTGGGAAGGGGAGGGAAGGAGGGGTGAAGAGGGCTGGGGGAGAAGAAGCGAGAAGTGTGGGGACGTGAAGGGAGAATAAAAGGTCTTGGGAAACAGAGAATGGGCAGAAAGAACTGAGAGACAGACAGGAGAAGGAGGGAAGGATTAAGAAATGAAGATAAACACGAA
>NC_136958.1:5749159-5811659 GCF_032717465.1 Coenobita brevimanus | reverse complement strand
TTGTTCCCCTCTTGCAAGGTCCAAGCCTCGCTTCCATACGTCAGGGTAGGGATCACAATACTATCATGCAGTGACTTCTTAACTTCCATACTCACCTCCCTATTTCTCATCACTGCTTTCAGTGAACTAATACTACTACTACTATTATTACTACTAAAACAACAACAACAACTACTATTACTACTACGACTACTACTACTCACGCTTGTTCCAGGAAAATATATTGAACTTTTTGTAATGAAAGAAAGAACTAAAGGCCAGAAGCCAGTAAAAAAAAAAAAAAAAAAAAAAAAAAAATCTGATGTTGGGATTACTGAACTCCTGTAGCTGGAAATTTTCTCCTAAGATTAACAGTAGTGTCTGGAGATAGTAAGAAAAAAAAATAAATATAAGACGTTGTCGGGCTCAAGGGGTTAACGTATTCCGTACAATGACGCCTCTTAAAATTCTCCTCTGCTTCCTCCGAACGCTTTTATAACTGACTAGAAAATGAAACTCAATAAACCTTTTCTCTACGCTAACAGTTTTTTTTTTTTTCTAGCGCATTCTAGATATGACATATAGCTCAAAGGTCAAGAGGGGAGTGAATAATGAAAAGAAATAGTTAGACAGATACATAGATAGACGGACAGGCATAGCTAGACAAAAAAAATAAATATGATGCGGCACTGTGCGATTTTCATCATTAATATAACCATCCAATTTCCTATCTTCACTTCAAGTGGGGAATTAAAGACCATGCCTCTTTGATTCATTTTGGGACATGAGTCAGAGGAGAAAGGGAGTCCCAGGTACAACCCCTCCCAAACTCCCACCCACCTCCAGTGCCGTAGAAGGGACGCGACTGCTTGCAACAAAGGGAGTGTGTGGTGATATTGCACTCCCTCGCCACACCCCTTTGGCAAGAGAGAAAGGGAGACTCCAGCACACCACTTTCCATCTATCAATTTATTTATCTACAGCCAGTCGCCCTAATCTCGTAAAGGGTGGCCACAAACAGGTCGCCTTCATGTCGCCCTTCCCCTGCCATTTCGTTGTTCTTCCCCCACCTTGCATCCCCCTCTCATATACCTCTCTACTCCATCCTTCCATCTCATCCTCAGTCTGCCCTTCCCTCTCCTCCCTCCACCTCACTAACAAATACTCTCCTAGTTAGTCTCTCACTCTCCATCCTCCCCACATGGCCAAACCACCTTAACGTATTCCTCCACGCCCATTTATTCGATAGTTCGTAAGCAAGGATAGTTCAGTAAGCAAGGAAGGTTAACCTGTCAATTCGAACATACAATTTTCATTTTATTTTTGCTAATCCAATTTTTCGAACGGGGGGGGGAGGGGAAGTTTGACACAGCTTTCCACTAACCATCTCTCCCGTAAGCTGAAGAAAATCGTCTAGAAGCAGCAGGAAATAAACAGTATGAAGACGCCACCTTACTCAGAGGGTTAAAAAGAAAAAGAAAATATACGAAAGAAGTGGGGCCTTGTGAGATACGGGAGACAGGGAAACTAAAGAAGAAAGTGAAGAAAAAAAGGAAGAAAAAACAACTAACATTCAAGAAAAATTGAAGACAAAATAGTAACTGATGTGGAGAGGGTAAGAAGAGGGACCTTGTGAGATACGGGAAACAGGGAAAGTTAAGAAGACAACGAAGAAAAAGGGAAGGAAAAACTAAAAACACTGAAGAAAAATGGAAGTAAAATAAAAGCAGGTGTGAAGTTAGAAAGAAGTGTGAAGTCTTGTGAGATACGGTAGGCTGGGAAACTTAAGAAAACAATGAAGAAAAATGGAAGAAAATAATAAAAACAGGAGTGGGGTTGGTAGAAACGGATGAAGAAAAATGAAGAAAAAATGGAGGAAAATAATAAAAACAGAAGCGGAAGAAGAAAATGAAGAAAAAATGGAAGAAAATATTAAATACGGTGGACAGGGAGACTTAAGGAGACAATGAAGAAAAATGGAAGAAAATAATAAAAACAGGAGTGGCGTTGGTAGATAGGCCTGGGTGAGGACAATGGGGCTGGCGGGAAGACAAGAGGGCCAAGTTGGGAACAATGAAGAAGGCGCTGCAGAAGTCACAGCATCCCGGCACAAAGACCCACCTCGAGAAACTTACCAATTAAAAAGCGTGTGGGGAGGGAGAGGGAGGGAGGAAAGGGGAGTGGGTGGAAGAGGGGGAGAGAGGGAGGGAGGAAAGGGGAGAGGGTGGGAGAGACGGAGAGGGGGAAAGAGGGAGGAAGGAAGGAAGGGATGGGGAGTGATCAGGTGAGAGGGGAAAGAGGGGGAGACGGGGAGCGAGGTAGGAAGGGATGGGGAGCGGGTGGGTGAGGAGAGACAGGTGGGGAGAGAGAGAGAGAGAGAGAGAGAGAGAGAGAGAGAGAGAGAGAGAGACGCAGTGAATGAAAGCAGAACAGACATACAAACAGACAGAAACTGAGGGAGAAAGAAAATGACTACGAAAGAATGAAGAATAAGGGAAAACAAAAATTGAAAAAAAAAACAGCAAAAGGGTGGGAAATGAAAGATAAGGGAAAAACTGAAAAAGGGAGAAAGGGGAGAATAAGAGAGAGAAAGAGTAAACAAACTTGGGTCTCAAAAGTTACGAAAAGAAAAAAATGAGAGAGAGAGAGAGAGAGAGAGAGAGAGAGAGAGAGAGAGAGAGAGAGAGAGAGAGAGAGAGAGAGAGAGAGATGCGGTCGGTGTACTGTGATATCGATCTGGGAGAAAGAGTGGAGAGGGAGGGGGGGGGGAGACAGAGAAGGGGGAGAGAGCTGAGGACTTGAGATTAATTCATTTGAGTGTCAGGGACGTGTGTGTGTGTGTGTGTGTGTGTGTGTGTGTGTGTGTGTGTGTGTGTGTGTGTGTGTGTGTGTGTGTGTGTGTGAAGAGACCCAACTAACCATGAATATCTTCCGCATTTCTCATCCTAAACTCTTTCTCTCTCTCTCTCTCTCTCTCTCTCTCTCTCCAATCCTTTCCTTCGTTCTCTCCCTCATCTTTTCTCATCAGGCCCTCTCCTTAACTCTTCCTCTTACCTCTCTTCTCACCCTTTCCCCTCCTCGACTCTTCTCTCTTGAATGCCTCCTAGCCTCTCTCTCTCTCTCTCTCTCTCTCTCCCATTTCCTTTTCCCTTCACCCTCTTTGCAACACTTCTAACCACTTCCCTCTTCAACCTCATTCCATAACCCCAACATCTCAATCATCTCTCCTCAGTCCTTCCCCTCATTCCTCCCTCAAACTCATCTCATTCCATCAACCTCACTATACATGCCACCTCTCCTCACTCTTCACACCTTCATTTATTTATTTATTTTCTTTTTTACCATTTTATCCACGTCCAGCACTTCCTCTTTCTCCCTCCCTCACCTCTCACTTCCCCTTAACTCTTATTCACTATCTTCAATCATCTCTATTCTTCATCTCTTCCCTTATCATTTCCCCTCACATCCTTCCTACGCCTCATCTCCACAAACCATCTCCCCCTCCTTCCCCTTCGACCCTTCTCATCTCCTTCCACCTCCTCATACCTCTTCAACCTCCCCCTCTCCCTCAACCCTTCGGTATCTCCTTCCTTCACACCCTCCCTCCCCCCCAATCCTTCCTCATCTCCTCCCCACGCCCCTTCAACCCATGCTTATTTCCTCCTCTCACTCCTTCATCCCCTCCTATCACCCTCCCCTCCCTCTCCCTAATTCCCTCTCATCCTCTTACGTCACCAGAACTCTTCACTCATTCACCTCCCTTTCTCAACTTCTAATTATGTTCCGTCATCACTACACCATCAGAATCCCCCCCCCACCCCCCGCCCGCTATCCTCCTCACCCCACCTCTCTTCAACCCCTGCCTCCCCTGCACTCTCAGCCGTCCCCCACCCCTCCTCAACCCTTATCTCATCCCAACTTCAACCCATCTTCTCCTCCTCCTCATCCACTCATTAACTCTTCTTCAACTCCTCACTCTTCTTTACACCCTTGTATCCCTCTTCTCCTCCTCAATCCAAGTCTCAATCTCTTCAACTCCCTTCTCTACACTCCCCCTCCCGCTCAATCCTCGTCCTTTCACTCTCTATCCCTCTTCGTCCCCGCAACATAACTCTCCAGCTCCTCAACCCAACCTCTCCACCTCCTCAACCTACCACTCCCCTTCCAGTCCCCCCTCCCCACAAGGTCGATATAACGAACTGGATTCAAGTCAAGATATTCCATCCTTCACGCTTCTCCTCCTCCACGTTTCCCCCCGGGCGTATCACTTCCATTGTGTCACTTCCTCTTTCATCCCACCTCCTACCAATATCACGCTCAATACTTATCATTAACGTGCTATAATTTACCGCTGTTAAATTATTCGTCATTCCTCCCACTGTACCGTCATCATCATCATCATCATCATCATCACCAGTCTTCTTTTTCATCTCACCTCCTGTCAACATCACCCTCATTACTATGTTAATATACTAATCAATATCACATCATAATTCACCGCTGTTAAATTATTCATCTTCCAAACTACGGTATGCTATCACCACCATCATCACCACCACCACCACCATTATCATCATCATCATCATCATCATCATCATCATTATCACCACCACAGCCACCACCACCACCTCCATTATCATCATCATCATCATCACCAGCCTCCTATTTCGTCTCACCTGTCAACCTCACCCTCATTACTATGTTACAATACTAATCATCTTCATATTGTAATTACATCGCTGTTAAATTATTCACCTTCAAAACTACTGTGTCATCATCATCATCATCATCATCAAGTATACCTTTTTTCTCAACCATCTTCACCCTCAGTGCCATGTTCATATTTTTTTCATGTTACTTCGTAAGAAGAAGGAACCAAAGGCCTCTTCCATCCTCTCCTCAAAAATAAGACCCCCCCTTCCTCTCTCTCTCTCTCTCTCTCTCTCTCTCTCTCTCTCTCTCTCTCTCTCTCTCGTATCTTCTCCATCCACGAATTATAATCGTACTATAATCTTTCGCTGTTACATTTTTCGTCAAACAAATTTCTCTGTCAATTCAGTAACCCTTAGCATAATCCTGTTAATATTTCCCTCTTTGCGAGACAGTCTTACCTCCTTCCAGTATCACTTAAGACGCCAGAGATGTTAATATAAGTCTTAAGTCTGTACCAATAACCCACATGACGATAATGATGTGCAATGTGCAGGATAAATCGCTAAGAAGGAGGTGTTACGGATCTCATGATATACCCTAGTATTTAATTTTCATCGCTTTAATATCGAAATAACTTGCATCAATAACCCACGAGATGATACTAAAGTGTGAAGCGCGTGATAAATCGCTAAGGAAGACGTGTTGCGGTATCGCTTACGTCACTCTGAACATTGCTCTTAGGCCCGTATTCTCGTCGGGTAAGGAAGCTCCCTAACACCTCTTCCTCTGCGATTTATTTTTGGATATGGCTGCTTAATATCCTTCAGCACGTTATTCATGCAGAGTAAGGCATTATCGTACGGATTTATGCAACACGGAGAGAAAGGTGTAATAAACAAAATAAATCGCTTAGGAAAAGGTGTTAGGGAGCTTCCTCATCCTGGGAGAATACGGGTCCTGGTCTAACTTTAAAAAAAAAAAAATGTAGATTATATTATGAATGGAGGACACCTGTTATCTGGTGTACAGATTATTTTTTATTTGTTTTTTCTTTCTCTGTTCACCTTCCGTAAAAATAAAAAAATACATATGTCTCCACCAAACAGTAAGGCTCCAAAAACATAGTCCTAAATTAATGAGACACAGATCATGGTAAAATTAGCATACCTGATGGCTCTTATCCTACCTTCCAATCCTTCCGACAACGAGGCGGCCAGAAATCAAGGTGACATACTGCAGGATCAAACATACCTGAAAGAAATAAGAATGAGAGGTTAGTAATAACTCATGAAAGTGAGATATTAACAATGGAACTAATGTCAACAAAGGTAATCCGTGACTATTATATTTGTTATCCTTGTCAGATTACTAAATACATTCTTTATATTAATTTCCAGCATAGTTTATATCAGAGTCACTTTACGTATTGCTATTCTTCTCATACATATTAATTTACAACATAAGCTTATACGGTACAGTCACTATGTATACCTATTTCCATCAATATAATGTCATACACATAATTTTACAATATAAGCTTATACCATTGTCATTTTGTGCATATGTAGCCTTATACAAATACTATCATACACATCAATTTACAACATAAGCTCATACGGCACAGTCACTTTATCTTAATCTATTTTCATCTCTATATTATCATACATGTAAATTTGCAACATAAGTTTATACCGCAGTCACTGTATGTATGTATATCTGTTCTCATCCATATACCACCATACCATCAGCCTGTGAAGTGGTACCGTGATACTGCCACCTAATACTCACAGGCAGCTCAGTACATTTAGCCTAGGACTCTTCTACCCATATACACCATCCGAAAAACAAAAGAATATTCCTTTTTGAAACATATAATTAACGAGCGGACCGGGGGTTTGCCAGACTGGTGGGAGTGGTAGTGCTGAAAAGGAGTGTGTGTAAGAAAAAGAGGGCGTGTGTGTACGAAAAAGAGAATGAGTGAGCGAGAAAAAAACGGAGTGGGTGCAAGAGAGAAGTCGTGTGTGTAAGAAAGAGAGGTCGTGTGCCAATGTGAAAGATTGTAGCCTATAGGCCTATATAATTGGAAGTGTGCAGATGAGAGGGAGGTCTGAGAAAAAAGACGGACTTGTAAGAGTAACTGCGTGCGTAATAAATTGCACGCAAACAAATATTGCGTGCATGATGGACTGTGTGCGTGAGAGAGTGAGGGCAGATCAGTCACCACCTCAGCCGGCCACCCCCGCATTCATCACTGGCTGACCCTGATTGCCCTACACAAGCTGCCACACACATCTGATTGTCCCCCCCTCCTCGCTCTCTCTCTCTCTCTCTCCCTCTCTTCTGCTGTCCGCCCCCCACCCCTCAGCCTCACAAACCAGTCCAGCAGAGCAAGACACCCTGCCCCCAACGCCGCTACACAGGAGGACACCAACCGTACAAATGGCATTGATCACGACCCGCGGGTGGGGGCGCATCACAGGCCACACGAGTCGAGTACCTTGACGAATAAACACTCCTTTCACCTTGATTTGGCCCAGGTTTTAACCCCTTTGGAACTTATTTCACGTTGTACAAGTGGCAGAACAAAACACTACGGCTCTACGTCCTTTCCACAATGCTTCTTTGTGATTAGCACCGTATTGCAGTGTTAATCCTCTGTTACAATTCAGCATTCAAGATGGAGAGATGGCAATTTTAGGCCAAGTTTGAGTTAAAAGAAAAAAAACAATAGTACTTCTATCATAACCTGACAATAAACAATAAAATTCTCCCATATACTTTACTCCTCTTACTCTTTTTCATATCTTCCTTCCACTTTGATAACCCTTTGTTTCTTTAAGTTTTCCTTCAATTCTTCCTTTCCTTTTCCTTCCTCCCTTTTTTCCCTTTCCCACACCCACCATTCTCTTTCCCATCTTTTTCCTTTCCACCCTTTTTCCTTTTTTTTATTTCTTTTTGCCATCCACCCATCCTTCCCCTTTCCCCTTTTCTCCCTTCTCATCCCTTTTCCCCTTTCCACCCTTCTCCTCCATTTCCCTTCTTTTCCCTTCTCATCCCCTTTCCCCTTTTCCTTCCTTTTCCATCCCCACCCTTTTCTTCCCTTCCCCTCTTTTCCTTTCTCATCCATCTTTCTTTTTTACACCCTTTTCCATATCCACCCTTCTATTCGCTTTCCCATACCCACCCTTTTCTTCCCTTCCCCTCTCTCTCTTTCTCATCCATTTCCCCTTCTTACTTCTTTTCCCACATCCATCCTTCTCTTCGCTTGCCCCTCTTCTCCCCTTCCCCATTATTCTTCTCTCTTCCCTCCTGCCTCTCTCTTCCCTTTCCCCACTTCTCTTTTCTCATCCCCTCCCCCATTTTTCCTCCCTTTCCCCTTCTATTCCACAGGCATCAAAGGCTGGGCAGGCTGCGTACACTGACGAATAAACGCTATTAGTTCCACCCCAACTCAAACCAATAAATGCCTCCCCTACCCTCTTGTCTCCCAACCCTTTCCCTTCCTTCCCCTTCTCTTTAACAGATTTTCCACTTTCTCCTTTTCCTCCTTCCTTCCCTCTCCCCTTTTCTTTTTTCGTTCTCTCTGTTTTTTCCCGTGGTTTTCTTTCCTCTATCTCAAGTTTTCCTTTCCTACTCCTTCTCCCTTTCCTTACCCTTCCCTTTCCACTTAAAGACCTCACTTCCTAACAACTTTCCCCTTTTCCTTCTTCCCTCTCCCCTTTCAATTCTTCGTTCTCACAGACAGTTCCCTAAGTTTTCTTGCCTATTTTCTCATCTTTTCCTACTCCACCCCTTCCCCTTTTACCTACCCTTCCTCTCCCCCACCCCTCCCTTCCCATTTCTCCCTTATTTCCTTCCCATCAAATCCCCCTCCCTTCCCTCTCCTTCCCCTCCCTTACTTACCCCTCTCTACCCTACAAGCTCCTTCTCCATTATTTATCTTCCCCACTTTACCTTCCGTTCTCATTTCCCTCCTTATAATAATGTCCTTCTCCTCCTACTCCTCTTCCATCTTCTCTTCAGCAATACGACCCTCTCTCTCTCTCTCTCTCTCTCTCTCTCTCTCTCTCTCTCTCGTATCTTCTCCATCCACCAGGAACGCTTTGCTTTATCTGTTTCCACCATCCTGCCAAATCTGCAAAGTGAGGGTCGGGCGAGGGTCGGGGAGGGGTGAGGGATGAGTAGGGGTGAACTGATGGGGATGAGGGAGGGGTGAAGAGGCAAAGGAGGGAGGGAAGGGGAATGGACGGGTGAAGGGTTGGTGGAGGTGTACTGGTGGGGATGAGGAAGGGGTGATGAGACAGAGGAGGGGAGATGGTGGACAGTGAACGGGGTGGGGAGTGGGTGGGATTGCATTGACGAAAGTTAGAGAGGGATGAAAACGGAGAGGGAGGGGCTGTGGACGGGGTGAGTGGGAGAGTGTATTGACGGAGGTGAGGGAGGGGTGAGGAGGTAGAGGAGAGGGGTGGTGGGCTGTTGATAGGGTCGGGTGAGGGGGTGGGGAGGGGGGGGGCACCATGACAAACACCGCCATTCTCCAGGTCCTGATATCAGATACACGCCCCCACAGTGCTTCCCTGGGAGTGGGGGGAGAGGAGTTTATGGCAGTGTGTGTGTGTGTGTGTGTGTGTGTGTGTGTGTGTGTGTGTGTGTGTGAATATCGAGTTTTTTTTTATCTGCGTGGGTGTGTCTGTGTTTAGAGAAGAGAGAGTGAAGGTCTGGCGTGGGCCTGGGTGTATGTGGGTGTAAGTGTATTGGTAAGGGAAAGTGAGCGTCTAGATGGAATGTTTGTGAGGGCACGTGTGGAGGTCAGCTAAGGTGTGTGTGTGTGTGTGTGTGTAAATAAGTAACGTTTCTGTGTAGGTAAGTGTGATAGATGTGGATGAAGTGTGGATATAATTGTGTGAATACGTATAAATGGGTATTGGTGTCGGCATGTAAGAGGGTCAAGGTGAATGTATATTTGTGTGGATGTGGTGTGGGTGTAGCCTAAGTGGGTGTATACGTGCAAGTGGGTGTCAGTATAAGTATTAAAGTGTGTGAAAGGCCAGTGTGTGTATGAGTGTAACTGAGGTGTTAGGTTTAGGTGTTAAATTCACTCAGGCACAGGACGACAAAGGCCAGATTACTTAAATACCATGAAAAATATCGTTTAGTCTCCAATCACGCCTCACTGATAAGCCAATGGAGGTTAGCTATCCCTGGTTATAATGAAAACAAAGGGAATTTCACGTTATGGACAGATTATTATTATCATTGTGGTATCGGAAATCGCTCAAATACATTCTGTCTGTCTGTCTGTCTCTGTCTCTGTCTCTCTCTCTCACACACACACACACACACACACACACACACACACACACAAAGTTCCAATTACGCAGAGAAAGGAAAACAACACACTGGCACGAACCACACACACACACACACACACACACACAATTTAATACGATCGAAACACCAACAAAACACGCCGGTGAGCCATGAAACTAAAACACAGGGAGTAAAAAAACGAAAAAAAAAAAAGAGGGAGGGGTGCGTGAAGGGGGAGACGGGGGTGACTGATGGTTTTGTGTAGGTGTTTCAATTCTTTACAAGTGACTACGAATTGGCTATATATGGTTGATTTTTTAGGACAGATACATATATATAAAAAAAGAACCATCATCATCATCATCATCAGTATCATCGTATAGTATAGCCTATCATCTGCCATCATTACTCTCCATCATCACTACAATTTTCGTTATTCATACGCTTTACCATCGTTACCATGATCCACTACCATCATCACCTCCATCACCTCAATCACCATCCACCGTCACTACAATAATCATCAACGCCCTCTATCTCAACCATCGTTATCACCATCCACCACCACCATCACCATCACCCTCGTCATCGCCACCACCATCAACACTCATCATCACTACCAATCATCCTGTTTAGTCTCCTACACAAGATCTCTCAACCTCCTGCACTTCAACCAATTATACTCCTTTCACTATAACTTGTCCCAGATTTTCGTCCTTTTGCATCTCATTTCACGTAGCTCACTGGCAGACAAAAGACAATACTACAGCTCTATATCCTTTCCATAGCACTTCTTCGTGACCATCATCTTATTCTTGTGTTAAACTCTTATAGCTCAACAGTCAACATGGAGAGAGAGCAATTTTTTTGGCCAAGTTAAAGTAAAAAGAGTATAGTAGTTTCACCCCAGCCCAATAAATTTACCAACTTCATCTCTCCGTCTGGGTCTCTCCCAAACAGCAGGATGGATTGCCTTTAAAATGGAACAGTTAACTCTTTCCCTCCTATAGATGTATTTGTGTATTATATTCACGTCAAAACTACATTATTTTATTTAACTGAGAGACATGCTAGAAGACAGTGGATGAAAAGTGTCAGTTACGCATGCTATGAACGCTTAAATGTTTATTTGTTGCTTAGACGAAGTGATTCAGTCCAATTAGAGGAAATTCTCTCTCTCTCTCTCTCTCTCTCTCCCCCTATTCGTTCCTATCTTTCCCTATAGATGCAATTAAAGTTCTCCATTACACTCATACTATAACCAAACCACTTTGTTCAAAAAAAGAAAAAAGCTTAGTTATCAGCGGGTTAATAGGCATCACATTAATCAACTTCACCAACTCTGCGATGGATAAACTCAGGGATGATACTAAGGCTGAAAAGAAATGATTCTGGTCGCCTCTAGGAAATTATCAGTCAGCTGTTTAAATGGAGGGACTCAACTCAAAATCACAAGCAGACGTGGGGCGGCATTCTTGTGTGGGTAGGAAGCTTACTAACACCACTTTCTTACCGATTTATTTCCGATTCTATAAGGTTACGATATTCTTCTGTATTCTTGTGTTATTCATGCAATCTATGTCGACACTAAAAAGAGCAAAAAATAGGATGCTTTTGGGTGCTTTCGAAAATAAATCGCTAAGGAAGAGGTGTTAGGGAACCTCTTTACCAGATGACAATACGGGTCTTGGTGTTTATCTCCGGTGATCATTTAGGCTATACCACACACCTTAACACCTCTATTACACCTGCATCACACCTCAGGATACCCTGGCTCCCTCCACTTTACCTCTGTAACACTTGAAGCACATACTTATCACACTCTAACACACCGGCATACCTTCACCATACCCTACAACACACCTTCACCACTCTTAGAACACATCTTCACCACACACTAACACACCTGCACATCTTCACCACACCTACAACACACTTCACCACATTCTAACACATCTGCATATCATCACCACACCCTACCATATCTCTTCACCACATCTCAACACACCAGCACAACTATACCCCATCTTACAACCACCACACATCATCACATAAGCACATCTTTATCACAACATAACATTTCACAAGCCTACCTCCATCACACCTAAACAAATCTCTAGCCTGCAATACTTGCAAATCCACACGACGCCTATACTCCATTCGCTCTAACTTGGCCCAAAACTGCTGTCTCTCTATCTTTAATACTGTGCTGTAACTACGGGTTAACGCTAGAATATGATACTAGTCACGAAAAAGTGTTATGGAAGGAATGTACAGCTGCAGCATTGTCTTTTTCTGCTCTAAAGACATGTGAAATAATCTACAAAATGACGAAAATCTAGGCCAAGTAAATGAAAAAGAAGTACACACCTCTACCTCAATTCCGTCATACCTAGGCCAAACATAGCACCTGAAATGAAAAGAAAAAAAAAAAGAAAAAGATAGCAGGTTTTCCCAGATTCCCAGATTTCCCCACACCTGCTGGACACCTCGCACATGTGTCACACCTGTCAAACACCTGTCAAACATCGTCATATCACTCACGCTCATTCTTGGTACGGCCAAACACCAGGACGAAACACTAACCTGTGCTAAAAATGACTCACACTTCCACATCAGTCACAATCTGTCTCACACCTAGGCCTATCTCACACCTGTCCGACCGTTTCTTCACATTTTTACACTTATACCTTTCTAAACCAGTCTTACGTCCTCCATACCTGCCCCGCACTTCCACACCTGTCCTAAACCTCCACACCTGTCTCACTTCCACATCCGTTCATCTGACTCAATCTCCCACACCTGTCCCACATACGAACAACAGCAACTCAGCGAACAGGCAGCATATGTGTACCTCATCCACCTCAACAGGGTCGGTACTACAATTAGGGAAGGGATGGGAAACTACGGATGACCAAGAGAGTATGGGGTAGAAATGAGGACAGGTAAAGGCGGGGAAGTAAGCGAAAGGGCAGTCGGTGAAAAGACTAGAAGATGGATGTGAGAGGAAACAAGGGCATGGCAGGGTGTGGCTGTGGGTGACAGGAAAGTGTAGTGGGTGGAAGGGGAGGGAAGTGGGTGTGGGTTGAAGGGGAAGGAATTGAGGGTGGGTGGAAGAAAACAACGAACGTGAATGAGCCGTGTTGATGGCAGAAGTGAGAGGCGCAGAGGGAAGTGGTCAGGTGGGAGGTGGACGTGACTGTTGAAGGCAATGCAGTGCGTATGACTGGGTGTACAGCACGGGCAGAGGGTGCGAGTTCGTATGAGGGCACTGGGTACGAGGAGAGTGAGTGGGAGGGTAGGGCAGTGGGTGGATGGTTGAGTGTGAAGGAAAGGCGGTGGGGGTGTGTGAAAGAAGGACAGTACAGGGGTGAGAGAAAAGTGGATGGGTGGGACAGCTAGGTGGTGGATCTGGATGGCTGTGAGAGTGATTGATGGATAGGAAAAGGGAGGTGGACAGAACACTAAGAAGGAAGGGCAGGGCAGAAGGAGGGTAGGAGAATGCAAGAGAGTGAATGGACGTGTGTACGATAAGAGGACAGTGAAAGTAATGGGCAAGGTATTGGAAGGATGAGTGCGAGTAGGTGATAGGCCTGAGCGAAGGAAAGAATGGACAGAGGAATGAGTGGGGAGGCACGGTACTAGATATATGGGTAGGCAAGTGAGGGAGAAAACTTCAGGTGGATGGGTGAGTGAAACACAGTAGGATAGGCAAGCAGGAAGCAGGTAGATGGATGAGTGTGTATGAGAAAGGGCAATTCAGGGTGGGTGGGTGAATGTGGGTGAGTGGACCGTGGACAGGCAGACAGGGCAGTGGGTGGATGGAAAGAAGTGTATGAGAATGCTACACCACACAAATGTCTAATGCATTTGCTTCACCGTCTGTGTCTTGTATCTTTCATGCCATCCTCCTAACTTCATAATTTGGGACAGGATGAAGAGTGAAAGTAGGTGATGGGACAGTAAGAAGGGCAGTTGGAAGGTGGGTGAGAGTGGGCAAGAGGGCAGTGGGGCAGCGTGGCGAGTCAGAGCGACCTCCCCTCAGGCCAAGCCACAAGTGATGCAGATTTGGGTGGCATGTGGAGTAGACGGGAGGGGAGGGGAGACAACAGAGGGACGGGGCCGGGGGGAAGAATGGAGGAGTAGGGAAGGGGAGGAGAGACAATGCAGGAAGAGGAATGGCAATCGAGGGGGAAGGGAGGGGGAGACAATGGAGAGGAAAAGGGCTGTAGAGTAATAGGGAGAGAAGGAATGTGGAAGAAAAACGCAGGGATGCCTGAAGATGAAGAGAAGCTGAAGGATACTAGAAAAGGGGAACAAGGAAGATGTGAAGGGGAGGCTAGGTGGAGAGGGAGAGTAAGATGAGAGAACAGGAGGGAGGGAGGGATACTGGGAGAGGAGAGAAGGAGAGAACTCAAGACAAGGTCACGGTGACGATGGCCAGACAACCACTCCACACGCCTGCACACTCAACACTGCTTTACATAATCCTCATACTCCATACCAATCCATACAGCCTCCCACCGCCTTCTAACTAGCGCACTCTATACACATCGACAACAGCGCAAAACATATCCACACTACTTACTCCACACACTTCCATATAAATCCACATGCCTCCACACCACTCCATGTACACTATTACATGCCTCCACACTAGTGCACATACGGTACCAACCACTCCACACTACTATGACACCATTCCACACGTTTACGACTCCACATCATTCTACACCGCACCACATCCTCTTAATTACACCTGCCTTTGCACAATCAAATACATAACCAAAACGAACCACTCTCCCAGAATAGCTACATTAATCATGGCCTACACTATAACAACAAGCGTCGGAAGGCTGGTGCGGTCTGCTGTTGTTTGCTTTCTTTTATACTACTTTGTACACGCAACATCATACTTATACACTCGTTTAAATCTACGTTTATCATAATATTATTCCACACAAAGTACATCTTCTGTATACTCTTAAACTAGTGCTGGGGAGGAACGCCTTCTTGTGGTGGCACTGATGTAACTGCGTGACCTAACCTCATCGTTATACAGACGTCCTTCATCTATTCCTCTATCCCCCAGACAGAGGACGGTGGACTGCAGGAAAAGGGCATCTTCAGCAGCCTGCAGTCCACTGGGTTCACGCTTCAAGTGAACCTGGGGATACGACTACTACTACTACTCAAACTACTCCACACCATACACCACTCCCTGTACTGTACTACCTCACTCTCTTCTCAAACACACCAATTGACAAAACATCCACTTATTCCTCTGTTCTGTCCTCACCCATCAATATTCATCCATCCACTTAACCCCTTCACTCCGAGGGGTCTCTTCTAATAAAATATATAAAAAAAGCTTCACCGTATAGAAGGAAATTATTGGCGATCTCTTCAAACCCCTTCTCCTAAAATTAAATCAAGACTCAGACGGTAAGAAGAACGAAATGAAAATGACCTCAATGAACTATACGCCATTTACTTTAACTTGGCCCAGATTTTCGTCAGTTTGCGGCTTATCTCACGTAGTTCAGTGGCAGGGAAAGACAATGCCAGATCTCTACAGCCTCTTCATAGCACTTCTTCGTGACTAGCACATAATTCTAGTATTAAAGTGCTATTACAACTCAGCATTCTAGACGCAGAAATGGCAATTTTGGGCCAAGTAATATTTAAAACAGCATAAAAACAATAAACAAAAGAGGGAGATGGCAATTTTAGGTCAAGTTAGAGCAATAAAGGAGAACAGAGATGGCAATTTTAGGCCAAGTTAGGGTAATAAAGGAGAACAGAGATGGCAATTTTAGGCCAAGTTAGAGTAAAAAGGGAGAACAGAGACGGCAATTTTAGGCCAAGTTAGGGTAATAAAGGAGAGCAAAGATGGCAATTTTAGGCCAAGTTAGAGTAAAAATAGAATAAAAACAGTAAAGGAGAACGTTTACAAAGGAGGCCAAGAAGAAGGTGAAGACGTAAAGTAAAGGATTGGAGGCAGGGGGAGGGGGGAATCAGGGTGGCGCCAAGGAGCAGTGATAAGCTGTAACTGAGATGCTTGCAGGCTTGTGTGTCACGTCTGCCTGCCTGGATACACAATATTACTCACTCTCTCTCTAATAATAATAATAATAATAATAATAATAGTAGTAGTAGTAGTAGTAGTAGTAACATTAATAATAATAATAAAAATAATATTAATAATAATACGGTAATACTAATAACAATAATAATAATATTAATAATAATAATAATAATAATAATAAGACCCCATCGTACTGCACGGAACATAACGAGAAAACACAGCGTTCTAAGCAGCACCCGAAAAATGGCAGGGAAAAAGAGGGAGCTTCAGGAATACAGGGAAAGAAAGTGTTGACAGAAAAGGGAGAGGAAAAAAAAAACGCTGCGAAGGGGGGAACAGGAAGAGATAAATAGAAAATGCGGAAAAAGGGTGAGAGTGAAAGCAAGAAGGGTGAGGGTGAGGGAGGGGGAGAGAAAAGGTTGGTTAGTGTAAAAAAGGGAGAAGGGGAGAGGATGGGAATAAACGTAAAGATAAAACAGCCTAAAAAAGATAAGGGAAAAACTGCATGGCAAATACAGATAAAGAAAACTTCTGTAAAAGGTAAATACAGGTAGAGGAAAAACGTAAATGGTAAATACAGACAAACTGGCCACGTTCTCTTACGACACTGACTTGACTGAATACAGGATCATTCTAAGTCAGGGGTTCCCAACCTGGGGTAAATTACCCCCAGTGGGGTAATTTGGTCTTTTGTGAAGGGTAATGGGGGAGGTAACAAAAACAAAAAAAAATAAAAATCATACCAGTTATGATAGACTTTCAGACCTATACTAAAATTCAGAGATGAATGTTTAAAGTCATGTTTATTTGGTATCAGTGTTAATAATAAAAATAAATTACTCCTTGCAATAACTCTCTTGGTTTTAGCCTAACCTTTAATTAAGTCCTACATTCAAACTAAAATCTAGGCATCAAAATGTTAAGCAGCTAAAATGCAATTGTGGAAACATAAGCAATGAGGGGTAATGAGTGAAGGGAGGTGTGGAAAATGGGATAATGGGTAAATAAAGGTTGGGAACCCCTGTTCTAAGTGTAATGGCTTTCTTAGTACATATATGGACATTCTAGGAGAGTGCAATGGTATTTAAGCTTAGTAAGGCATTCTAATTGAGTACAGCTTCATTCTAGCAACGTGTCATTCTAGCTTGGGACAACGTTATCTAGCACAGTACGTCATTCTAAAACGGATTACTGCAACGCAAAATTAGACGTCACTCTAACTGCATAAAAGATCACTGCAGCACAGAAGGAGCGTCATTCTACCCTAGTCCACTGTCCTTCTTACTACTAGTTCATCTTAGCTAAGGCCAATGTAAGGTTTGGTGTTGAAGGCCCTGCTGGGAGTCATGCTTACATCAAGGGTTCCAATCCTTTACTCTGTGTGTGTGTGTGTGTGTGTGTGTGTGTGTGTGTGTGTGTGTGTGTGTGTGTGTGTGTGTGTAAGAAGAGGTCAGTCAACTGGCATAGGGAGAAAGACCCGTTACTCACCCACCCCAGGGCAATAACACCTGCCCACACCTCTTGCACACTCACCTATTCTCTCTCTCTCTCTCTCTCTCTCTCTCTCTCTCTCTCACACACACACACACACACACACACACACACACACACACACACACACACACACACACACACACACGGCTCACTTGCTTGTTCACATTCCAGTCTCGTCACTAACACTCTCTCAACTCTCTTAAAAACATCCCGCTACTCTCTCTCTTTCTCTCTCTTCCGCTCACACGCCTCTCACCCACTTGCAGGATCTCAGGTTACTACTTACTCACTTCTTAGTCACTTAATTGCTACCAGTTAAGCCTTCACACGAGATTGCTCATTTCCGAATACTTAAGTGTCAATTCTCAGTACTCCACTCTGTCTGTATGTCTGTCTGTCTGTCTCTCTCTCTCACTTCCACATAATACTATCATCATCGCTATCACGCCTCCTAGTACTTTTTCCACTATGACACTATCCAACTATTCCATATTCACTATCATCAGGTCTCTCTTATCCTTCTCCAATCCGACACAAGGTAACTATTTCATCTCTATTAGTCTACCATCATCAGCATTCTCTTTATCTTGCACCTGACACACATACTAACTATTTCATACCATCATTATCATCACCAGCCTCTTCCACCTGTCACCACACTGAGACTATTTCATCATCATCATCATCATCATCATCACCATCTTGCTTCTGACATATTCCTCCAATCTGACACAATCCCTGTCATCATTATCATGCCTCTTCCATTTTTCACCACTCTGACACTATTCCATCTCTGTCATCATCATCATCATCATGCCTCTTCTATCCTTCTCCACTCTGATACTATTTCACTTCTATCATCATCATCATCATCATCATACACCTGTGCTCCCCTTTACCACCCCGTCAGCAGCCAACAATTCCAGCTCTCCCCAAACTACACTCCGTAACAATTATCACCATCACTATTACCACCATCATCATCATCATCATCACTACCACAACGATCTTCACCAACGACACCACAATCCTCACCAACACCATCAGTACTATCATTTTCATCATCACCACAATCACCACCACCATCATCACTCTGCCCCCTTTCACCACTCCCACACCAGGTAACAATTCTACCCACACAACACCCACCCAGTATTCCAGTCCCCGTGCACCTGACCTCAGCAACCTGTCCCAGTCTTGCTGAGTCAGGTCCGGGCATTATATACTGTACAGGTAGGTCACTCTCCAGCCCGGCCCAGGTGAGGAAGTGCGGTGATTAGCCTACCTCCTGTTGCCCGCCAGGTAACGGGACGAATCTTGAACTTGACATTGCCGTGTGTGTGTGTGTGTGTGTGTGTGTGTGTGTGTGTGTGTGTGTGTGTGTGTGTGTGTGTGTGTGTGTGTGTGTGTGTGTGTGTGTGTGTGTGTGTGTGTGTGTGTGTGTGTGTGTGTGTGTGTGTGTGTCAGGAGTATAAATAAATAAGTACACACAGAAGTCACACATGAAGGGAATGAAGTTAAGTTTCCAGGTTTTTTCTTTTCCCAGAAGAAAAATGGCATCTCAAAATTATCACAATTATCTATGGCTTCCTTCTGCTCAATTTTACTATTATTATTATTACTATTCTTATTTCTACTACTACTACTGTTATTATTATTATTATTATTATTATTATTATTATTATTAGTTATTATTATCATTATTATTATTAGTTATTATTATCATTATTATTTTAGACTGACAACTTTCGCAGGCATTCACCTTAGGTTACTTTCAACACAATTATTAAATAAATAATTAGGAAAACGCATACAAACAAACGAATAATACCAGGTGCCCCCAAACAGTGGACAGACGTCACCTGAACATAATAAAGCCTTAATTGCCAAGTCTTGTTAAAGGTCACACAAAAAGTCATTCTGTCGTCCACTGTCAGCTGGGTTTAAATGCAACTAGATTTCTTTATCACCGAACAAAAACATCCGTGATAATTAGAGCAGTGTGAGTAAAAATAATGATAATGACGATGATAATGATAATAAATAACAGTACTAACATAATTAATAATAATAATAATAATATAATATCAATACACGATGGTCATACTACTGCTACTACTTCTACTACTACTACTATTATTATAATTATTATTATTATTATTACTATTATTATTAGTAGTAGTAGTAGTAAACAAAAATAATAATAATAATACGGTAATAATGGTAACAATAAACGTCGCCTTTTACTTCACACTCTCCTAACTCTCCCTTCTCTTCCCCTTCACAAAAAAAAACTAAAGGAAGGGGTTGTTACACGAAACTGAGGGCAGGGGGAAGGGGGAAAAGGGGGAGGGGGAGATGCTAGGATGGAGGGGGGAGGAGGCTGCTAGGATGAGGGGAGGGGGTGTTAGGATGGAAGGATGGCAGAACGGGTTAGTATCAAGTATTAGGACCCTGCCACTGCCTTCTCTCAAGGCCTCTCAACATCATCAGCTTCACTAAACCCTATTCACTTTACCTTGGCCTAAAATTGCCATCCCTTCATCTTGAATGCTGAGTTAAAACGATAGATTAACACTAGAGTATGATACTAGTAATGAAGAAGTGCTACAGGAAGAATGCAGAGGCACAGTATTGTCTTGTTCTGCCACTGAACTACGAGATATTACCTGTAAGGGGATGAAAGTCAGGGCCAAGTTTAAATAAACGAACTGTATCATCACTCCTTTACCTGCCACAAACACCATAAAACACAGGATGCAAACCAAGACTTAAAACACACACACACACACACACACACACACACACACACACACACACACACACACACACACACACACAGGATGCAAACCAAGAACTACAAAAAACAAAACTAGCATATTTCTCACACTACCATGGCCAGACCCTCACCAGAAGAGCAGTAGGCCAAGAATGCACATATACTGGTACCCCCAACTTGCAGGCAGTAGTCTCAAAAGTCCTATTACAGTGAGTTACCCCTGACCTCCTCTTACCCCCACCCTCCCTAAGCCATTTACAAGAAGCGGGCAATTGGAGGAGGAGGAGGAGGAGGAGGGAGGGAGAGAGAGAGAGAGAGAGAGAGAGAGAGAGAGAGGACCTATTTTCTCTCTCTCTCTCTCTCTCTGAAAGCCTAACCAATACAACACATTTCTCACTCCTCTCCAGAATCCGCCACCACTCTTATCGCCACCAGGACAGCCACCAACAAATCCATTTCCAGGTCTCTCCCTCCTCCTCCTCCCTTCCCACTGTATGCTTCAAGTTACCCCTCCTCCCCTCCTCCTTCCACAAGTTACTCCCTCCTCCACTCATACCTACGCAAGTTACTATCTCCCTGTACCTTCAGAGTTACTCCTTCCCGTTCCTGAAGACGTTACCTTCCTCCTCCCCAGTGCTTCACGCGTACAAGAATGAAGTCACTGGAGGTAAGGAGGATAGGAGAGTCAAGCCACAAGGGGTGAAACTGAGGATAGTGACAGTACACAGTGACATGATGTAAATTTTGAAGAAAGGTGTTTGTTTCTGAGCACCCACCCCTCAAACAGAGAAGCTCGAACCCACTACATAATGTCCCCCAAACAGGAAGCCAGTGCCAAACCGACCGAGCCTGCGAGTCGCCCTATTTATGCGTTACCCTACCCATTTCCCTATGAGTTTCTTTCCCCCTCCTCCCCTTAGCGCCCCTATACACAACACCCCCCCACCCCCACCTTCCCCTACTTCCTAGATAGCGCCACCTGCTGTCTTCAATCACACTAATGCTGTCCTTATTCTTATCATTCCGGCCAGCTGTCTTTACCCTCACCGACACGACACACCACGAATGGCTGGGTGGGTGGGGCAAGCTGAGGCAGGAAGGGAAGGGAAGGGAAGAGAAGGGATGGGAAGGGAAGGGAAGGGAAGGGAAGGGATGGGAAGGGAAGGGAAGGGAAGGGACGGGAAGGGACGGGACGGGACGGGGAGGGAAAGGAAGGGAAGGGAAGGGACAGAGAGAGAAAGAAAAGGAATGGCAAGGGTAAAGAGAAAGAAAGGGAAGGCCAAGAGTAAAGAGAAAGAAAGGGAAGTGCAAGGGTAATGGGTGATGTGGGAATAGAAGGAATGGATGGGTCAGGCAAGGCAGTAGGGGGTATGAAGGAAACGAAGGACATAATTAGAAGGCGAGAAGTCTAGAGAGGGAAGGGAACAAGGAGGGAAAGAAAGAAGAGTATATGAGAGGAGGAGATAAAAAAGCACGGAAGCATGGTTGGGTGAGGAGTGATTGTAGGCTAGGCTAGGAGTACAAGGTGAGGATGGAAGAGAAGAGATAAAGAAGGAGAATGAAAGAAAAGTAAAGGAAAGAGTATGACGGGACAGTGAAAGACAAGGAAAGAAGGGGAAGCGAAGAGGAGGGAAAGGAAAAGAAGTAAAGGGGAGAGAGGGAACGGGATGGTCCAAGAAAAGACACAGCAAAACAGGACAAGGTAGTGCAGGGACGAAAAAAAAATCATACACAGAGTTCTAGCGTTACACCTGTACTTAGCTACCTGTCTAGCCTTCCATACCTGATCTGTATGCTGCCATACTCCACGGTCCTCCTGCCAACAAGCACACCGTAACTAATGCGAGGGGAGGGCTAACTGTGTTGTGAGTGTGATGATGTGTGGTACGGGATTGCTATATGGAAGTGTGTGGTGAGGAATGGTTGTCTCGTGGTTGTGATGATATATGTGGTGAAGGACTGCTATATGGAAGGGTGTGGTGAGGGACGGCTGCGTAAGCTAGTAAGGTGTGGTGAGGACTGGCTGCGAGTGAATGCCAGCGTGTTTTGGGTTGGGTGTGGTGAAGACTAGTTGTGCAGGAAGGGTTTGGTGTGTGGTGAGGGCTGGATGTGATAAGGGCTGGATGTGGTGAGGGCTGGCTGTGGTGAGGGCTGGATGTGGTAAGGGCTGGATGTAGTGAGGGCTGGATGTGGTGAAGCCGGGATGTGGTGAGGGCAGGGTGTGTGGTAAGGACTTGCTATGTCGTGAGGAAGGGCTATCAACTCGTTGCTCCCCAACATCAAATCACTCTCCCTCCCTCCTTACTCCCCTCACCTTATCCCCCCTCCCCACCCCATCTCGTCTCCCCTCATCCCCTCGCTCTCCCCCATCTACTTCTCTCCTAACTCCCTCCTCTTCACTTACTTCTTCCCCGTCTCTTACCTCTCCTCCTTCCCTTCTCCACCATCTCTCCTTCTCCTCTAACCTCTCCTTCCCTCCTTCTCCCTTCTTCCCCAGTTCAGTTGTCGATAAATTTTGTGGTATTGCCTAGCCTTCCCGCCTCAAGCCCGCTCCATCCCTACTCCTCCACCTCCACACTCCATCTCTCACACAATCTTCTTCTTCTTCTTCTTCTTCTCTTCCCCCTCCTCCTCCTCCTCTTCCTGCAAATTTCACAAGGTATTTTCATGTATTCGCCCAAATTTTTACGATCACAAATATTTTTCCTTAAACGAAAGCAAAAAATATTAACTTTCATTTTGCTTTTTATCACAAACTTCGTTTTTCCCTACCGTGTTTTATCATTAGAATTATCTGACGGTTTTCCACTCACGAGATCTCTGTCTGGTAAATGAGTTATACATTTTTCCCTCTAATTCTTCTTTCGTTGCTTAGGACGCCCTTGTATGTATCGGCACGTATGTCACTAAAGCCTACGTGCATTTCAACCATCCACATCCAAAAATAAGTCGCAAAGGAAGAGGTGTTAGGGAGTCTTGTGCCTTTCCCAGAACAGGTAACAGGTAGACCACAAAGAAAACAGGGTGGGGGCAGGAGATGGAGCGAGAGGAAGAGGCATACAAGGGATAAGATGAATAGACGGATTAAGCAAATATGGCGGGACAGGTTAAGATGTGAATGGAGAATGTTGGATGATTTTTACCTTGGACTAGACTGATGATGATGATGATTTTTATAATAATGACGAATATACGATAACAACTTTAATCATAATGGGACTAAGAACGACAACGACGACGAAGACAATGACGACGGCGATGGAGATGATGATAATAATAATGACGACGACGACGATGATAATGATGGTGATGATGATGATGATGATTCTAAAGTCACTCACCCCTAGACCTTGACCCTAAAGATTGGCAAAAGCACTTGAACATTAAATACGTAAATCATATATTCCTTTACACTCCTTGCAAACCGCCTACCGCCAGACGCCTAATCCCTAAGTTTACCTCGGGTGTCCGCAATAAAAATAAGTAAATAAATAAATAAATATGGCTTTAGGTTTCTTATCACATCTCAACTCCACTCCCTCATGCCCATCCAAGGAGCCATCCTTCATGTACTCTTATACTTTATCGTTCTATCTGGCCGTTTGTCTTCATCTCTGTTTTGTGTGTGTGTGTGTGTGTGTGTGTGTGTGTGTGTGTGTGTGTGTGTGTGTGTGTGTGTGTGTGTGTGTGTGTGTGTGTGTGTGTAAAAGAGAGAGAGAGAGAGAGAGAGAGAGAGAGAGAGAGAGAGAGACACACACACACACACACACACACACACGCACACACACACACACACACATACACACACAAAACCACCTCACTCCATACCTCCATCTAACAACCTACACACACAAAATCTAAAAAATAAAAGAAAAAAAAATCATCCACGTACCACAAACCTCCACCCAAACCAACAGACCAAAATCCACAGCTAACCTCCACCATAGCGTTAAAATTATAAAGGAGAGAAGGATTTACTGATGTTGTATTTTTGTATGGTTATAGGAAGCTCCTGGCACCTCCTATGTTTATTTATGCATACGGGGTGGTAAATAGCCTTCCGTACGCTATTTATGCAGAGTATACAGCTTGCCCAAAATTGTCTCCCCCCCCCCTTTATCCAAACTTCAGCCCACACCAGTTAAAGTTCAAGTGTGATTTTTCTTTTTCTTTTTTATGAGTGGAGGATGCATGTAGTCTGGTGTATGGATTTTAAAATTTGTTTTTCCTTCCTTTAATTATCTTCCGTATAAATAATAATAATGATAATAATAGTAATAATAATAATAAAAAAATCATAGTACAAAATAATAATAATAATAATAATAATAATAATAATAATAATAATAATAATAATAATAATAATAACGAGCACAAAAGGAAGTACTATATTGCTTTTGGCATAATACGTCAAGACAAGAGTTGATAGAAGCAGAAATCCGCCTAGGCTGTCGAGAATACGGCGCTCAGGTAGAAGGGGAAGCAAGAAAGGAGAAATTCACCAAAGATGTTGGAAATCATTGTAGTAAGCTTAATACATCGCTATGGCAGAGGAGAAGGAGAAATACTGTGCATGAACCCCGGTAAAAGCTCAACAAATCAGTAGGACAGAGCGGCTCGAGGTAGAAATCCGTGGAAGTTGTAGTAAGCTCAATAATCGATAGGACAGCAGGGCGCTCGAAGCAGAAATCCATTTAAGTTGTAGTGGACTCAATACATCGCTAAGACGGAAGTACTCGAGGTAGAAATCCCACTGAGCTGTCGAGAATAGAGATCAACAAGGCACAGCGCACTCCCAGGGGCCTCTATCATACCCTGGACTGGGCCGTAACTCTGTCAAAGGCTGCTATTGGGGTAATCACGTGTCCTGCCCCGCTGCCCTGGCCAGCCTTTGACAGGGCCCACACACGCCACGTCCTCTCACCGCCGCCCAAAATCCCAGTTCAGGCGGCGCCCATTACGATCACGCGACTACCAGCTTAAGATCACGTTCTGTCACGCTACCGCAACCACTCGTACACCATCACCATATACGAAGCACCTATACGCGGAACCTTTGTTGATCTACATACGCAAAATCTATACAAATAACAACATGGGTCTCTATACATAAATCATACACTGAAAAATACAACTAAATAACCTATATAAATAGAAATATTACAGGAAATTTATCTATACATTGAACTTCTACACAAAATCTAGACTTAAAACACACCCTACCGATATCCACACCGTATAATTAGGACAGGACCCATATTTACAATCTATCTTGGAGAATCTATACACTGCCTACACAGACTAAGCCTATTTATAGCCCACATCCTGAAAAGCCACAACATACCGGTAATTTATAACCAAAATCCAAGAGAAATACAATACAATCACCCTAAATACAGACCCCCATACACAGTGCCAAATGATGGTAGCAGGAGGAGGAGGAGGAGGAGGAGGAGGAGTTGTTGTTGTTGTTTTGTTGTTACCCCATGCTCATCTGTACGTGAACCAGGTGGACTAAAAGCTGATGCTGCCCCTCTGGTAGCCCATCCTCCTTTCAGGGAACAGGGAGGGAGCTGAGAGATAACTGAATATCCGGGCAGTGGAGCCGCCAGGTTATATCGGTGCCACTTCGTGAAGGCGTCCCTCTCAAACACCAATCTATAATCTATACATGATTTAGGCTATACGCAGAATACACTGAGTACACAAAACCTACACAAACAGGTAGTGTGTATGAGGTGGAGGGGAGGCAGGGGGACCAGAGTGATGAAAGGTTGTGTGTGGGACTGGTAAAGGTCACCCCAGAAATCAGGTCCCCACTGCAATTACTTCTCACTAACAACACCGACCTCACTCTACCTCCATACCTCCCTCCCTCAACCCTCCACCTTCCCCTCCCTCCCTCAACCCTCTATCTTCACCTCCTTTCCTCAACCCTCCATCTTCACCCCTTCAATACAGGACAGTCTTCTCGAGCTGACTCATAAGATATCGCCAAGGGGTGTTAAGGATAAGGGAGAAAGGGTCATCGTAGTTAAGGTGATAAGACATTACCACTCTACCAAACCTATCTTCCTCCCCCTTCACACTACTACCCTTATAACAATCACACAAATCATAATTTTCTACCCTCCTACCCACAACTACCTCCCCATGCCTGCCCTTCTAACAATACCTGCCTCCCCTCCTCGACCTTATTAAACATACCTTTCATCCCCTACCCTCCTAACCACACCCCTCATCCTATACCTTACTAACCACACCTACCCTACCCTACCCTCCTAACCACACCTCCCCTTGCCTACCTCTCAAATCACAACTATTTCCTCTCTCTCTACCCTCCAAACCACACCTCTCCTCTCCTTCCCTAACCTCCTAACCACATCTGTCTCCCCTCAATACCCTCCTAACCACACCTATCTCCCCTCTCTATCCTCCTAACCACACCTCCCCTCCCCTACTCTCTCCTCCCCTCCTAACCACACCTATCTCCCCTTCCCTACCCTCCCCTCCCCTCCTAACCACACCTATCTCCCCTTCCCTACCCTGTCACAGCACTTAACCACTCCCCTCCCGAGCACTTAGTCATTTCTCTCCCTAAACCATTTTGTCCTCTCCCTACTGAAATATTATCCTCCTACACACAGCATTTGTCATTTCCTTCCACACCAGCTGTTTATGGTTAGAATTTCCTCGTCCCTCTCACACATATCATTTACTCCGTCCCCTATACACAGAATTTATTCCTTCTATACAGCATTTGTTCAACCCTTTCATACAACATTTATTTATTTCCTTACTCACAGCATTTTCTATTCCCTAACACAGCATTTATTTCCCCCTTTCCACAAAGCAGTTACTCGTCCTTCTCACAGCATTCATTCCTCTCATTTCCACAGCATTTACTCCTCCCTTTCATACAGCATTTATTTATCTTTCACGGCATTTACTCTTCCCCTCAAACAGCACGGTCCCTTCTACACAGCATTTATTACAAGCCATGCAAATGCATCCGTCCCCTCCAAGACACAGCATTTAAACCACCCCTTCACACAGCAATTATACCCTTCTACACAGCATTTCCTGTTCTCCAAGCCATATTTGTTCATCCACGACATACAGCATTGACTCGACTCTTACACAGCATTGATCTCATTCCATTCACATACCGTATAGCTGTACTCCACCACACACACACACACACACACACACACACACACACACACACACACACACACACACACACACACACACACACACACACACAGCATTTTGGCATCAACACAGCACTTCACGGTACTTATATAATATATTCCTCTTCCACATACCACACATCCTATCAGTTTTTAATTCGCAGTCCAGTAAAAAAAAAAAAAAATTATTTCCTGTCTTGCCTGAACATGTACGGTAGCCCTTTCTCTCTCTCTCTCTCTCTGCAGACCGATGAAGAAGGCCCCGTCCGGTCTTCACAAGGAGGCCAAATTCAAACGGAGAGAAGAAAAACAATAACAGAAAAATCCAAAGAATTCCAAACGCAGGTCTTAAAGTTTGGGGGAAGAAATTTCCACTCGAGAACTAAAGAATTCTCTCACTTGAAGCATCCACCCCCACCCCACCCCATCCCACCCCCACCCCGCCCCCTCCCCTGTCCATATAACCCCTTTACGCCTTCACGCGGTGGCACTGACATAGACAGTGGGGATGCCACTGCCCTGAGACGGAAACCTTCATGTGGTGGCACTGATATAACTGATTGGCTCCAATGCTGGTTATACAAACGTCCCCTAACTACTTCCCTATTCCCTCCAAAGGACAGTGGACGCCAAAAGAATGACAACTTCAGTGTGCAGTCCATCAGATTTACGTTCAGACGAGCCTGGGATTGTAATTACTACTGCTACAACAACTACTACTAATTACTACTATTATTAGTACTACTACGAGAAGTCATATATACTGTGTGTGTGTATATATATATATATATATATATATATATATATATATATATATATATATATATATATATATAAATGAATGAATGAGGGAAGGAAGGAAGGAAACACGATCTTATGCTCTCCCAGGTGGCTATACTCCTTTTATTCTAACTGGCCTAAAACTGCCATCTCTCCACCCTGAATACTGACTTGTAACGACAGAATAACACTATAATGATGCTAGTCACGAAGAAGAGCTGTGGGAGGGACGTAGAGCTTCAACAATGTCTTTTTCTGCCCCCGGGATATGTAAAATAAGCTGCAAAAGGGCGAAAATCTGGGCCACATTAAAGAAAAAAAATGTGGCATCTTATTTCAAAGTACTATGAATATTCAATGGGATGACTTACAGGTAAATAGCCAACTGAAACTAAACACTGTGAGGATACAATTTCAGAAGATGTGTATGTGTGTGAGGTGGAGGGGGAGGGGGAGACCAAGGATGAGATGAAGGGATGGAGTGGAGAGGTATATAAGAGAGGGTTGTGTGAGTCGGGGGGAGGGCAGCGTAATGGCAGGGGACAGGGCGACATGGAGGCGATTTGTTAGTGGCCACCTCACGAGATTAAGACGTCTGGCTATAGATAGACAGATACCGCAGATTGACTGATTGATAGATTAACTGATAGACAGATAGACTAACAGATATAGTGTTCAATTCATCTATATCCAATAACTCGACAGGTGTTTACAAGCTCATAGACAGATGTATATCTAGACACCTGCCCTCGTAATTATATAACTATTAGAGATACTGCATAAAATTCTCTCTCAGTAGCTCGGATAATGCACCTTGGCCCAAATTATCGTCGGGTAAGGAGGCTCCACTAACACATCTTCCTTACCGATTTAATTTTGGATGGGGCTGGTTGAAAAATTGCGTTTTTTATGTTTATGCAGCGTACGGTGATACTGGAAGGATTTATGTAACACAGATGAGGAGAGTAAGGTGTAAAAAGAAATAAATCGCTAAGGAAAAGGTGTTAGGGAGCTACCTCAAATGAGATTATAGGCATTATTGTACACTCAAAGATCCTCTAACTGTGCTGCCATTAAGGGATCCCTGTACAATCCTCTCTGTGTACAACCATGGAATTATCTATGTACAACTATCAATGTCCTCACCCAACCATCCCTCTCCCCAAGCCATGCCAAGCCAGTGAGAGGGCCGAGTCAACCACCTCTCTTCCCAAGCCAGGCCAGTGAGAGGGGCAGAGCAACCATCCCTCTCCCCAAGCCAAGCCAGTGAGAGGGCCAGGGGTGTGAGAAGGGGGTGACTAGTATAATATTAAGGTGGGGGGAGCACATTCCCCTGACTGTTATGCTTGCTTCATGGGGATCCGGAGGTAATAGAGGATTTGGCTCTAATGCTGGTATATTCTCTCTCTCTCTCTCTCTTACACAGATAGATAGATAGATAGAGAGAGAGAGAGAGAGAGAGAGAGAGAGAGAGAGAGAGAGAGAGAGAGAGAGAGAGAGAGAGAGGAGAGGAAAGAAAGTAGCAATACACTCAAACAATCGCCTCATTTATAAAGGTAACAGGGATTTACAGGTGACATAAAGGTAAAACACTGGCTTAATAATCATAAAAGGAAGACCAGACTCCCTCCAGGTCCTGCCTTCACCTGACTTTGTAATTTCAGTACAGGTATATATCTTTCACATCTTCACCTACCACTAAATGTCTTTCACACTTTGTCTATATATTTCTCTCTTCATTACCTCAATTCTAATCAAATCAAATACTATTGTATATAATTAATTAATGACTTACTAAGAGCTTTCCTTCACTCAAATGTTTCCTCAGGTAACAAGTTCATTACATTAATACGACTTGCTGTTACTTAATCACCGTTATATGAAGGGATGGAGTGCAGAGGTATGAAATGAGAGGAAGGGCGTACTCGTAAGCTGGGGGGAGGGCAGCGAAATGGCAGGCGACAGGGCGACATGGAGGCGATTTGTTTGTGGCTCCCTCTTACGGGATTAAGGCGTCTGGCTATTGACAGAGACAGATATATAGATAGACAGGTAGACCACTAGATAGATATTTTGCCTGCTCTCCTGCCTGTATGCACGTACGGTAAAATCCAGTGAAAAGTGTGTACCAATGCAAGAAAGTAATTGTGTAGTAATTTATAACGCTTAATGTCGCTTTTTTCAACGCGTCTATCTAATGAACAGCACCTGCGTCTGTAATAGTGTTAATGGAAGGCCAACTGCATCTTTAATGAGGGCGATGAGGAGACACTCTCTTTCCCGGGTCATTCTTCTTTAAGTCTCTTCAGTGTTCAGAATGTCTTCTCTTGATTCATTCTTCTTAGTTTCCTAATGAGTGTTCAGACAGTAGTAGTAGTAGTAGTAGTAGTAGTAATGATAATAATGATGATAATAATAATAATAATAATAATAATAACAATAATAATAATAATAATAATAATAATAACAATAAACACACACACACACACACACACACACACACACACACACACACACACACACACACACACAAACCGGATTACCAAAACACACCTAGCTAAGCATGGGCAAGGGTGTGTGGGGAGAGGGTGGTGCAGATTAGCAAAGAAGTTACTCCAAGACACTGCAAGACGAATCCCTTCAGAATTTCCACCATAATCAGACAATAAAGAGCCACAGCAAACCACCGCCCGCTCCACATACCTCCCATAATACACGTTATTGCGTCGTAACTCCTCTCCTTCTCTCTCTTTCCTTCTCTCTCTCTCTATTTATCTATCTATATATCTATCTTTCACAACCCATCCCCTCCACCTCCTTCATTCTTGTCACTCAAAATTCACTCTTCCACTTTCAACCTCTCAAATATGTCCACTCCCACTCCTCTCTCTCTCTCTCTCTCTCTCTCTCTTCTCACCTTCTATCCCCTCCACCTCTTCCTCTCAACTCGCCCACTCTCACCCCATTCCTATTTACTCCCCTCTTCATCTCCCATCCCCTCCACCTCTCTCAACCTTGTCAACTCCCACTCCACTCTCCATCTCTAACCTATCCTCCCCACCTCTCTCTCTCTCCCCCACTCTCTCCCCATTCCAATCCTCTCGTCAACCTTCTCCCCTCTTCAGCACCCATCCCCTTCACACTCTCAACCTTGTCCACTCCACTCTTCCATTCTCCACCTCTCTAACCTGTCCACTCCACCTCTGTCAATCTTGTCAATCCCCACTTTACTCTCCATCTCCACCTGTCCATCCCACCTTTCTCTCCCCATTCCGACCCTCTCCCTCCTCCTCCACCACAACAATATTCTCCGTCCTGCCTGCGGGGGGGGGGGGTCCTTTACTTTTCAGAATGTCGTGGTCTTAGGATAAAACTTCAAGCTGCCCTGCCGTACCCTGCCCTGAGAATTCTTGGCACCCCTCGCATTTAACAACAGATGCACGTTTTATTTGCTACGTTTTTCCGGGGATGTTATGGGGGGGGGGGTTGAAAGATCCTGTTTGGGGTGTTTTATGGAAAGGAATGGCTTGTTTTATTTCTGCCTGATGTTTAATGCTTGTTTTTGCTGTTTACTGGATATTCGTTAACACCAATAGGGAAGGGAACGAGGAAAAGGGGAATGATGAGAGGGTGGAATGAGGGCATGAGAAAGGGAAGGAAGGAAAGAGGGCAAGAGAAAGGGAAGGGAGGAAAGAGGGCATGACAAAGGGAAGGGAGGAAAGAGGGCATAAGAGAGGGGAGGGAAAAAAGAGCTCATGAGAAAAGGAAGGGAGGAAACAGAATTGGATATAAGGAGAGGACCCACCACCTCTCTCCTACCTGGGGTCATAAAGAAATAAATCAATGTTACCTTAATTACTGCTCAATCAGCAGGTACATCTCAACCAGGTCTGGGAAATTTACGGTCGTTGTGAGTGACTTTTTCCTAACACCTGTTCCTTACCGATTTACTCTGCGTGTAACACTTCAGCATCCACTTGTATCTTACTTATGCAAATTATGAAGATATTGAAGAGAAATATAAACAGGATACCAAAACAAGAAAGGTGTATGACTGAAAATAAATCGCCAAGGAATAGGTGCAACGAATCCCCCCATGTCACTTGGTTGAAACGGTTGAGTGGTTGTTGTAGTTGAAATGGTTGAGTGGTAGAGTTGAAATGGTTGAGTGGTAGTGGTAGTTGAAATGGTTGAGTGGTAGTGGTAGAGCTGAAATGGTTGAGTGGTAGTGGTAGAGTTGAAATGGCTGAGTGGTAGTGGTAGTGGTAGAATCGCAGTGGCTAAGTGGTAGTGGCAGAGTGGTTGAGTGGTAGTGGTTGAGTTGTCGTGTGAGCTCCTACCTGTCGCCATCCTGGTCATCAAACAGAGGGGGAAGGGGCGGGCGAGGGTCACGTACCTGCAACAAAAAAAAAAAAAAAAAATCCATTATTGACACATTCTATCACACACACACACACACACACACACACATACACACACACACACACACACACACACATCTAAATAATACATGTGCTATGTTAGACCCATTATCAATCCCATCCCTCTCTATAACACAGCAAAAACAAAGCCACTATATTGCCTATGGAGGAGAAACCCATATATTTTGCCACACCTGCGTCTCCATAGATTAAACAGGTAAATAATTATGAGAAGGGCCACTCAGCATCCCAGGTACTTCAGCCTTACCAAGCTGAGATGGGATTTAGAACAAGGTAACCGCTGTGTGTGTGTGTGTGTGTGTGTGTGTGTGTGTGTGTGTGTGTGTGGAAAGAGAGAGAGAGAGAGAGAGAGAGAGAGAGAAAGGATGGATGGCCTTCCTCTTACTATCAACACTCTCCATCATCACCATTACTCCTGCCACCATCACAATATATCACAATCATCACCAGCAACATCGTCATCATCTTCTTCCACCTCCTACTCCTCCTCCTCCTCCTCCTCATTATCATCATCATCATCATCACCATGCTCCTCTTCCTGCCCCTCATCATCATCACTCCTTGTCGCAGCAAAATATACTCTCTTGTGGCTGACGGTGTTGCAGTCTCTTCAGTACATCTGCAACATTAGGTCAGGGTTCGTCTGCAACACAAGCCTCAACCCACTCCCCTTTCCCTCTTGCAACTCACTCTATTTGCTATTGCTATCCCTCTTCCCTGTCTTAAAGCACCCTATCTCCTATTATATCCAAACTTTTCCTTTACACCCTAACCTATTTCCTATTCCATTTCTCCAATCACACCCTATCTCCTATTGTACCTTCATACACCTCCATTTTCCTATTACAACCTACCCCATCCCCTATTCCACCACTCCTAACACACCCAATCTCCTCCCAACACACTGTCTCCCACTACACCTCACTTCCCCTTACGACAGACCCAAATGCATCCCCAGCTATACCCTCTCCTATCAAACCCGTTTATATTTTACACCCCCACCTCCCCCACTCCCCAATCTCATCATATCCCTTCTCTCATTACACCCCGCCTCCCCTACCTTCCCCTCCCATCCTACCCTGACTTCTACTACACCTCACCTGCTCAACTATCCATACGCCCTATCTCCCTTTAGCATCCAAACCTCCTTCCCAGACCCACAACACAACTACCCTATACCTTATTTACACCCTAACTCGCTACACCTTACCTCTATCAAAACCCACCCTCCTTCACCTCAATCCTTCTCATTCACACCCTTCCTCATACTGCACTTTACCCCCTCCCCTCTGCATACACCTCCCACTTCACCCCCCCCCCTCCACTTCCATTTCCGACGACACGTGTCTCCTATTACATTTCACATTTCCTAAACTTCCTCCTACCACCACACCTTGTCTCCTACGAGGCTACTCCACTTCACTGCATCTTATCTCCTACTAGGCTACTTCGCACCTACCTCACTTCCCCCTCGCCCCTTCCCCCACTCTAATCTCCCTTCCTCACCTCTCTCACCACCCCACCATTCCTCTCATACAATCCCACCTCCACTACTCTCCTCCCACTCCACTCATCTCCACTACTTCTCACCATTCTCACCACATATATTTCTCCACCACCACAGTCATCACACTCTCATCTCCACCGCTCTTACTTCCCCCTCCAAAAACATCACTAACAGCAAACTCAACCCCGCCAGTTTCTCACCACCCCCACCACAAATTTCTCTACCACCACTTCCATCTCCCTAACCACCAAGATCTCCACCACCACACTCCCACACCCTCACCATCAATTACCCTACCAACACACTCCCTCAACACCAATTTCCTTACCAACACATTCCCGCAACACCCATTTCCCTACCAACATACTCCCTTAACACCAATTTCACTATCAACACACTCCCTCACCGCCAAAATCCCCATCACCACACTCCATCTCCCTCACCACCACACTCCCTCACCGTCAATCTCCCTACCACCACACTTCCACTCCCTCGCCACCAATTTCCCTACCACCACACCCCCGTCTCCCTCACCAGCACTCCCTCAACTCCCCTGGCGGTCGTGGACATGATTAAAAGCGTGGGAGTGCGTCGGGGACCTCACACTCCGCCCGACCACCAAGAAGTGTGAAAAATAGTAAATAATCCTGGGTAGGCGAGAGGTCCATTGCCAGGCTCTGTCGGGTGGGCGGGGTGAGGCCGCAGGGGACGTGTGCGATTAATAAGGGGACGATGGCCGCTCCTCCCTTGCATTTGTGGAGGGGAGAGACTGGGGGAGATGTGGGGAGAATGTGTGGGAGGAAAAGTGGGGGGAAACTCGAGGAGGAGAATAGGGAGAAGGGTGGCTAGGGAAAGACTTGGAAAGGAAGAAGAGGGAAAAGAGGAATAAGATTAATAAGAAGAGTACGACGGTCGCTCCTCCCCTGCATCTGTGGAGGGGGGAGACTGGGGGAGGAGAAGAGAGGAAGGAGGAAGAGGAATCATGGTGGCTGGGGAGAGGAGAGACTAGGAGGGGAAGAAGAGAGCAAAGAGGAAGATGGAGAGGAGAAGATGGGAGAGGAAGAAGAGAGCAAAGAGGAAGATGGAGAGGAGAAGATGGGAGAGGAATGAGAGGAATTAGAGTACGACGGCCGCCTTTTCCCTGCATTTGTGAAGTGGTGGGGCAGAGGAGAGACACTGGAGAAGGACAAGAGGGAGAAGAGGAAGAGGAATCACTGTGGCTGCGGAGACGAGAAACTTGGGAAGGAAGTAAAGGGAAAAGAGGAGGGAAGAGGAAGAGGAGGGAAGAGAGGAAAAGAGGAGGGATGAGAAAAAAAAGAGGAGGGACGAGAAGAAATAAGGGAAGAGAGGAAAAGAGGAGCGAAGAGAGGAAATGAGGGAAGAGAGGAAAACAGGAGGGAAGAAAGAAAAAAAGTGGGAAAAGGCTGGGGAGAGGAGACTTTATGTAATTTGGATTAGAGGTGGGGGGTGGAAACAGGCTGGGGAAAGCAGAGGCTTGGGGAGAAGGAAGAGAGAGAAGTGGTGAAGGAAACAAGGTAGGAAAACGGATAAGAAAGAGAGGCAAGGGGATCGGGGAGGAAAATAAGAGGAGATTGGGGAGGAAGAAGGTGATCAGGAGGAGGAGGAGGAGGAGGAGGATACAAAAGAGGAAGGATGAGAAGAAAATGAGGAGGGTGGATGAGGAGTGGAGAATGAGGCAAAGGTGTTTGGGGAGAGGATGCGTGTTGACAAGGCTCTGGGATAGGGGAAGGTTGGGGAGGTGGGGTGTGATGGAAGGCGGGGTAGACTAGGAGGCTATGAGAGGCTGGGGAGGGAGGAACAGAGTGAGGGGAGACTTGGGAGACGCCAGTGAGAAAGGGGGAGATGAGAGAGGAGAGGCAGAGTAAGACAGAGTGGAGGGAGAGGCTGGAGAAGAAGAGACAGGGAGAGGTAAGATTTAAAGACACTGATAAAAGGGAACGGCATTGGAAGTGGGAAAGATGAGAGGGAGGGGAAGATGAGAGAGAGGGGAACATAAGAGAGAGAGAGGGGGGGTGGAGGCTGAACTAGATGGAGAGGCTGGAGACTGGGGAATAAGGGACTGGAGGAAGAGATATTTTAAAAGTTGTAAGGAAAGGGGAAGGGAAGGGTAAGGGGAGGCATGAAAAACAGGAGGAAATATGAGGAACGATTAAGATGGGGAGTGAAGTACTGCAGGGAATGGAAAGGTGGGGAAAGGAGAAGGAGGGATGAGAAGTGGAAAAAGAAGAAGAAAGAGAAGGGGAGGGACAAATGCAAAGCTGAAGAAACTGGGAAGGGAGAGAAATGAAAGGAAGAGAATGAGACAGAAAATGGGAGGGAATGAAAGAGAGGGAGAGAGACAAAGGGTGGTAAAAGATGAAACATGTTAGGATGTGGAAAGCTGAGGAAATGAAACACTGGAGAGAAAAAAGGACGTGAACAGGGAAATTGGGGAATGAAGAGGTTAGGAAACGAAAAATGAAGAGTGAATGGGCTGGAAATAAAAGCGACAAGGGAGGGGAGGGGGAAACAGGCTGGTGGAAATGCTTTGGAGATAGAAAGCCTCAGAACTGGAAAACAGAGGGGGAAGAAAACTGCAGTGAAAAGATTGAGGAAAGGAAACAGTAAAGGTTGGAAAAGCTGGGCAGTGAAAAAGCTGATGAAAATAAAACGTTTGGAAGTCGAAACGTTTGGGAGTTGAAACGCTGGGGAGTGACAGGATATGGAGTGAAAAAGATGAATGATAAAGTGGGGAGTGGAGACCTGAGATGGAGGTGTGTGTGTGTGTGTGTGTGTGTGTGTGTGTGTGTGTGTGTGTGTGTGTGTGTGTGTGTGTGTGTGTGTGTGTGTGTGTGTGTGTGTGTGTGTGTGTGTGTGTCGCTGGGGAGAAAAAATGTAGGGCAAGGCTAAGACTGGGAGGCGAGGGAGAGGGACTGTGATAAAGAGGTCGGGTTATGAAAAGTCTGCGGAGGGATGAGAGAGGGAGAGAGAGGAAGGGAAGGGGAAAAGATAGAAGAGGACAGTTCTAGTCTCTCTCCCTCCCTCTCTCTCTCTCTCTCTCTCTCTCTCTCTCTCTCTCTCTCTCTCTCTCTCTCTCTCTCTCTCTCCATCCAATCAATGCAGTCCATGAGACCTTGTCCGAGGCACTCCCTAGACATCAATATTACACAACGCAGGGGGCAGTCTCAGAGGAGGAGAGGGATGGGGGAAGGTAGAGAGGGAGAGGGGGAAGGTAGAGAGGGAGAGGGGGAAGAGAGAGAGAGGGGAAGTGGGAGAAGGGAAGGGAGAGGGAGTGAAGGGGCTGGGGGGAAGAGAGACTAGGAGAAGTGGTAGATGGAGAAAGAGGAAAGGAAGAGGGAGAGTACAAAGGAGTATAAAGGAAAGTAAATATCAGTAGCAACAAACTTAATGGTCCTTCCGAAGCTTTTTCTTATTGGGAAGGTTATAAAAAAAAAGTAATCATTTTATGTGTCAAAGGAAGGAGTAGGAACGAAGGAAGAAAGAACACCTGGCGTGGAGGAAGGTGATGGAAGAGGAGAAAGTGAAGGAAGGAGACTAAAGGAGTAAAGAAAAAGGGGGAAAAGTTGAAGGGATGAGACGACAAGGAGGAAATGGGAGAGAACGAAAGAAAGTGAGGGAGGGACAGGGATAGAGCTGAAGAAACAGAGAGGAGTGGAAAGTGAAAGGAGGTGAATGTGAAGAGGAAATGGGAGGGAAAGGAAAAGAGGGAGAGAGAAGGAGTGGTAAAGATGAAGAAATCGAGGGAGAAGGGAGGGAGGTTAACGGAAGAGAATGGGAAAGATCAATAGAAGGGAACGAGGAACAGGGAGAGGAGGAGCAATGAGGGAAGGGGAGGAGAGGGGACGACGAATGAGGGAAGGGGAGGAGAAGGGACGAAGAATGAGGGAAGGGGAGGGGAGGGGAGGATGCACGAGGGAAGGGGAGGGGAGGGGAGGATGCACGAGGGAAGGGGAGGGGAGGGGAGGATTTCATGAGGGTAGAGGAAAGGAGGAGAGGGGCTACTGAAGCGGAATGGTAATGGTAATGGTAATGGGAGGGGGAGCAATAGGGTGAGGGAGAGGAAAGGAGAGAGAGAGAGAGAGAGAGAGAGAGAGAGAGAGAGAGAGAGAGAGAGAGAGAGAGAAGCGGAGGGGAAATGAACTGGGAGGGGGAGGGATACGTGGGGAGGGGAAGAGAAATAAATGGGGAGGGGCAGGGAGGAGGCAGGGAAAGAGGAATAAATGGGAAGGGGAGAGGGACAGGGAAAGACAGAGAAGCAGTAGAATGCGGAAAAAATCATAAAATAGTTACACATAGCCTACAGGAAGGAAAACAGAGTGGCTGAAAGTGAAAGGAAGAAGGTAAAGCAGAAAGTGCGATATAAGGCTGAAAAGAAGGAATGAAGGAAGATGGGAAGGAAGAGAGCTTAACTGATGAAATGAAGGAAGATAGCATAAGAAATAGTGAAGATAATAGATTAAAAGGAAGTGATGGCACAGAAAGGAATTATATATGAACGTAAAGAGAGAAGGAAGGAAAGGAAAATGGAAGATTGTTTTAACTGATAAGATAAAGGAAGATGGCATACGAAATAAAGGAAGATAACCGATGAAATGAAGGATGGAATGGCAAAGAAATGATTATGTCTGACAGTAACGAAAGATGGAAGCAAATTAACACAATAACAGGAGAAATGAAGAAAGGAAGGGTAAAGATAGGCACTGTTCGAATATAAGGAAAGATCGAAGAAAAAAAAACACAATAAAAGAAGAAACGAAGATTGCAAAGTTTCAGAGGAGAATCAAGCTTGGATGCAGCGGTAGTAAAGTGCAAAATAAAAGAGAATTAAATAATTTTTGTAGCAAGGATAAAAAGGAGAGACGAGAAAGAAAAAGGCAAGGAAAAAAGATTGGACGAGAGGTAGGAAAAAGGAAAATTAAAAAGGAAAAAAAATAAAGCAGATACGAAGGCAGAAACAATAAAACAGGAGCAAGGGAAGGAAAAGGCAGAAAGGAGGGAAAGTAAGACCAGAAGTAGACCTGAAAAAGAGTGAAAGCAAAAGAAGAAAAAAGACAAACATTAGGATAAAAAGAAAGACACAGAGATCAGGATTAGGAGACAAGTATAGGAAAAATTGGAGAGTAAGATAGGATCCACCAATAATACGATTCCCTAGTATTTATCAAAGTTAATTCAATCGTTAATTCAATCTATTTTCCGTGTAAACTATGCCTTCCACTACCCCACCTTCACCTTTACCCATTTACCCTCATCCACTACTACCTAACTCACCCCTCCTAAATTCACCCCATTCATCACCACCCCCTTCATAATTCCACCATATACCACTCTACCTCTCACTACCCCCTCCACAACTCCACTTTTCAATCCACAGCTCTTACCCCCAACCACTACTCCCACATTCTCCCATCTCCCCACTTCTCCACTCTCCCCAACCTCCTCCCGTTCCTACGACCTCCATATTCCTCCTCCTCTTCACTCTCTTCATCCATAACTTTCCACTCCCCTTACTCTCCCTTCCCCCACCCAATCCTTCTTCTTATCCCCTCGCTTCCTTTCTGCATGCCCTCATGTCTCCCCTCACGTCTCTTCTTTGCCTCCCTTTCCCCCTCCCCCTCCCTACACCCCATCACCCTTCATCCGCCACTCTTCCATCTCTCTTCCCGGCAATCTTCCTCCTCTTCACTTTTCTCATCTTCTCCACTCCTCCCTCCTGCTCCACCTTCCCCCATCGTTTCTTCTGACTCCCCACCCTTCCTCTCCATTCCCCTTACCCCTCTCCTATCCCTATCCCTTTACCAACTTCCTTCCCTCCCCTCATTCGCACTCCCTTCCCCTCTCCTCAACACTCATTCTCTTACCCTTCCCTCCTCCCCACTCCTGACTCTCACCCCCTTCCCTACCCCACACCCCACACCCTCTCACTCTTCCCTCCCCCACACAACCCTTCATCCTCTCACTCTTCCCTCCCCCACACAACCCTTCATCCTCTTACTCTTCCTCCCCCACACCCCTCACCCTCTCACTCTTCCCTTCTCCCCACCTCTGATTCTCACTTCTTTCCCTCGCATATCCCTCATCCTCTTCCTTTCCCTCCCTGCTCCCCAGTACCCTCCTCCCCTTCCCCTCCCCTCCCCACTACTCACTGGCAGAGACGCCGGCTGAAGTTATAATGAGATGACTTGAAGCTCCAGCACTTAGGGAAATTCACACAATCTGGACCAAGAGCCACAGTCCTCCACATCCTAAACAACCTCCCACCCCAACATCACACAGCACAGAGCACACGCAGAACATGAAGAACGGCAGAACACACAGCAGAACAGGAGAGTAGAACCAAAGAGCACCAAGTAACAGAGCACACAAAGCTGAACTAGAACACAAAGAAGAACAAGAAAGCACCAATCAGAACAAGAGCATATAAAACTGAGCAATAAAACATAAAGCAGACCAAGAGAACATAATAATAATAATAATAATAATAATAATAATAATATAAGATACACATGAGGCCCAACACCTAACTAACAGCAACAGACAACAATAAAGGAGTAAAGGTAATAGAAAAAATAATAATAAAAATACATTAATAAACAGATGCAAGCAATAAAAGATAAGACACAAATCCCAGCGACTAACAACAGCAAGAGAAAGTACTGATGATAAGAAGAACAGTTAAAAGCAAGATAACAGGAGATACCATGAGCAATAAAGCACATAAATAAAAAAAATACAACACCCAGCCACTCCAAGCAGATAAATGATAGGAGAGAAAAAGGCTGAGAATAAATAATAAAACAAAAGGCAAAAGTGAAGGAAGATGGGTAATATAACTGAATGCAGGAATAATAATAATAATAATAATAATAATAATAATAATAATAATAATAAAGTATCCAGTCCCAAGCACTCCCCAGCAAAAAGAGGCAGAGGAGAAAATGATGCTGATATTGAGAGAGAAAAGATAAAAGCAAGACCAAATACGGATCTCTCAAGGGGTGGGTATCGTTGTTGTCACCACCAGTTCCACCACTAACACCACAAGCCCCCTCCCTCCACTACCACCATCAGTTACACCACTACCACCACTGACACATACATTTTTCCTTCACATATCCACTAACACACACATTTTCCTTCATGCATCCACTAACACACACAATTTCCTTCATATATCCACTAACACATACACTGTCCTTCATTGCACCCATTAACACATACATTTTCCGTTCTCGACCATTACCATTCTGTCCTCTTTGTTTCCCCTGCACCCCTTCACTTACTGTACTTCTCCTACCCTACACTTTCCACTTTATCCTCTTCTGTTCCCACTACAAGCACACTTTTTTTTTTTTCATTTTCCCCTTCTTGTACCCAATACAGCCTCTTATTTTCCTTCCCCCCTTCCACTACAACCCCCTACATTTTTCCCTTCCCCCACCTCAATCACCTTTCTTCACCCTTTCCTTCCCCCACGGTTTTTTCCCCTCCTCCTTCCACTATAGCCACCTACATTTTTCTTTTCCCTCACCTCAATCACCCTTTTACCCCTTCCTTCCCTCACCCTTCCCCTTCCCCCTTCTTTCACTACAACCACTTACATTTTTCCATTTTTCCACATCAAAATTTCTTCCCTTCGTTCCCCCATCACTTACTTTTCTGCTGCCTAATCACCATCCACTTTCTTCCCTCCCTGGCCTAGTGCCCACCAAGACCCACCGCCCTTTCACATACACCTGCACATACCTATAATCCATTCTACCTTTAATACGGCACCTGGGTAAAATTCACAAAAACAATAGTGTACAGGGTAACACCAAATAATTTTATTTGCAAAGTCCATCCGATACAAGCCGAAGAATTAACAACTATAGCTCTTTCACTTTCCATTCTTTCCATTACACTTCTTCGTGACTAACATCATACTCAGGTGTCAGTCTACTACAACTCAGCATTCAAGATGGAAAGATGGAAATTCCAGACCAAGTTAGACTAAAAGGAGTATTGGTATATCACGTTAACTATTTCACAGACAGCGGTACTGCCACACTTATCTACTGGTATGAAAATCCAGATGGGTTCATTCCGCGCTGGGAAAAATACCAGCTGGTGTCACTGTAGCCCCAGGTTCATCCGAATGTAAACCCAGTGGACCGTAGCCTGAAGTTGCTCTAATCCTGCAGACCACCATCCTCCTCTTAGGGGACAGGGAGGGAGATGAGGGACGTTTGTATGACCGACCAGGTATATCGTTGCCACCACGTGAAGGCGTCCCTCTCCAGTCTCACCACCACAAGGGTTAATAAACTCGTCAACGGAAAAGAGACATCGATTTTTTTTTCTTGTGCCTGAACTACAATAGGAGAGAAAGCCCATTACTAAGGCTCCACCCTCCTCCTCCTCCCCCTCCACTTCCTTCTCCTCATCCTCGCTTCCTCCTCCTCCTCCTCCTCCTCCGCTTCTTGTTCTTCCTCCTCCTCCTTCCCTTAACACAGCATGAATCACCAGGTACCGGATCATCAGGGTGAGCAGCGAGTTTTTGCCAGATTAAAATAGGGAAAATGCTTACACGAATCACAGCCCATTGCAGACTTGAATTACACTCAAGACTCAATCCATTCCACACTTTAGGGGAGATTTTCGTTCTTTTGCAGTTTATTTTCCTAAGTGGATGACAGAAAAAAAAAAATACTATAGCTCTACGTCCTTTCCATGGCACTTCTTCGTGACTAGCATCCTATTCCAGGGTTAATCTCATGTTACAGCTCAGCACTGAAGATGGACAGATGGCAATTTTAGGCCAAGTTAAAGTGAACAGAGGACAGATTTACATGAAGTCACAATACACACCTTTTCTCACCTGCCCATACCTCCTGACTAGCTCCATTATTTGCAACTATAATTCTAATTTGGAAGGGATTATAGTTAGAGGTGATGGAGTTAGAGTGAGGGAGTGTGGATACGTATTCCCCCACTCTAACTCCATCACCTCTAACTATAATTCTAATGTGGAGTAGACTAAAGTTAAGTCATGGAGTTACAGTGAGGGAGTATTGGCAGGTGTGGAAGAATGTGGGTTGAGGAAGAGTGTATTACAATCTGAAATTAAGTAAAGAATGTGTGTGTGTGTGTGTGTGTGTGTGTGTGTGTGTGTGTGTGTGTGTGTGTGTGTGTGTGTGTGTGTGTGTGTGTGTGTGTGTGTGTGTGTGTGTGTGTGAGAGAGAGAGAGAGAGAGAGAGAGAGAGAGAGAGAGAGAGAGAGAGAGAGAAAGAGAGAGAGAGAATGTAAAATGTCTATCCCACTTTGACATTCAGACAATTAGAACAGTTCAGAAATCAAACACACAAATTATTTCTGTTACTGAGAGATGTCTTTAAGTAATTCGGCATTTAAATGACCTTTTAAAATAATTCACCACTCACTTAAACTTAAAAATCACTGAACAAACTGCCACTTATTCAGCATAACCATTATATTCAAATCTTTACGAATATTTGCATTTCGTTTAACATTTGTTCAAAAATATATGATCGTTCAGCACTTACATAACCTAAAATAGTGTTTAAGTGACCTATGTTATAAGTGTCCTCCTCTTTACAAACTACGGTATGGTACTACTTATCTACCATCAACCTGCAAAACAACTACCATCAACAACTTCCATCCCACTATACTACCAGACTCTGCTAATCCACTGCTACTTATCTACCATCAACCTCCTCAACAACTGCTTAATACAACTTCCACCCCACTAAACTACCGCCCTCAGCTAATCTCCTCCATTCTACATGCGGCGGGATGGGGAGATAAGGAGAGTTGTGGGGAGTTTGCCAAGCCCAGCATCACCTGACCTGCGGGGGAGAAAGTCGGGGCTCTGTTACCGGGACTCCATTCGCGTACCTCCTATGTTAGTACACCTGCGACACACCTTGCCCACACCTGCATCACCTAATCAACATCTGACCTCCACCACCTGCCTCCAGACTTTTTACACCTATCCCACAGTTGTATTACCTGCCCACTTGCATCATCTCCCACAAAGCCACAGGTTAATTATGACCTTTGTGCCAGCTACCCCACACCTGGAACACCTAACTCCACATCAATATAATTTACCCAACACCTGCACCACCTAATCTATACCTGTGCAATACAATCTGCGACACACCTACCCCATATCTATGCAATACCATCTGCTCCACACCCACCCCACATTTACACCATCTCTTCCCACATCCTCACCACCAGGCCACACCTGCAACTCACTTATCCCACATCTTTTATACCATCTTCATCGCACCTTCACCACCTGGCTACACTTGTAACACACCTACACCACCGCACCTGTAACACAATGCAAGTACTCCCTGCATACACACTGTCGAGGGACTTGGCTGACGTTCATATACTTTCATAATCCCCTGCCACAACAATCTCTCTATCATGTCATCGGCGGCACAGGAAGAACAACAACAACAAACCATATGTCCAAAACCGGTATGAGTCTTCAATACTTTCTCATAATTTTCACTTGCATTCAATTGATGTTATAAACCACATCAATCCTCACTCCAAACTCTCCTCTCCCTCAATCCACGTTTTAATCTCTCATCAATCCTCTCCCTATCCACCCCTATCCCCCAGCTCTCTATCTCCACACTCTCCTCTCCTTCCATCCTCTCTCCACATTCTCCTCTCTCTATGTCCACATCAACGCTCCCTCCATTCTTCCCTCTCCTTCCATTGCATCTGAACATTCTCCTCTCCCTCAGTCCTCTCTCCACATCCTCCTCTCCTTCCATCCTCTATCCACATTATCAGTCCTCTATCCACATCCTCCTCTCCTTACATCCTCTCTCCACACTCTCAGTCCTCTCTCCATACACCCTACCCTCCTCTCCTTACATCCTCTTTACACATTCTCCTCTCCCTCCATTCTCTCTCCACAGTTTCAATCCTCTCTCCACACCCTCCTTTCGTTACATCCTCTCTCCACATTCTCCTCTCCCTCCATTCACTCTCCACAGTTTCAGTTCTCTCTCCACACCCTCCTCTCCTGACATCCTCTCTCGACATTCCCCTCTCCCTCCATTCTTTCTCCACACTCTCAGTCCTCTCTCCACACCCCAAGGCTCTCGGTGGTGGTGGGAGGGAGGGGGCGAGGCTGTCAAGAAGGCATCTGTTTGATTTCCCCACGGTGATGACACGGCAATAACAATTAGCCTTAGTGGATGCAGCACCACACTCGCTCCATCTCCCCTCCACCTCCACTCGATCCACCTGCAGTCCATCACTCCTTCCATCCCCATCCCCTGCTACTACTCGCTCCACGCACTCTATCGCATCACACTCGCTCAATATCTCCCACCGTTTCATTCCTTCCACTTGCAGTCCATCGCACCACACTCGCTCCGTCTCTCCTCCACTTCCACTCAATCCACCTGCAGTCTATCCCTTGTTCCACCCTCTCCACCACCAATCCATGACACGCTCGCTCCATCTCTCCTCCATTTCCACTTGATCCACCTCCAGTCTATCCCTTGTTCCATCCCTCTCCACCACCACCACAACCCCACCACCACTACTCCACGCCAAACCCTGTTGTGATCTAATTTCAGGGAACTTATGGATAACGATACGACATTTTTACCGCAGCCTGTATTTTGCACGACTTCCTATGTATCGATGTAGTTATTATGTATCGGTGTAGTTATTATGCTCAGCTGTGTCTGTTTGTCCAAGGCTTATTGATAATACATAGTGCTATTCTCCCCACTCACAGTCAGGGCGAAAAGTTGTGTCCCACGGAGTTACAGTCGGGGCCAATAGTTGTGTCAGATGAAGGCGGACTGAACAAAGTGGTACAAATCCGCTTCATTACGATAAATAACGAAACAATGAACAATGGCTTTCGAAACTCATTGGTGAGATCTTTCAAAGCCCACGGAACTTCTCAGAGGATAATCGAAGAATTTCATAAATCTTCGTGTTAAAAGAGAACCAATATTACTGTCCACAGCTATAAAAAACATAACCTTTCTACCTACCTATCTATCTACCGTATCCATTTATCTATCTGTCTATTTATCTACCTACCTACCTACCTGCCTGCCTATCTACCTACCTGCCTGCCTATCTACCTACCTGGGAGACACGTGACTGACATCCCTTAAGCGATACATCAAAGCACACTCTCACCTTGTGTGTCTTTCAGTACCATGGAGCGATGCACACCTGTATCCGTACACCTGTATTATATATTTATGTATTACACTTTGAAACGCTAATTCTGCTTTATATATACATGACAAGTACCATACATGATTCAGGATGCCATGCGTCCCTGTCAGATGGTACAGTACTGGAAATAAAACTAGGGGTCTTTACTGTGCGTTATGAATAATAATAATAATAATAATAAAAAATAATAATAATAAATCTCATAACAGTAAACCTCTATTGTGTATCGTAAATATATATGCGTGCACATGACCGTCTTATAAAAAAAAAAAAAAAAGAAGACGGATAAAAACAAACACCTCCAAACAGAGTGAAATAAAAAAGGTACATCTGATGAGAAAATACACACACACACACACACACACACACACACACACACACACACACACACACACACACACACAGCAAGAAAAAGCACCTCCAAGCAGACAGGCAGGATGCAATGATCAGATGAGAGTTCCAGCATCCGACACTTATAATAATGAATCTCTCTCTCTCTCTCTCTCTTACACACACACACACACACACACACACACACACACACACACACACACATCCCACATCTTTATCAACCTCCTACCGTGTTGCACTCTGACCTCTCTGCAAAACTTTCGGCTCCTTCACTAACGCCTTATTTATTCTTACTATCAACAGACGATTTTACTCAACTTACGAGAGATTTCTGTTCTATGTCCCGACTTTAACAACATTCCACCTCGTTACATGACACCCCTTAACAACCTCCCCCCCCTGTTACATCACTCTAACAACCTCTCCCCTTGTTACGTGACTCTAACAACCTTCCATCTCTTCACATGACACCCATTTAACAACCTCCCCCTCTGTTACGCGACACTCCTTAACAACCTACCCCCTTGTTACATGACTCTAACAACTCACTTTGTTACATGGCTCTCCTTAACAACCTCTACCTCGTTACACGACTCTAATTAAACAATCCCCCACCTTGTTAACTGACACCCCTTTGTACAGGTGTTTTGTCATGCATGAGTGAGTGAAGTAAGTGTGTGAGTAAGTGAGTGCGTGGCGTCATGAGGTGTGTGTGGAAAGGCTCTGGAGACTTGTGGGGATGGGCGGGGGGGGGGGGAGTGGTGAAGGTAAGGGAGAAGGGAGGGAGGATGGTCGAGGGAGTGTACCGAGCCCAGAGGGAGGGAAGCTACCATCAGGGAAAGTGAGGGTAAAAATGTACCGTAGCGGGCGAGGCTGATGCAGGATCCATGTTGAGATGCGGGCCTCTGTCTGCCAGCCGCTAGAAGCCACACCGGAGATGGCACCACAAGGGCAAGAGGCAGATGGGCAAAATGGGAGAGATGGGGCAAGCCGGAGAGGGAAGAAAGCAGCCTTGAGAAACAGGAGAGAGAGGGCAAGATGAAGAGGGAAGAGAGTTGCCTTGAGAAACAGGAGAGAGAGGGCAAGATGAAGAGGGAAGAGAGTTGCCTTGAGAAAAAGAAGAAACAGATGTGCCAAAATGAATGTGATTTAGCTTTATATTTCTTTCAGTTTTTAGTACTTCCATATCTACTTTACACCGATGCCCGCCATCAATCAGAAGACCTCCTACTTGTCACGCATATTCACCTGTCACCTTTCCAGCGCTAACACCCACTGACTATACTAATTATTTAACGCATATATCCATCTCATATAAACCCTTCTAAACGGGGTCTCTCCTAAGTTAACTGAAATCATCTGGTGCTAAGAGGAATGACAGTATAAAGATGAATATTGTACTGAACACACACACACACACACACACACACACACACACACACACACACACACACCACCCAACCAGCGGAGGGTCTTGGATACATTAACTTAGAAATCAATGAACATCTGACAGGTAATAAAATCAATCTCTTAAGCAATGATAAACATGCATTAATATTTACAAGCCAAAAATAATAGCAAATAAAAAAACGAAAATAAAAACAGTAAAGCAAAGGAATATTTCGGTCCAAAACAGGGGTGAAAAGTTGGGGAGAAACTGGGAAGGAGAAGCAGAAGACACAATGGGCAAAGGGGAATCAGATGATGGATGAGGGGAGGGGGGGAGGGGAGGGGAGGGGAGAGGAGAGGAGAGGAGAGGAGGGGAGGGGAGGGGAGGGGAGGGGAGGGGAGGGGAGGGGAGGGGAGAAGAGGAAGGAAGGGGTGGGAATATGGCAAGCAGGAGGGGGATGAAGGAGGAGAAGTAGGGGTGGTGTGAAGGATAAAGCTGAGAGAGAGAGAGAGAGAGAGAGAGGAGCGAATCATGAGATGTGAGGAGCGGTAAGAGGGTAGGAAAGGGAAGAGGGAGGCGAAGGAAACGAAGGAAGGTGAAGACACATCGAGAAAAGGAAAATGCCAAGAAGGGAGGGCAAGGAAAAGATAGAAGCGAGGACCGGAAAGAAAATATCACAAGGAGAGATAAGGAAAGGTTAGAGACGAAGACAGAAGGAAGGAAAATAACAAGAAGGAAGGCAAGGAAAGGACAGAGGCAATAGTTACTGGGAAAGATGCATTGAAGGTTGAGGTTCTTGAGGGAGTGGTTCTAAGAAATGGACTTATATGAAAGACAATGGCCGGAAAAAGGTAAATGGAGTAACGGTGCCAGAGGAAGGACAGACAGACATAAATAGACGAACGGACGGATGAATGGATGCGGATGTATGGCAGGCAGGACAGAGGAGCTACACAAAATGACAGGAAGGACAGGCCTAGAAGAAAAGGGATGTGAAGAGGGATCTCAGAGGAGGAAACTCAACGACTGATGGACAAAAGCTTAAATGAAAGGAGGGGAAAGAAAAGCGAAGGAAAGTGAAATACATGGAAAGAGAAAGGAAGAAGTAGAATGGAAAAAAAAAAGAAGGAAGGGAACAGGAAGGGAAGGAAAGCAAAGGAAGAGAATAGGAAGGAAAAGAAAGGGAAGGAAGGGGAAAAGAAGGGGAACAGAAAGGATGGGAAGGTAAGGAAGACGAAAGTATGGCATTAAGAAAAATGAAAGGAAGGGAAAAGAGGAATATGAAAAGAGGAAAGGGTAGGGAACAGGGTACGGAAGCAAGGGAGGGAAAGGAAGGGAAGGGATGGGAGTGAGGAGACAATCACTTGGGAGAAGAATGGAGAGAGAGAGAGGGAGGGGAGGGAGGGAGGGAGGAAGAATGCTCGAGGGAAATGCGAGGAAGTTGAGAGATGGCGCAGAGTAAGAGAGGAGATGGAGGGGTGAGGGGAGAAGAGACTGAAGGGTGAGAGGAAGAGAAGCCTGGAGGTGGAGGGATGAGGGGATGGGGGGAGGGAAGGGTGGAGGTGGAGGGATGAGGGGAGAGACGACTGGAGGTGGAGGGATGAGGGGAGAGAAGACTGGAGGTGGAGAGATGAGGGTAGAGAAGACTGGAGGTGGAGAGTGAGGGTGAGAAGATGGAGGTGGAGGGGTGAGAGGAGGGAAGAATGGAGGAGGAGGGGTGTGGGGTGAGTCTAAAATTGGAGAGACGAAGGGGAAAAAAAAGGCTGGAAAAGAACAGAAACTTGAGACAAAAGAAACGAAGCAGGAGGGAAAAAGAGAGCAAGGCAAGAGAAGAGAAGGGGAAGGGCAAAATGGGAAAAGAGCTAAAGGAAATAGGTGAACAAAAAAGAAGATGAAGCAGGAATGAAAAACGGAGGAAGACGAGAGAGAGAGAGAGAGAGAGAGAGAGAGAGAGAGAGAGAGAAACACAAGAAGCAGCATACAGTATATTTACAGGAATGAACATGGGTGAATAATTTTTGGACAACGTATAGAGAGAAGGTGATTAGAGAATGAGATACACGTAGTACGGTGTTTGTTATATTTAAAAAAAGGTGAGGAGGAGAAGGTAAATGAAAGGAGAGTGGAGATGTACGAGAGGAGAGGAGGAGGTATACGATGGGTAAGAAGGAGGTATGAGTAGAGAGAAGAGGGAATATACTGTATATAAGAAAGAAGAGGAGATATGCGAAGGAAGAGGAGGAGATATAAAAGAGGAGAGAAAGAGGAGACAGATGTGAAGAGAGGAGAAGAGAAGGAAGACAAGAGAATGTATGGTTGGGCGGTGGAGGTGTGAGCAAGGAAAGGGAGAAGTATATGAGAGGAGAGGAGATATGCGAACGAAGAGGAGGAGGTATAGGAGAGATGAGGAGGAGGAGGAGGAGGAAGAGGAGGAGATATAAGAGAGGAAGAGGAGGAGATATAAGAGAGGAAAGGAGGAGAAGGCAGATGTGAAGATAGGAGAGGAAATGGATGACAGCAGAACGAAGGACTGGATGGTGTTGTGTATAAAGCAGAGTTTCATTTCGTAAGGTCACGGGTTCAAGTCTCTACTGCTGCAGGGACTATATGTCTCCCGATCTGATTTCGTTTAAAGTTTCACTGTTCTTTCACAACAACATTAAAACAAACAAAGAAACACACACACACACACACACACACACACACACACACACACACACACACACACACAAACCTGCCCCCTACTCACACATACAAACTCCCCCCCCACACACACACATACAACCCCCCCCCACACACATAAAATTATTAAACAAAAACAAAACTGGGAAAACGAAGGAGGAAAGCAAACAGGAAAGAATACAAGACACACAGACAAACAGACAGAAGGAAAGACGGAAAGAATACAGTAAGATGATAGACCAATAAGCAAGATATAGAAGGTTATGGTAAAGTAGGAATTAGTACAGCAGTAAAGTGAACGACAGACACGTGCAGAAACAAACAAGACAATCCACCCGAAACTAAAGGCCATGTGCTTAAACCTTAAATCTCAAAGTAGAATGCAAACCCCTAATTCTTCATGGCCATATTTGGAAGACTTGAGGTTATAAGGTAAGGTTGGCCTGCATCCACTAATACAAAACGCTGTCAGCAACCATATCAGTCGGTCAGATACATGCCATCATCATCACTTACGTAAAAAATCTATCTACCTATCTATTGCCAGACGCCTTCATCCCGTAAAAGGCGGCCACAAACAAATGGCCTCCACGCTGCCCTGTCCCCTGCCATTTCGCTGCCCTCCCCCCCCCACCTACACCCTCCCCTCTCTCACATACTTCAAAAATCATCAAATCTGGGGTCTGTATCCCACTTTGCGACCCTTAGGCACAAACACGAACTATTTCCCTCGCCCTAGTGAAAGTAATGACTGTGTGGAGAAGAGATGATTGGCGATGGAGGAGTGGAGATGATTGGTGATGTTGAAGGAGAGATGACTGGTGATGAAAGACATGATTGGTGAGAAGAAGAGATGACTGGTGATGGAGATGACTGGTGATGGAGTAGAGATGACTGGTGATGGAGAAGACGGGATGATTGGCTATTCAGAGTGTGGGTGAAGTAAGATTCCCACCCTAACTACGGCACCCTACCGCACCCCACCTCAGCCACTCCACAGGGCTTACGGCGGTTAATCGCTTCGTTACCGCCCGCTGAGACGCCTTAAATACTGGCTAATTAGAACGGCGTCGAGTGCCAAACGAAAGGCAATTAAGGAGAGGTCGTTTGTACCATGGCGGTCTGGGGAAATGAACAAGGTATGGATGAAAGTACGTATGAAAGTGGGTAAGAAAAAGAGAGGAAAGAGGAGAAAAATGGAAAATATAGAGGTCTGTGCCACTGAGGTTTGGTAACGTGTAGATGATGAAATGAAGACTACAAAGGAGACTAAGAAGAAAATGAGGACAACAAAGAGGACTAAGAAGAAATGGACGACGACGAAGACAAAAAGAAAGAGGAGGAAGGGGAGCCTATCGTGATATATATATATATATATATATATATATATATATATATATATATATATACACGTGATGAAGATGAAAAGGTGGAAAGAAAAATAAACACAGAAGACAAAGAAAAAGACGATGACGAAGAAGAAAAAAAACAGGAGTCTACTGAGATATCTGAAGAAAATGAAGAGGTGAAAAGGGAGTAGTTCTCTAATTAACGCGCTTTTTTTTTTTTTTAATACACCACCTCTACCTTCCCTAATGGTCTGTCTGTTTTTCCTATTCCTTTCCCCTACATTTAAGTCCCGAGCCTGTCTATCTCTCAACTACCTCCTAACCTACGTAACAGGTGGAGACTAATAACGTATGCAAGTGTGTGTGTGTGTGTGTGTGTGTGTGTGTGTGTGTGTGTGTGTGTGTGTGTGTGTGTGTGTGTGTGTGTGTGTGTGTGTGTGTGAAAAATCCAGCATCCAAAACTAAAAACAAACAATTAAATTCCAAGCATCACACGTCCCTCAGCATCAAAACTTCCCGTAAACAAACAGGCGAACTTTTTTTCTTTGTTTTTCCTTCTTGTTCATCTTATTAAAAAAAAAAAAAAAAAAAAAAACTCCCCGCCTGACGGTCTTCATATTTCCTCTTCTTGTTAATTTCTTGTCTGGGCCTCAAGCTTTAAGATGCTGTCCTAATTACAAGCAGAGATGTAATTACCATGCACGACGTTTGCAGGCTTCAACTTCGAGGTAAAAAAAACAAACATAACAAACATACATACATACAAACACATACATAAACACAAAACATACAAATATACATACACACATACAAACAAGAAAACAAGACAAACACAAGTAAACACAATCATACATACAAACAACCAAGCAGCTTGAGTTATAACTATACCCTTTTTATCCTAACTTGGCTCAGATTTTTTGTCCTTTTGTTACTTATTTCACGTAGCTCAAAGACTTATAAAAAAAAAAAAAAAAAAGACTACTGGAACTCTACATACATCCCACAGCACTTCTTCGTGACTGGCATGATATTCTAGTGTCAATCTATTGCTATAACGCAGCATTCAAGATGGACAGGTGGCAATTTAGGAAAAGTTAGAGCACTTCTTCGTGACTAGCATCATATTCTAGTGTCAATCTATTACTATAACTCAGCATTCAATATGGAGAGGTGGCAATTTAGGCCGTCAGCACTTCCTCGTGACTACCATCATATTCGTGTCAATCTATTGCTATAACTCTGCATTCAACATGGAGAGGTGGCAAATTTAGGACACGTTAGAGCACTTCTTTGTGACTAGCATCATATTCGTGTCAATCTATTGCTATAACTCAGCATTCAACATGGAGAGGTGGCAAATTTAGGACGTAAGAGCACTTCTTCGTGACTAGCATCATATTCTGGTGTCAATCAATTGCTCTAACTCAGCATTCAAGATGGAGGTGGCAGATTTTGGACAAGTCAGAGCACTTCTTCGTGACTAGCATCATATTCTAGTGTAAATCAATTGCTCTACCTCAGCATTCAAGATGGAGGGGTGGCAAATTTAGTCCAAGTTAGAGTGAAACGAGTATAGCTGGTGTGTGAACTGCAAATAGAAAAGAGCAAACGAGATTGTGTTCAAAGGGGTACCGTAAAAAAAAATATATTTATATATATATGTAGACGAAAACCCGAAAGCAAAAATAACAGAACTGGAATATCAAAAAAGCTATTTACAGCACACTGGCAGAAGAAAAAAAAGGTTTAAAAAATTGTTATCGAGAAAATGGCCACAGACAGAATTTTAAAGACAGCTGCACTACTTAAAATATTACTGAAAAAAAAATAAAAATAGATATAATGCTTAAGAACAGAAAGAAATACAAAAGGTAGGTATGAGAAGGAAAAAAGGTTAGGTTAAAAGACTGTCAAAATATGGAGAGAGAGAGAGAGAGAGAGAGAGAGAGAGAGAGAGAGAGAGAGAGAGAGAGAGAGAGATAGTCCTACGGGAGGTATAACGAGGCCAAAAATGCGTGAAAAATAAACGGAAAAAAGAGTAATAAATGCATGAGAAGGAAAATACAGGAAAAAATGAAACAAGCTCCAACTCCTTCTACGATGACGCACTTTGTTTTTTTTCTCTCGCTACCGTTATACGATTTGTGTCCAGCGGTGACGCTTTAAAGAACCATTTATCCCTTCAATGGCATTTTTACTTATTATTTTTATTTCTTCTCCTCTTTCTTCTTCTTCCTCTCCTCCTTCTCTTCTCTTCTTCTTCTTCTTCTTACTACTACTACTACTACTACGTCCATACAATATTCCTTCAGGATAACAATGATATCTCGTAGCGAAGGAAGTATGTTTATATAATCTAATACTGTACGATAATTCCACAACACTCTACGGCGGCCCCATACCATATATCACGAACACGCTGCCTACAAATACATAATAAACATCAGTATTGAAATAAATGTTAATAAAAATACAGTACATAAATAAATTACATAAATAAACAATAAAGCATCTTCGAATAAAGGTAAATAACGTGCCTGGATCTCTCAAATAAGGCATCATTGTTGAAATAAAACGTAAGTCGAGAGGATGCATCTTCACCTTGGAAAAAAACAAAAAGAAAATGTAAATATTGATGAGAAGTGTTATGTGTTTACGTTACTTCTCACAAGGAGTTTCTGAGACATCCTGGAGGAAAACAAACACACAAACAAACACTTAGTATACGTCAATATTTAAAGTTGAATTGAGAGGCTGCATCTTTGACTACCTTGAAAGCTCTTAGGTAGATGCTTAAGACGCTACTGTCAAGGAGTTTTTATACATCTGGGAGGAAAGGCAAACATACAAACAAACACAAACAAACACATCTTGGTCAACGTGGTACCTTTCATGGTTTCGGGTAGCGAGAGAGAGAGAGAGAATGTGTGTGTGTGTGTGTGTGTGTGTGTGTGTGTGTGTGTGTGTGGCTGACAAACCTTCATAAAAGCCCCCCAAAACACTTAAATAGCAGCACAATTTGAGGGACACGATGAAGAGACAGCAGGAAAAATTGGTAGGTCTCTCCATTCTTCTCCTCCCCAGAGATTGAGGTAACTCGGCCCCGCAGCTAATTGTGGGAGTCTCTGGGGGTGGAAGGCCAGAGTGGTGAAAAGACAGACAAAATACAGGTGAAGTGCTGTCAATAGGGAATGACAGCTAGTGAAGGTGAAGAAAAAGGGGCAACTACCGGTATGTACATCTATCTCTATCTATCTATCTGCCTATCTATCTATCTGTCTAAGGAAAATCATCTGATGGTGGTAAGATATAAAGTCATCGCACTAAATGGGTTGATAATAATAAAACTTCACCGTCCTTGAATGCGATGACTGAGGGAAGGGGTGGGGGGCTGAGACTGAAGAGTATGCGGGATGGGACTGGAATATACTGATGTTGTGATGAGGAGGGATAGATTGAGATGGACTGGGCATGTGGAAAGGATGGAGGATGACAACTGGGTGCGGAGGGTGAGAAGTGTGAACGTCGGGGGTAGGAATGCTACAAGCAGACCGAATAAGACCTGGGATGAGGTCATAGAGTGTCACCTTTAAGGATATGGGTCTGAATAGGGCGGCTGCCTGCGATCGACCAACGCGGAAAGCCGCCATTAAGTGACCAAGGCCGAAGCATGCTAGCACGCAGGAGCCTTCATAAACGATACGATACGATACGAAACCTTCAACACACACGCTTATTTGTACACCTGTCCTTTTACCCAGTTAGCTTTAAGCTTTTTTTTTTTTTTTTCATAATCCGGACGATTTTTTTTCCAGCTTAGGGTAGGCTGTCCGTACTTGATATATACAGCCTTCATTAACCCCTCGCTATAAGCTTAATGAAATCGCCTGGCAGAAGCAAGAAAAAATAAACAAAACACAAAACAGGCTATCGGACTAAAGTGGCCCCAGTGGCTTCACATGCACGCTGGAAGTAACTCATCGCTTCAATCCTCCTTCCTGATTTACGTCCCTCCGTTACTGCCCATATTTCACCGCCGCGAGTCAGTGTCAATAACAAGACACTAGCATGCAAACCCTTCATCAGTCTGCACACGCCCAACACCAATGCAGGCTTTCCGTGATTATGACTCTCTCTCTCTCTCTCTCTTGCATTGCTATCCTTATTTCCAGCTCCCAGGATTAGATATCAAAGGCAAACTTCTTTATTACAAACAGCCCCGAAAGGACCACTATGTCTGTTGCTGTTTGCTTTCCTTTGTACTCTCTCTTTCTCTCTCTCTCTCTCTCTCTCTCTCTCTCTCTCTCTCTCTCTCAGTACTACATCGTGTTAGATAATAAATGGAGATTACAGCAGAGAAAGAATCCATCACCAAGAACATCCACATAAACATACAACTCACTCGCTTCTAAGAACTCCATCTGTTACAATATTTCCTCTTATTTTAGCCTTAAAGTATGCACATCCACGAGAGTCTTAAGATTAAAAATAACTTAAGGAGATATGCAAAAATTTCCACAGTATATGAAGCTCTGTATTATATTAAAAACTGAATATTCTGCTTCAATGGACTTTTTTTTCTATAATACATATGCAACTTTTAAAAATGCTTGAAAAACTGATAAATACTGAGAGAGAGAGAGAGAGAGAGAGAGAGAGAGAGAGAGAGAGAGAGAGAGAGAGAGAGAGAGAGAGAGAGAGAGAGGAAATTGAGGAGTGGGCCGAGAGATGAAGATAAACGAAAGGGCTGTGGGAGGGGAAATGGTGGTGGAGGGAGGGAAAATAAGGAAAGATAGTGGAAAATGGAGGAGGGGAGACGGTGAGGGAAAAGAGCGAGGACGAGAAAAGAGGTACGAGGGTCACAGAAAAGAGAGAGAAGGAAGAGAGAAAAGAGAGAGAAGGAAGAGAGAAAAGAGAAAAGGGGTGAAGGGGAGAGAAAAAAGAGGCGAAAGGGAGAGAGAAAGAGGAGAGAGAGAGAAATATGGGAGAGGGAGGGAGCGAATGGAAAAATGGTGAATGAAAAACAAGGAAAAGCGAGAAGAAAAAGAGAAGGATGAGGAAGAGTGAGGAAAAATTGTGAATGGAGAGAGGCAAGAGGAGAGAGAGAGAGAACAAAGTGGTAAAGAAAGAAAGGAAGAGAGAGAGGTGGAAAAAGACAGAGAAGAAGGAAAAAGAAGAAAAATAAAGGAAGGAAGAGGTAAAAAGGAGAGAAATGAGGAGGGAAGAGGAAGAGAGGAAGATTGTGGTAGAATGGACAGAGAGGTGATAAAAAAAAAATAAGAGGAAGACACGAGTAGGAAATTGAACAGAGTGTGTTTGTGTGTGTGTGTGTGTGTGTGTGAGAGAGAAGTTTTGGGTTGGATGAACTAATTGAGGCGGACTGTGCACATGAGGGTCAGGAGAGGAAATGGAGGGGCGGAAGGTGGAGAGGAGGGAGAAAAAGGAGGAAGCACGGGAAAAGGTAGTCATGAAAAGGAGAAAGGGAGATGAGGAAAGAGGAAAGATGGAAGGAGGGATGAATAGCAGAGAACGAGATGAAGCAAGGGAGACAGAAACGAAAAAGGGAGAAGAGAAAGCATTTTTATCTTTATCTTTAGTTGATAGAATTTTGTTAGTTATTACCTTCCCTACATACCACTCAGCCACGAAAGGAACGGCAGGTATGCTGCTGTCTGCTTCCTCCTTTCCTCTTCCTTCCTACCCACTTCCTTTTGTATCCGTTTTTTCGCACCTTCACCTTTCCCAAACAAATCGCTCCCTACGCGTCATTATTCCCATTTACTTATATCCTATGTTCTGCCTCCTGTAACCACCTTTTTTTTTTCTTTTTCTCTTTCCTCCTCTTCCATTCTACTCACTTCACTCCCACGTATTTCCCTCCTTAAGCACCTTCCATCTCATCCACTTCCTCTCTTCCTTATCTAATCCTTCCGCTACCCACGTACCTCCTCATATTCTTTCCAACCTCACTTCCTTCCCTTGTGTTACGTACCTATTCTGAAGCCAGCCCGGGACAGGTAAATTTTCTTGAGTGATTTACGGCTCACCTGAGGAAAAGCGAGAGAGAACGGGTTAACTTTTATGATATACTGGCTAAATATACGAATAAATAAAATAAATAAATGAATACATAAATAAATAAATAAATACACCATACAATGATAAAGGTAAATTTTCTTATGATCTATGGGTCACCTGAGGAAGAATGAGAACACTTTGTTATTTACGATATAATAGTTGAGTATATGAATAAAAAAAAGACAAATAAATAAATACCGGTAATGATAAAGACAATGAAAAAAATAACAATACTTCTAATATAATAGTACTACAAGTTACAGTACAATACAAGAACGCTGTGCAAAAAGGGAGAGCAACAGCATCAACCGCAGCAAATGAGAACGGTACATAATAAACAACAGCGTGTGTGTGTGTGTGTGTGTGTGTGTGTGTGTAATTCCTCCACCAACGGGGCACATTAACACAACCTAGACGTCCCCCTCATCCATCGCCCAACCCATCCCTCTCAGCCGACTAAAATGTACAGATAACAGACTTGGTGATGAAGATGTATTAGCCTCCCTTTCTCCCCTGACGATTCCCCTCCACCCCCACCCCCCTGACGCTCCCCCCTCCCTTCCCCTCGGGCAATGTCACTATGGTCGACAGGATGGCCATGATGTATAGGACAATAGCCTCTGTTGCCATAAATCTTGTTTCCCCCAGGCTCTCCCTCATAGCTATTCTCCCCCCTCTTCCACTCCCCTCTATCTCCTCCCACCTCCCCTCCCCTCTCCCTATCCATGTAGGTAAACACACACACACACACACACACACACACACACACACACACACACAATTTTTCTAGTTCCTCCCTCCCTCTTCCATTTCCCTTCTCTCTCTCTCTCTCTCTCTCTCTCTCCACGCCAATAAAGCAGGCAGACTGACAGATGGCGTGTATGGAGCACACATCACCACAACAAACAACCACCATCACTGCCACACAACGGGACCACTAGCTCTATCACACAAAAGACACACTCCCACTACAACAATAACCATTATCATAACAATACTACCACTCCTACACATCTACCATCGCCTCTACCACAACTGCAACCACTCACAATAATAATACCACTCCTACACAACCACTACCAGTCTCAGAACAATGACACACTAATACAACTATCACAAGAACAACAATAATACTCTGCCATTCATAGTAACTTAGCCTAATACTACCACCCCTAAACATTCACTACCACATTACTATCATCACTACTACTACTACTACTACAGAAGACATAGCCACACATATACAGTCACAAATACACCCATACACAATAAACACAACACCCACGTCCATCAGCGCATCACCAACGTTCCCCTTACACTACTCAATCCTTTTTCCTGGATAGGTATTCTCGTCGGTTGAGGAAGCTCCCTAACACCTTTCCCTAAGCGATTTATTTTATCACACCTGACTGTCCTATTCTCAATTACACAAACTCTTCCGCACTCCGAATAAATAACGTACAAAAGGACATTAACCAGCCACATCCAAAAATAAATCGCTAAGGAAGAGGTGTTACATGCTCTAGTCCAACACTCACACATCTCCTTTAACCAGACTGTACACAAGAAGACAGATAACCTCTTCTTGTACTCAGTGTTCGTTCTGTTGTATGTAGCGGCGAAAAAGTTTGCGTCAAATGAGTGGAAAATCGTGAAGACAGATGAGTTACAGTAAAATCAAGTTTATATAAATTCCTATTGGCGGGGGACTGGGCGACGTGAAGGCGATTTGTTTGTGGCCACCCCGTACGGGATTAAGGCGTCTGGCAATAAATAGATAGACAGCATTTCACTATACGCCTTTCACTCTGACTTGGCCTAAAATTGCAGTCTCCCCATCACGAACTTGGCCTAATATTGCAGTCTTTCCATCTTGAATGCTCAGTTACAACAAAAGATCTGTAATATTGAAAGAGTTGAAAATAAATCCTCTTCCATGCAATACGGTACAATGGCTTCTTCTTTTTTTCTTTTTTTTTGATTCCCAGACGAGTTTAATCTGCTTAGAGATGCTCAGTCGAAGGGAAGACATTAGCTAAGTAAATTGCCTCTCAGTCGAAGGGAAGACATTAAGTAAATTAGTTTCTCATGAATGCTTTGTACCCTAACTGCTCTAATTCCATGTGCCAATGTAGGGAAATATACTTAAGAATTAGAATGTGTGTGTGTGTGTGTGTGTGTGTGTGTGTGTGTGTGTGTGTGTGTGTGTGTGTGTGTGTGTGTGTGTGTGTGTGTGTGTAATAAAACAGGTAAATTACAAGGTAGGGAAACATGCTCAAGAATTAGAGTGTGTGTGTGTGTGTGTGTGTGTGTGTGTGTGTGTGTGTGTGTGTGTGTGTGTGTGTGCGTGCGCGCGCGCAGTAAAACAGGTAAATTACGAAAACAAATGGATAATAACAACCTCTAACTATAACCTCCACCATAACCTGACCAAAGTAAAGGTGCATAAGCTGATTATTATAAACCAAGTATAATTCACTACCACAAAAATAAATACGAACAGAAAAATTAGTCTCCTAAAACCAACAACTCATTAAATATACTGTAAATTGTTAGGTATACGTGTAGCATAATCGAGAAATCCAATCCAAAGAACAGGCGTGTAATATAAACTGCTAAATATCAAAAGAAATTAATAAATGATACTGAGAGAAATAAATCCCTTTCTCCGTTCATAGGCCTATTTATTTTTCGCCGCATTTCCACCCACCCTCATATTTTATTTTTTCAATGCAAGGAAGAAGGAACCAAAGGCCAGGAGCCCGCAAATCGTGCCTACCTCATCTTACATACACCTCCCCTATCGTCATTTTAACTGATTTTCTACACTTCATTTTTTAACAGAGTGGTTAGTAGGAGGAGAAGAGGTTTGGTCAAGAAGATACAGTAGGAAAAACAGAAAAATTATAACTGTATAGGATATTGTAGGTGTATGGTGTAGGCTGCATGTTGTTTTTAAAGCTGGAATGAAGGGCTTTATTGCTCTCTCTCTCTCTCTCTCTCTCTCTCTCTCTCTCTCTCTCAGCACTTCTTCAATCTTCATTCTCATTGCCTCTTCATCATTTATCACCCCCTTCCTTGTTCTGATTCCTTCCTATCCCCCCCCCTCTCTCTCTCTCTTCCCTCCATCACAGTGAAATTGCTTCCATGATATCCCCCCAGTCTTCTGATCCTTCCCCGCTACTCACCATCACGTCTTTGAGTGTTTAACCTCCTCCTCCTCCTCCTCTTCCTCTTCCTCCTCCTCCTCCACCTCCTCCTGCAGCCCAGTCCTTTCCCTCAGTTTCTCTAAGTTATTATTACCAGCAGTTATTTTCCGTCTCCTTAACTCCACCTTATTCACTGCTTATTTATAATGTAACTGTAAATTCCATCTATATATATCTAAATCTATCCATATCTATCTATCTGCCTATCTGTCCTCATGTCTATCTATTTATCTCTCTATATATATCAGACTCTCCATATGTCAATCAACCTATCTATTTATCTATCTATGTCTATCTATTCTCAACCCTGTACCTCTGATTTCACCGAGTTATTCTACCAAGCAATTCTTTTCAGTCACCTCACCTGCGTCATATTCACAGGTAAATGTAAAGACGCTAACTGTATCTATCAATCTATCTATTTATTGCCTAGGGGACCTCCAGCATATAACTAGACCCCTCCTCCCATATCACACCATCCTCCCACAACTGCCTTACTTCCATTACATAGCGATATAACGGCATATTTTTTTACACATGCCGTATCAACCTTCCTCACCCCAACCTCAACCTTTTGCCCCTGATTCCGGCAAGTTATTACACGACCCTGGTATTGTCGCTCACCTGAGTATAACTGTTGGCTTTGGAAATACCGTAACACTTCTTCCTCAACTATTTATTTTGCCTAACCTCACTAGTTTCTTGCGAGTTATTGATGCAAACTAAGTGGTTACCAAAAAGATATGATAAACAGATAGACAGATTGATGGATTGATAATAGATAGACTGACATATAGACAGACAAATGGATAGATAAACAGACTGATAGATAGATGGATAGATAATAGATAGACAGATTGATAGACAGACAGATGGACATAGATATGTCATCCAAAACAGCATTACCTGGGATGTACGGCAATATACTAATTAAAGTCACAAAGGTACAGGTGCT